>NW_028275162.1:18952349-19265426 GCF_013281855.1 Momordica charantia | reverse complement strand
GACTCCAAGTTTATTCCTTCCATTTTCCAACGATTCCATTTTAGATCCCATATTCCACTTTTCTCTCTCTCTCTCTAGACTCCAATTTTTTTCTGCTTCGATTTCCACAAGAAACAGAGCACTTCTGGGTACCATGATTCGCTCCGACAAAATCCAAGAAATTGCATCCAAAATGGGCTTCTCCCTCTCCGATTACGCCGAATCTCTCGAGCACGAGCGCCGGAAAGTTCTCATGTTCCAGCGCGAGCTCCCTCTCTGCTTGGACCTCGTCACCCAAGGTCCGGACCACCCGAACCGACCCGATTCTAACATTCTTCTTCTTCTTCTTCGTCTGATTTGGGGTTTTGGGTTTTGTGGCAGCCATTGATTATTGCAGGCAGCAGCTGTCGGAGACGGCGACGACGACGGAGAATCGCCAATCGGAGTGCTCCGACCAGACTTCCAGCGAGATGGGGATGGGGATGGGGCCTGTTCTGGAGGAGTTTATTCCGATAAACAAAAATGGGGTTTCTGATTTTGAACAGGAACAGGCACGGGAAATTGAAAAGGAGAAGAGTAGTGGGTCTGATCAAAACAATTTGGGTCCGTCGGATTGGCTCAGATCTGCTCAGCTTTGGAATCAATCCTCGGATCCTCCTCCCCTGAATCAGGTAATTTTTTTTTTCCTTTTCGCGGATTTTAGAAGTTGAAATTAGTCTCGTTGGAGTTTTTGGTGTTATTGGGTTTGGTGATGCAGGGCCCGCCGGAGAAGACGGCCGTCGTTGAGGTGAAGAGAAATGGGGGTGCTTTCCGGCCGTTTCAGAAGGAGAAGACGGGAGGAGGAGGAGGGGCGTCGTCGTCTTCTACTCCGGCGGCGGCGACGAGCTCGACGGCGGAGACGGAGTCCGGCGGTGGGAGCAGCAGACGGGAAGAGAAAGAGGCGCAGAATCAGAGGAAACAGAGACGGTGCTGGTCGCCGGAGCTGCACCGGCGGTTCCTTCACGCGCTTCAGCAGCTCGGCGGCTCCCACGGTAGGGATTTGGGAATTAGGCTTCGTTTTTGTGAATTTAAAAATTCAATTTCTTTTTTTTCTTCTGAAATAAGAAATTAGTTATTTATTTATTTACATAATTAAATTGGAATGGCAGTGGCCACACCGAAGCAAATCAGAGAGCTGATGAAGGTGGATGGTCTTACCAACGACGAAGTGAAAAGTCATTTACAGGTTTGTCTGTTTTTTTCTTTTTTTCTTTCAAAATTAAATTATATAAATTTTTTTTTCTATGTCCATAAATTTCTCACCAAATTCAAGTTTTTTTTTTCTCTAATAAAGAAAACAACTTATTTATTCACATATTCTTGTTGAATTTTCTTTTAAACTTGTAGTTTTGCTTTTGTCTAAAACAATGTGCTTTTTTTTCAACTTTAAAGGTATTTCTACTTTATTTTCATTTATTACAATCTCTAAAGGTATGATATTATATAAATATATGTAGTTTGACGTTTGGAGCGTATTGGTCCTCTTTATAATTATTTTGTTTTTGTCTTTTAAAAATATAAGAATTGAATCTCCAAATTTGATTGGAGAGAACTATTTCAACATAATTAATGATTCCATTAAAATTTCATATTACAAACTCATTTATTACCTTTTTCGAATTAAAAAACTAGTAATTATTATAAATTACTAAAATGTTATCAAAACTAAAGTAAAATGAGTGAATTTTAGCCTAACATTAAAAATTTGTCTGCAATCAAGTATATTTATTAATTACAGCTAATATGCAATTGATTAATTTCGACCATATTAATGATTAATCTGAATTAAAAATCTCTTTTCTTTTTTTAATTCTTCTATAGGCGCTTTCTCTTGACTTTCGATTGAATCTCAAGTTTTTCTTTTCCTTTATTAATTAAAAATGTAATACTAAATTTATATTCGGAAATGTTTAGAAATAAAAGGCAGAAATGTACCTGAGAAAAACAAAAAAAGGGTATAAATCTTGTATTTTCCACATTTTTTTAGTTGTGAAAATCGTTCTGTCAAATTGATTTTTTTAATAAAAAAAAAAGAAAATTCCTTGAGCTAATTTTATTTTGTATTAATTTGTTCAGAAATATCGTCTGCACACGAGACGGCCGAGTCCGACGATTCACAACAGCGAGAGCGCCCAGGCGCCGCAGTTCCTGGTGGTCGGCGGCATATGGGTCCCGGCGGCGGAGTACGCCGCCGTGGCCACCACCACTTCATCCGGAGAAGCGGTCAGCGTCGCCGCCACAAGTAATGGAATTTATGCACCGGTGGTGGCCGCCGCGCCGCCGCAGCCATTGGCCAATACAGTACAAAGACCGAAGGCGAAACTTTGCTGCGGTCAATCGCCGTCCGCCGCCGTCGCCGCCGCCGCCGCCCAATGTAATTCTCCTGCTACATCTTCCTCCACCCACACGTCTTCGCCTTCACCTGCTTCTCGAGCCTTGTAATTCGTTTTTTTTGTTTTTTTGTTTTTTTTTTTTAAATTTCTACAGTTTTGTTTTGATGTGTAAAAGTTTTGGTACAGAACCTCCATTTCCATAGCCCACAGAAACTTATAAGAACATGCCGGAATCCGCTTATCTTTCTCTTAATTTCATTTTCTGCTTAATGCCGGAACAAATTAAATAAATGGACAACATAATTACAATTTGACTCATACTTCTAGTTATGTTTAGTACAACAAATTTGGGAGGCTTTAATTTAAATCTCCTACTTCGCGGTTAAGTTAATTAATCTTGATAATAATTATTAAATTTAACCTGTTAATTTTTTTATATATATAATTATAAATTTTTAAGTATTTTGTCTATATATATATAAAATACTTAAAATTTTGCTATTATTGATGAACAATTTAATTACGGTTTTCCATATTTAGTTTCAAAGTACTTGTTAATTTCCCAATAATGCAATCCTAATTAATGTAGAAAAAAGCATCAATTTTGTATAAAAGAGAATCTATTATCTACCCGACCATCTTATGTTGATGAATAAATCATCCATCAACTGCATACACATGTAGCTAAAATTATACACCAAATGCCAAAGCAAGTATCGTTAAGTGGTAATTGACATATATCTCAAATCAAGAGGTTGTGAGTCTGAATCTCCTTCCAACATGTGTTATTAAAAAAAATTATACACCAAATAAATAGTTAGAAAAAGAAAAATGAAGTCCTTCGAAACTAAAAGGTTGCAGGTCCCACATAATCGTTCTAGCTATTAATCCATGGTTGAGTTTGTTAGGTGGTTACAAACAGTTTGACATCTTACCTCGACGTATAGCTTTATTCTTCGAACAACAGTGGTTTGATCGAGCTACCAGGTCATCGTAGGTCACTGCATAAGTCGGCTACTGAACATTTTTGATGAAGAAAAGTTTGGCGATCCGATTTTTCCTTTCTAAGTGAAATGTTGTATTTTGTCATCCAACACTAACGTTCCCGAAAAATAGAAATAGATATTTATATTTATGGAAAAACACCATTTTAGGAATGATGGGAGGAAATTTGAATTTACAATCCATATAAAATAAGAAATTAATATTTTATTATTATATTGAATAGCCCAGATAAAAACATATATGTAAAAGTCGAACTATATCGTGATTCATTCCTACAATCATTACTAAAGTAATTACAAACGCAGTAATTTTTTCAAAGTCTATCTCACTTTAATTTCATTCTTTTTAGTAAGTGCACATGATTAGTATAGATATATAGTTTCAAATTTTGATTAACTGAATAATATGATACAAAATTAAATTAAGTATTTATGAAAAATGTTTAATTATAAAAATCAAACAATAACTAAAACTTTTTGATCAGTATCCAAAATGGTATGATATTGTTTGTTTTGGACATAACCCTCACAATTTTGCTTTTAGTTTCATCCAAAAGGTTGTTAAGGATTCCACATTGAAAAGAGAGGGAATCTAACCATGGTTTATAATAGACGTAGGTTACTCATCTCATTACCAATTGGTTTTAAGATGAAATCCCATGAATATTAATATGGCATCATAGTCCAAAATGCTGAAATGAACATTCGATCCAAAAATTGGGACTCGACCAAGATCGATGGTCGAAGAGACTTTATAGGGAGAGATACAACCCCAAGAGACAAAAGTCATCAACAACTAATATAATTAATAATAAAAAACTCAGAATTAAAGAGAAGAACAGATCCAGCACTGTTCAAAATTTTTAATTTTTATTTTCTCCCAAAAAAATGTAAATTTTATGGTATAATTAATGATTAGACCAAAGTTAGAGTGGTTCACAAGATGAATGTCAATTAAGCAATTTCATTGCATCTTTACTTTAAAGAATTCTACCTATTGAACTCAACCCAAAAAAGATTAAAATATATTATAACTTATCAATTTAAAACTTTTGGGTTCTGGTTTTATAATAGTTTAACATGGTATTTTTTTTTTTCAAAATATTATATATATATAATCTTCCATGGTTGAATGTTCTTTCCTGTGTTCATGGATAACTATTAATATATTTTAAGTAACTTGATTTAAATGGGTTATATTTAAATTAAAAACGGTTAGATGCAACAAAATGACCTTCCATGTGTTAGAAGAAGAGAGGTTATTGAAAGCCGAGGTATAACTCCTCATACTTCAATACCGAAGAATAATACTTCAGAAACTTCACTTAGGTACTAGCCTTAGCAAAATCCGAGCCGAGGTATATGATGAAACCACTCTTAACTGCCCATCCATCACTGTAAAAGTATAATTGGGTATCTTGCGATCGTGATAATCCATTTATCCACGTCTATAAATACAGAGATAAAACTCCATATGCACATGCGCTATTTTGACTGCTCACCTTCGTGGGAGTCCTTTTCTTTCTCTATGTATGTTCTTTTTGCATTTCTTCTAAGTATGTGGTTGGTATTTTTTTGGAATCATAATTGGGATCATAACACAAAACCTAGACAACAATATTTAGAAAAGTACATCTAAACCATCTCTAATATTTTTTTAAATGAACATTAAATAAAAAAAATTAAAGAGGGAAATAATATTGCAGTTCAAATATAGGACTTCCTACTTTAGGTAGTCAAAATTAATAAAAATTATTCTGTTACGTGTTGGGTGTCTAAGCAATCCGAATTCTTTTGTTGCAATTAATAATACGTCTTCTACAAGCCTTCTTTTTGTTTGTTTTATTCTAATATATATATATATATATATATATATATATATAAGGGGCTCTTATCTGCAATATAATTGAAAGGTTAGATTCTTAAGCAAAAAATCAATATCAAGAAAACTTAATGAATTTGTGTTTAACATTTAAAAAAAAAACAAATATCCATACTCTTTTGAAATACACATGTGACTTTAAAAATTGTATTTATTGCATGGTGAGTGAGAGAATGGATCATGAATTAATTTAAATTATCCCATTTTTGATGTGATTGAATTATTTTGATATTTGATTTTTTTAAGAAAATAATTAAAGTGTCTTGATGAAGAAATTTGAATCAAGTTTGAGATGAGCTTTGAACAAGATTAATTATCAAGTCTTTATAAACTTTTGTGAATCGGAAAAAATCCAAATATATCACTAAAAAAATTGATCTTCTTTTGATTGAATAAATCAAAATTGAGAGTCATACAAATCTATAAGATGTGTAGCTATATAATTCTTTTTTTTTTTTTAAATATAGCTATGATTATAGATTTTTAGAAATTTAAAATTTGAGTCTAGTAATAGTTTTCTATTTAATAATTACGACGCGTTATTTGGTGACCGGATAGGCTAATGTTTGAAGTTACGATCAAACCAATGTGAACATAAGATATTAGTTATAATATTTTTTATAACTCGATGTGTGTGATTAACTAAATCATAGTGGATTAGATTACATTTATGATCCCTATATTTTAATCTCAATTTCATTTGATGTTTATATTTCTAGAAGTTTAAAAAGTAATTGATGTATTAAAAGTAAACAAAACTAAACGTGTCAAAGATGAGTAATTTCGATCGAATACTATAGAAAAAGTCTTTGGCCATATCAACCTCAGTTTCTATTTTTTAACCAATTTAATGTCGTAAAACTCAACTTCAATTTGTATTTTTTTGAACTACCTAAATCTCCACATGATCACAACCCAAAAATTTACGTTGGAAAGTTCATCGTCATGTCTATAAATAAATTTACGTTGGAAATGCATTATATTTCAATTATCCCTCACTAATAATATAAAGATATTCTAATAATATAAAGATATTTGAAGCTTTAATCAAATGATAGGGACGATATATAACGAAACTCTTAAAATTACATGGTGTAAATAGAAAAATAGAAGTAATATCCTTGTGGTTTGAGACATGCAACTTGGTCTTCATAATGTACTTAAAGAAAATGAAACAAGCATATACATATATATTTTTTTCTCACTTGGATTTCTCCATTAATATAACATAATGATAGATAGAAGGCATGACAC
Organism: Momordica charantia; assembly: GCF_013281855.1. Lineage (NCBI taxonomy): Eukaryota > Viridiplantae > Streptophyta > Magnoliopsida > Cucurbitales > Cucurbitaceae > Momordica > Momordica charantia. Next base: position 19,258,935 of record NW_028275162.1, on the reverse strand, counting down.
TCACATGTGGGAAGATATATTAGATCTCTATTTCATTAAAATAATAGAATTAAATCTATGACGATCTCAAACATTTGAATTTACAACTTATTCTCGTTAAAAGAAATATTGACTTCATTATTATTATTATTTTGAGTTGAGCAATTGCGGAGTAAGAGATTAAGTCATCGATCTTAAAAATAGCCATATGTGTCTTATCGACAAAAAAAAAAAAAAAAAAGAACTAGAGGGAAATCCAAATTACTTCAACATTATTTATATTTATCCCAAAAAACAATGGTACCTAACTTTTTTTTTCCTAATATTACAAATCCAAAGTGACATCTAAATGCTATATGAATTATGAGTGTTGCATATGTATTAATTAGAGGGAAAAGAATATATGATTTTTAGGGCTTTTGGGCATTTGAGACTAATATCATAGATCATATGTATATCACTGAATACCTAATATTATCTACTCAAGTGGGAAATCTTCTCACTTTAGACTTTTTGTGTCCTTACATTAACCACTAAATTTGGTCACCCTCCAAAGGTCAGACTCAACAATATCTAACATAGCCCTTCATTTTGGGTTTATGTAGCATTTCTAAGGAGAAAGTTTCATCTCAAAATAAATTGGTAATGAGCCGTGTATCTAACTCCATGAATATTAATATGATATAAGAGTTCAACAAGTTCAAATGAGCATCCGGTCTAAAAATGGAATCCGACAAAGATCGATGAGCTAAAAGAGTTACGATCTTGGTTACTCCTCTTGTTGCCAATTGATTTTCAATTGATTTTGAAATGAAATCTCATGAATATTAATATATTCCACGAAATTAAATCTACCTCTTTCAATGGAGCTTCTTTAGAATATTCCAATCCTTTTTTGGACAAAGATGAAATATGCTTCGACCCGCATTGAACGCCGGGCCGCTTGTTGAAGATAAAAGTACATCGAACCCATATGAAGTTTTACCATGAGCAGATTGAATCCATTGGGCAAATATGGGTTCGATTAAGATTTGTTTCTCCGGAGTACCAAAAGCAAGCATGACATCATTATGAACATAAAGCCCCAAAGTATGGAACCCCAGAAAAAGGCTGGCCCAACTTAAATGGGATATGATAGCTTCTTTATGGTCTAACATTTATTTTAGGTCATAGGACAATGAAGGGCCATTAAAATCTCATAATTTTAAAAACATCTCTTCTAATCAAGGAGACCTGCAGGAAAAAGAATTAATAATATTCTCATGTCTTAGAATCTTTCATTGTCAAAGATACCCATTACCCACTTGGATCAAATGGTCTCAAATTGGAATTTTGTCCAAAAAAAAAAAAGAAAAAAGAAAATTATACATTGACTGAATTGTCCCAATTCATAAAGTTTTTAATTCAGTCTCCTTGGTGGTTGAGGATAGACATGGATCCATGGAACATGGAGAGAGAGAGATAGAGAGAGAGAAAATGGTCCCTTGAGACAATGAGAGGCCAAATTTCATATACTTGTCTTTTGGGTTCATACAATGATGAAGAGAAATGTACACATGGATGTGGTATAATATTGGAATTTGGAGAATATTTCAATGCCTTTATAATACTCTTGCAATTTGAACTGGCATTTCTTCATCCCTAATTGAAAATTTGTGTATGAAGTCAAACATAAATAGCTATGACCATTATCAAAATGTGTCAGAATTATTTTAAAAGGCAAAGGTTAACGGGTCAAAGCATATTTTCTGATAAAAAATCATGGATTCGAATCTTCACCCTACCGTTTGTTCTACTAATTTTTTTTTTTCAATTATAGGTCCTGGACTTTTCATCAAAATGTGGTCTAAAGTTATAGAAATTTCTAAAATCAACATGATGCATTATTTTATAAATGTCCACTTTAAATCTTGGTTTCATAATTTTTGTTTTGGTTTCAACCCGTGTTCAAAATGTCGATGTCGATGAAAATATCGAGGTCCCGATTTTACGGACATGTCGATGTCAATGGATATTTCGAGAAAAATAATGGAAATTGTGGAAATTGATGGAAATTTTTTGAATTAGCAAATAAAACTTGAATTGTAGCTTAATTAGCCTATAATTGATCACCTTTAACCATTAAATGTAAGAATATGACCATTTTACTTCTGAAAATGTCGATGTCGATGTCGATGGAAATATCGAAAAAAGATTTTTTCCTTTAATGAAGATTGGTGGAATTTATTTGAATATGTAAAGTAAACTTTTGACTACTTTTTTAATGTTTTTTATAATAGAATTCATTTGGAAATAAGATAATTACCGACTTGGTTTCCAAACACATTTTTAAATTCTAATGAACTCGTACCTGTTTACTTTTTACCTACTTCTCTTTTCAAATTTGAATTTACACATTTTTTCAAACACATTTTCAAATCAATCATCAATCCAACTTTCCAATCAAATTTACACAATTTTCAAACACCTCAACCTCGTGATTGTGTCATTCATCCAAATTATCTATCAATGGGATTCATATGTGCTTCATATTCTACTCATTTGAGCAACTACCTTCAAAACTTTCAGTTTAGGATGACCGGGGAGAACTATTGTAATTTATATCAAAGTTATTGATGCAAAAAATTAAAGCAGCACACAAGAAGAAGACGACAAGAACGATTATAGTGGTTCGACCAAGGTTTGGTCTACGTCCACTTTACAAGGAGAGCCAGAGATTTTATTCAATAAGCTGGAAGGAGATACAATAGCAGTACAAAAAGAGGTATTTACTCTACACCCTCTATTTGCAAATCTCTCTCTGTAACTAAGTTCCGAAACAAAGCCAATTTACATAACAGAAATTATTAGTATTTATAAGAAGAGAGTATAGAGGTACCTGATGTAACAAACCAACTGAATTAGTTCTTAAAAGAATTCCAGCTCCTATAGTGTAGTGATATAGAAGGGGCAAAAACTTCACAAATGACCCTCTTAACCCGAATATATCAATGTACAAAATTTTGTCTCAAGCTCTCTTGTAGATTTGTTGTATGTTTCAAATTTCAGCCAATGCCTACCTTAAGTAGGTCACATAAGTATTTTATTCTTGCACTTGATAGAGGTTTTGTTAACATATCAGCTGGATTGCTGTTGGAGAGAATTTTCTCCAGCTTGATGGTCTTATTAATCATCATTTCCTTAGGTAGTGGTACTTGACATCTATGTGTTTAGTACGATCATGGTATAAAGGATTCTTTGAGAGAGCTAGAGCACTTTGGCTGTCATAGTAGACGGTTGGAACTGATATATCTCCTATCATTTCAGTAACTAAGCCCTTTAACCATGTAGCCTCTTTCACAGATTCTGTCAAGGCTATGTATCCAGACTCTGTGGTTGAAAGAGCAACCACTGATTGAAGTGAGGATTTCCAGCTTATAGTGTTTCCAAAAAGAGTGAAAACATAACCCGTAGTTGATCTCCTTTTGTCTAAATCGGCTGCAAAATCCGAATCAACATAGCCTACCAAGCCACTTTGATTTGATTCATCTTTTGTGTATATCAAACCATGATTTAAGCTGCCTTTGATAAATCTGATTATCCACTTAGTGGCTTCCCAATGAGGTTTGCCGAGATTGCTCATAAAACGGCTTATTACACTCATTGCTTGTGCAATATCCAGTCTCGTACAGGTCATTCCGTACATCAAACTCCCTACTGCATTGGAGTATGGAATTTTGCTCATTTCTTCCACTTCCTGGTTTGTTTTTGGTAACTGTAGTTTTGATAATATGAAGTGTTGGGCCAAGGGGACAGAGATTGTTTTTGCTTTCTCTAAGTTCAACTTCTTTACTAATTTGTCAAGGTAGTCATTTTGTGTGATAGTTACCAGCCCTGCACCCCTGTTTCTTTGTATTTTCATTCCTAGAATTTTACTGGTAGGACCAATGTCCTTCATTTCGAATTCCTTACACAGTTGTGACTTCAAAAAATTAACCCCACAGATTTGCTGAGATGAAATTAACATATCATTGACGTACAAAAGAAGAAATATGGAGGTAGTAAGTGAGATATGTTTTATGTAGACACAACTGTCAAATTTGCTTCGACTGAACCCACAATTTGTCATAAACGAATCAAAACGTTTGTACCACTACCTTGGGGATTGTTTCAAGCCGTAGAGGGACTTATATAATCTACAAACTAAGTTTTCTTCTCCTTGCTTTATGAAACCAGGAGGTTGTTTCATATATATTTCTTCATCTAAATCCCCGTGTAAAAAAGTAGTGGTCACATCCATTTGTTCTAGTTCTAGGTTTAAATGAGCAACCAAAGATAAAAGTATCCTGATGGAAGAGTGTCTTACCACTGGTGAGAAGACTTCATTGTAGTCAACTCCGAATTCTTGTGTAAATCCTCTTGCTACAAGCCTCGCCTTGAACCTAGGTTGATGTTCTGCATTAATGCTTGGTTTTATTTTATAGATCCATTTATAATCTACCAACTTGTGCCCTTCTGGTTTTTCTTGCAATACCCAGGTTTTATTTTTTTCAAATGAGTTAAGCTCTTCTTCCATTGCTTTTTTCCACTGATGTTTTTCATTGGACTTTATTGCTTCATCAAACGATTTAGGCTCAGTAAAATCTAACTCATCATAACTGTATAAAGCATAAGTAGCAAAATCAGTTTGGCGAATACTGCAATCTACATATTCATCATACCTGAATGGAGGTTTAACTATTCGTTTTTGTCTGTCTCTAGTTAGTTGATAATCTGAGAGTTTATTTTCTGTATTAACTGGTTGTTGGGGTTCTGACTCAGATGTATGAGGATTTGTGCTAGATGGCTCAGGTTTTTCTGTGTTTAACAGATCAGTTTTCTCCAAAACTGATTCTTGTACTTGCTGATTTGAAGTTGAGTCATTAACTTCACATGATTCTAATTCAATCTCATAGGATATTTGATTTTGCTCACTTACTTCTTTTTGATTTGATACCTCTCTCTCACACCATGGCATTTTTGTTTCATCAAAACAAACATCTCGGCTTACTATACATCTCTCTGCACCAGGTTGTAACAACCATAATTTGTAGCCTTTTACTCCTTTTGGATATCCTAGAAATATGCATTTTTGAGATCTAGGGTCTAGCTTATCTTGTTTGATGTGAACATAGGCTGCACAACCAAATACTTGTAAGTGTTTAAGGCTAGGAGGTTTTCCAGTCCAAACTTCTTGTGGGGTTTTGAGATTTAAGGCTAAAGATGGACTCCGGTTAATCAGATAAGCAGCTGTATTTACAGCTCCCCCTCAGAAATGTTTTGGTAGACAGGTATTTGATAGCATACACCTGACTCGTTCGAGGATTGTCCTGTTAAACCTCTCAACAAGGCCATTCTGCTGAGGTGTATACAGTACCGTAAGGTGTCTTTGAATACCTCCCTTCTTGCACATCTGATTAAATTTTTCGTTTAAAAACTCAAGACCATTATCAGTTCGAATGACTTTTATCTTCCTCCTTGTTTGATTTTCAACAAGTACCTTCCACTGATTAAACACCTCAAACACTTCATATTTGTTTTTCAAAGTAAAGACCCATAATTTTCTCGAATAGTCATCCACGATACTAAGAAAATAACGAGCTCCACCTAGAGTTTGAACTCTAGCTGGTCCCCAAAGATCTGAGTGGATATAATCAAGAATCCCCTTAGTGGAATGCACTGCTTTGTTGAATTGAACTTTAGTTGCCTTGCCTACTATACAGTGCTCACAGAAAGAGAGGTTATTAGGCTTATTTTTACCTAGTAACCCTTGTTTAAACAATTCAACCAGACCACGTTCACTAACATGAGCAAGTCTTTGATGTCATAGTAATGCTTCCTGATTTACGTTTGCATCAGCTACACTTGCAGAGTCATTCTTAGTGCGTCCATTCAATATGTACAAGCCATTTTTCAATGTTCCTGACATCTTTAATAAAGATCCCTTGAAGATCTTTAGTGTACCCCCTTCTGATTTATATTTATAGCCAGATTTGTCTAAAGTCCCCAAAGAAATTAAATTGCATTTCAAGTCAGGGACATACCTTTCTGATGGTAGAATTTTCTCCATTCCATCTGGAAGAATTAATCGGACAGCACATATGCCTTTGATTGAACATTGTTGATTGTTTCTCATAAGCACTCTTCCACCTTCTTGCTCATTCAGATCTTGAAAGTAGTGTTTGTGGGGAGTCATGTGGTATGAACATCCTGAATCTAATATCCATTCTTCTGTGGGATTTAATTCTGATATCATTAAAACTTCTGCAGAATCATACTCCTGATGCACATTTGCTGAAGACTGAGGTTGTTTGCTTCCTTGGTTTCGATTTTATATTGTAATTTGCAGCAGTCCTTGATTAGATGTCCTAATTTGTGGCAATAAAAACACTCTTTATCTTTGTCTTTTTCTTTTGACTTCGATCTATGCCTTTCTTGAGAATTTTTGTTGTATTTAGAATGGTTGTTCTTGAACTCAGTTCTTCCTCTAGCTAAAAGTGCTTCTGACTCCCTTTTGGAATTTTTTGTTTCTAATTCTCTTGATCGAAGTGCATCAATAACAAGATCTAGTGTTAGTGAATCTCTTCCATATTTGATAGCTGACTTTATTTCTCTGTAGCTTTCAAGTAAAACATTTAACAGAATTATGGCCATGTTTTCATCATCCAGTTTTTCACCAATATTTGATAAATCAAGGCAAATCTTGGTGAAATTGTCTAAATTTTCTTCTAAATTCTTTGATGGATCCATACGAAATTCAAAGAATTTCTCTTTCAATAGAATTTTGCTAGATAGAGACTTACTGAGGTAGAGATCTTCTAGTTTTTTCCATAATTTCACAGCAGTTTCTATCTCATTCACTTGACGGAGAACATTGTCTGAGAGGTACAAGATCATCGTGCTAAAAGCAGTTTCTTCCATTTCTTGTTTTTTCTCTAGTGTTATCGTTTTTGTTAATTTTTCTTCAAGAATCTTGGCCACTTTCTGTTGGACAAGAATTGCCTTTAGTTTCTTCCGCCATAAGCTAAAATCTCCCTTTCCATCGAATTTTTCAAGCTCGAATTTCACAGCCATGAATGTTTGAATTTATTCGGTTGAATTTGAAGAACAAAGGGTTGAGTCGAATTTCTGGAATTTGTAAAGAGAGAAATTTCTTCAAGATCACAAAGGCTCTTATACCATTTGATGCAGAAAATTAAAGCAGCACACAAGAAGAAGACGACAAGAACGAGTATAGTGGTTCGACCAAGGTTTGGTCTACGTCCACTTTACAAGGAGAGCTAGGGATTTTATTCAATAAGCTTGAAGGAGATACAATAGCAGTACAAAAAGAGGTATTTACACTCTATTTGCAAATCTCTCTCTGTAACTGAGTTCTTAAACAAAGCCAATTTACATAACAGAAATTATTAGTATTTATAAGAAGAGAGTATAGAGGTAACTGATGTAATGAACCAACTGAATTAGTTCTTAAAAGAATTCCAGCTCCTATATTGTAGTGATATAGAAGGGGCAAAAACTTCACAGTTATCAAGATAGTGCAGTAGATCCTCCGAGATCATCTTTTTGGTATTAATTAAGTTACCTATTCTACTTCATGTTTCACCACTATTTGTATATAATAATATTTTATTTTTAAAAAATTCTAAGATTATTTCAATCTTTATATATGTCAATATTTCACATATATTGTTCAATTGTGTAAGTAAGGACTAGATTGGATTAGAAATTATCAATAAAGCAAATTCCAAATCTTATTAGTTATACTTTATACAGTATTAAAATTCGAATTTTCATTGAACGGACTAAGATTACAATCATCGAGGTTGTGAGAAATTATAGATTATAGTGGCATGGTAAGAAGAGGATGAAAATAAAATAACCTTAAAGAAGAAGAGGGAAAAAAAGAAGACATGTCGACATTTCGACATGTCCACGACATGGGGGAAAATCGACTTTTTCCCCTATGTCGATGTCGACATGCTCGACATGTCCAGCGACATGTTGACATGTCTCTCGGCATTTTGAACCCTGGTTTCAACTAATCAAAACTTTATTCCAACAGAGTTGGTCATCCATAAATCTACCTCACTGAAGTTGCATTTCTAATATATATAGTTGAGGAACATTTGGCTAAAATTGATTTTTTTTTTTTTTTTTGCATATATATCCAAAATGTCAAATAATTTGAAATTGATATTAAACAAAATATATTAAAATAGTACAAAAGTTCTTTAACAAAAATTACAACAAAACTAAACCAATTGATCTACGAATGCTTGATTCTGGACTCTGAAATCTCTTGAATTTTTCCATGTGTGAGCACAAATAACATCAATTATACATGAAAAAATCAAACCAAACTAAGGAGCCGTGTTAAAATTCAAGAATCATTTATGAATTCACATTTGTCGTAAAAAATTTTGCTTCTGTGACTAAAAATCCAATTTAATTTTTTGTATTGTTTTCTTATAATCAGTATTATTGCATGTTTTTTATTTAGTGCATGGTTTTGTTTCAATTTGACCATTCAATGACCTCTAGGTTTAAATTTTATAAAAAATTTAGCATATTTATTAAATCATTTTTTAAATAACAATAATTCAAATATATTATCTTAATTACTAATTATTTTTTTAAAAAAATTTACACAATACTTGGCATACATATATTAGAGAAAAACATTTAGCTCAAAATAAAATATGCAATATTTTTTATAGTGAGGTCTGTTAGAAATTTCTGATAAACCACGCTAAAACTTATTATTTTCAATTTAATAGCTTTTATTTTAATGAAAAGTTTAAAATTTTGTTCTTGACTCTAAAATATAACTACGATTTTTTAATAACAAAATAAGGAGGTTATTTTAATATAAAATATTAATAATTTTGTAAAGTGAAAACTACATAAATTAATTATAATTATTAATAAAATTATAAATGGTATCATATTGTGTTAGTAATTAATCTATATTTGTATTTTATATGGAAAATTATTTTATTAATTATAACAAAAATACTATTTTATGCTCGGCACGTGGTAAGTTGTAACAAACTAGTAAATGATAAAAGAAAATCAACTAGCCAGGTAAAATAGACTAATAAAACCCTATCAATTTTGTACTCATGACTGAGAACAGATCACAATAAAAAAAAAATTAAATTTTTTTTTTTAACGAGTAACAAAAATCTTTCCATTTTTACAGGACAACAACTTTTTGGTGTTGCAAATATGACAACTTTTAATTTAAAATTATGTTTTTTTTGTTATTATGATGATACCCTAATCCTCTTTCACAAACCTATATACCAATAATATGAAGTATATATCACCGATATACTTAGTATTAGATATATAATTGATATACCAAATACTAAGTATATCATTGATATAACTGATATATCAAATATGAATTATATCCATTACTCTAAATATATGATTTATATACTTCATATTAGGTAAATTATTAATAAATCTTCTTCTAGTTGAATATTTTTGTTTAAATAACATAATGTCTTTGGAAGGCTGTTTTGGAAACTTATTTACACAAATGTCTAAAATTTTCTAATTTTATACTTTTAGGTTTTTACAGGTAGGATTTTATTTTAATTCCCACTTTATCCTTATTTATTGCATTTACATTTATTATAGTTATTTGTATTTTTGAAATATAAAAAATGTAATTCCATAAATTATTATCATAATCCTTTAATTATTGTGGGTCTCATACTAATCGTTCATAATCGATTTCTGCTACGATGCATGGTGCTACAATATTTCGAAATGGTAAAATATTTAATCTACATTGTCTACACGCCTCTCACATTCGCACTTGTTAAAAAAAAAAAGGTATATTATTTGCACGCCACTGCCATTCAGAGTCTCTTTTTGTGTTATTGAATTCAATTTTTTCACTGCCATTCACGCCATAAGCAATTACATAGTTTTATGATTTCTTATGATTACAGTTTATTATTACTGCACTTCCTATTGTCTTTTTGAAATTCTATAAGACATGATATAAAATATAACATATTGAATATACAATATATCCGATATAACATAGTCTAAACTTTTTGACATATAAAATTTATCCAGATGTATTGATGTAAATTAGTAACGGTATATATTCAATAGATTCTTAACTTTAAATCACTATCAGTATATATCGAGATACATAAAACTTGAGATATAATATATATCCTACTCTAAACACTATATATCCTCACATATACATTATTCAGAACAAACGAAATTAGAAAAATATACTCGTATAAACTCTAGCTAAAATTCTTCCAGTTAGCACTAACAATGTAATACCGAAAGTCCTCTGTGATTACTAGAAAACCAAACACCTTTTCCATGGAAGTGGTCTGTATGCTCAAGTTCTAATTCTTTAAATTTTGGTTACAATAAATGATAGATTCACTGTTATATATCGAGATACTTAAAACTAGATATATATTATATATCCTACTCTAAACACTATATTATATATACTCAAATATACAATATTATAAATGATAGAACCAGAGAGCATAAACTACGGTATAATAGGAACTAGAGAGCAAGAGATTATGTCCAAAATTGAAACCTAAATATAGCATAAACAATAAGAACTATATACCTCGATTCTGTTCAAAATTGAAACCTAAATATAGCATAGACTACGGTATAATGAGAACTGACGGAGACAAAGGAACCGCGACGATGAAATATAGCATAAACCTAAATATCTTACCGTATAATGGAGCCGCCGGAGACGAAGGAATTACGACGGAGGCCGGCGGTGAAATTTTCTGCAAACAATGGAGAAGAAGTCGCTGGAGACAGCAAAGACATCGACGAGACGCTTCAGAGGAGACGAAGCCCGACGGTCTGAGCGGTGAAAGAATATCGAGGGAGATGAAGGAGGTTACAAAATTTTGGGGTTTTTAGATTTTCAGTTTTGGAAGGTTGAATTAGCATAATTTTAGGGTTTTAATATATTTTAATAATGATTTACCAATTTCATATTTTATTAATGATTTATTATTGAGATGGATATATTAGTAATTTTTCTTATGTTACCATCTAATTTGGGAATTATTTTAGACAAAAGTGTAAATTCTTGATTTTTCCATCCTTTTATGTAATTAAGACCCCTAAATAGACCATCTATGTACTAATCACAAATAACATATTGTCTTTGGAGGGCTGTTTTAGAAACTTATTTACACAAATGTCTAAAATTTTCTAATTTTACAATCTTAGATTTCTGCATGGAGGATTTTATTTTAATTCCCACTATACCCTTATGTATTGCATTTACATTTATTATAGTTATTTTTTTTTAGATATAAAAAATTTAATTCCATAAATTATTATCAAGATCCTTTAATTATTGTGGATTCCATACTAATCTTCAATGCAAACCCCTTGATTCACTCATTGAAAACCTTAATTTACTTCTTCAAAAAGATTGATTTTCTTTATTTACCAATATTATTAATTAAAAAAAAGATCAAAATCTTAATTATTGTGGGTGCAACATCTTCTCATTATCCTCAATCCAACACTGGTGCTCATTTGGCTGGAGAATTATTCAACAGGCCTGTCTTCACTAACCTCTCATTCTTTCGGTTGATGTTTTAGTTTCTATTTGATTTCTTGGCTGGATATAACCTTATTGTAATTTCTCACTGCTGGTTTTCAAATGGATAATTTTTTTTGTGTTATTTATCCTTTAATAGAAGATAATTAATGAGAAACACGTATTGATTGACGCCAATATTGAAAGGAGAAGAAAACAGTTTATCTGTACATCGAAGGAAACATCGTATGAATGAATGTTATTTTTTCTTAAATTACAGTTTATCTATTTCTGATAAGACTTGATTTAAGACTAAAAAGGGTAGGTTCACATGCTTAGTTGACGGTTATTTGGGATGAAAAATGTATGTTCATGCATATAATTTAGGGAAAATGTGCATAATTTGTGATTAGGGACTTTGGAATTCAGTTATAGGTAAATGAAGGTTAATTTGTGTAAATATGCTTATTTTGTAAGGAAAAGTGAAGATTTATGATCACAATGCGTCAGACACATCGCATGCCAACTTACTAGAGGAATGCACCAGCCAAATTGCTTTGAAAGTTCCAGCTTCACAATGCTTCAGCCACATTCGATGCATAGATTGTCAAAACGGGAATAACAACTTTTGACCAAATTATTGGTCCAAGATTCAGTTTTACTCTTAAAATCTCTACAAAGAGTGGTTGGCAACTTCCCTTGAATTTCTCAAATACTTGTTACTTTCATGACCTATAAAAGGAGCCTCAAAGCATCACTTCTACACATCTCATTTTTCCATGCTTTGCTTTTTCTTTCTAATTCTTGTCAACTTTAGCTTCTAAATTTTAATTCCAGTTTTAAGTTTTGTTCTTCTTTTATTGTTTTTTAAAATTAGTTTTTCTGTTTATTTCATTTCAATTCTATTTGTTCTAAGTTTGTACTTTCCTTTCCATTTCAATGAAAATGCATCACTTTGTTACCTTCTACTGTTTTGTCATTTATTTTACTTCCATGAGTAGCTAAATTATTTCTTCAACCCTCCTACGAGTTTAGTTCATCCATTTAAATTACATCTATCAGTGAGCACGACGTATTAAGCTCTCTTTTGCTTATCTTGATTGATATAATTTATCCACTTGATTTTCTTGTTGGCCACTTGTTTAAATCACATTAGTTTGAATTTAATTCTGAAAAGATTAGAGTCAAACGGATCTCATCAAGGTAAAACGGGAAGTTACTTAGAAATAAGAACTAAAACAAGATCCTAGACATATGCTCTCTTACCCGTTAAACGTAAGTTGGAACTTGATTTATTTAGGATTCTAGAGTTGCATAGACATATGTAAACACTAGCCTAAACTTCTAAACAAACCAAAAGCGGTATGGAATAGGAGTTGAACCAGTTTGCATAAATTGAGCGTAATTACGGGCACATTTGGTAGGTGTAATTCATCATTTTAGAACTAAACAGAAGTAGGGGGTTGGCCTTTTAAATTCTATTATTTTCGTGTTCCCTACGATTCCACCAATTTTTATTCCCAAACTCGATTGCTCATTCAAGCAGTTTACAAAATCAATTTTAAAAGAAAACTAGTCCCTATGGAGACGAACTTGGCATATTTCCAGATTATTACTTGTGACAGTGTGCACTTGCACTTACCCTCTAGCTATTAAGCAGAGACACAACAATTTCTATATATATATATATATATATATATATATATTCTATATATATATATATATATATATATATATAGAGAGAGAGAGAGAGACAACAATTTCTATATATATATATATATATTTCTTATTATGCATTCAATTATGTTCATGTTGTTTCGTTATTATAACATATATTCTACTTGTACTTTTGAAATCTACTATTAACATTATGTACAAACGACTTTTAAGTAGGATATAATTTACATACCACGTATTATTATAAAATATTAACAATTAAGTATTTATTTGTATATTTTTAGGAGATAACGTATACACCGTGAAGACTTTTGAATTCAAATAATATTATGGATAAAGTGAATATAATATATATACCTATTAATATTGATAACTATAATACTATGTATTATTCAAGCTTATAGAGAATAATTTGGTATAGTTGTCAATGATTTGTATTTTTTATGAATATTATGTAAGTAAATGTAGTTTTATAAATGTCATGTAGGTAGCACTTCTATTACCTTATGCATGTTTCATAGTGGATTTTGGAACGACAAAGATAATTACGTGGAATATAAAGTGTCAGAACTAATTATACATCAAGAAATGTCATATGCCAATTTTATGGAAGAGATAATGGAACAATTGGGATTGGTAGGTAGTTTTGATTATCCTGATGTCTTTGCATGCATTTGAACCACTCAGTTTATTAAGTAGGACATGAAAATATCATATGACAAGGATGTCATATGCCAACTTGCTGCAAGATTGGTTAAGTAACCTATTATTTCTTCTTCTTTCCTTCTGTTTTGGTAGCCCTTTGCACTTGACCATGTTAATGCAATCTAACTAATATATATCTATATAAAAAAATGAAAAATACTAAATGCCCATTTCAGTACAAACAATCCTAGCTGAATTTCAATCACTATATCCATGAAATTATATAAGACAGGGTAGTAAGTATAACATATTGAATATAAAATATATTCGGTATAACATAGACTAAACTTATTTATCCATATATAATCTAAATCTCATATAAACTTCGATATCTTACAACTTTCTCTTTTGATTATTGCTCTAATTCAAACTAGTCAAGACTTAGAACTAGATAGGTACCATAAGACACTTTTATGAAAGTTCAGGTAAATAAGGACAATAATCAACCATGGACCCTTAGGCAAGAAAAATACACTACAAGCAGAAAGTACCCCTTGCTATATGACTTAACTTTGGAGAAAATGGTTGTGGTTAAAGATCTTTGGAACGAAGAACAAGATAGATGGAACCTAACTCTTCATCTATCCATCTTCAACTTCAAATATGCAGTAGATTCAGTCTACTGGAAGCTGGAGCCAAGGGGACACTTTTCTACAAAATATCTTATAAAATATATCTCCATTACCCACTGTAATACAACACACTCTTCTCTCACATTTGAAGCCATATGGAAGGACCCCTACCCAAAAAGAATAAAATACTTTTATCAGAATTAAACCACAAAGCCGTAAACACATTGAAAAGCTCCAGAGAAGACCCCCCTAATTGTGTATTTTCCCACACTGTTGCTCAATCTTCAAGGATAATTCAAAATCAATAAACATCCAGAGATAAGGGTTTAACAAATAATCTCAAGTCTCATCAGACAGCCAAGGATCTTTCTTCTTAAAAAATCACAGCATCTTTTGAAGTCTCGAAATCACAACATATTCTTCCTCTGAAGTCTCAATAAACAATATTAGATAAGGGCAATAGATAGTGTGTTACAATAAAGTAATATTGTAGGCAGTAAGGTCCACCAGAATAATAGTTGTAAATCACTATGAGTATATATCCGCATATATGCAAGTTGAGTTATAAGATACATCATAATCAAGCTCTCTATAATATATATCCTTATATATACAATATTTTACACGAAATCAGAAATTGAAAACAACCGTTGGAATTCAAACCTTTCGATCGGGATAAACGAAGACGAATTGCTCTGGCGACAGAGAAAAACAGAGGCGGCCAAAGATGACGGCAGGCAGACGTCAGCCGGAGACAAAGGCAGACATAAATGATCGAAGAAGAAGAACCAACGGTCGGAGGAAGAAAAGAAAAACAGATGGTCGGAGACGAAATGCTCTTGCGATAGAGAAAAACGGAGCCGACCGAAGAGGAAGGCAGACAACGAAGGATTGTCGGAGGAAGAAAAGAAAAACGGACGATCGGAGACGAAATGCTCTTGTGATAGAGAAAAAACAGAGCTGGCTGGAGAGGAAGGCAGACAGTGACGAACGGTCGGAGAAGAAGAACGAACGACCGGAGGAAGAAAAACGGACGGTCGGAGGAAGAAAAGAAAAACCGACAGTTGGAGGAAGAAGAAATGGGTGGGTTTCGAAAATGGATGATTTTTTGGGTTTTGGATTTTTTTTTTATTTTGGAAAGTATAATTAAACACATTTTAACATATTTGACCTCCAAAATTATCAATTCTAGATTTTAATAATTATTTAATATTGTGATGAATTCTTAAAAAGATATACTAGTAATTTGTGTGATGGGTACCATCTTAATTAGGATTCTGAAAAGTGTAAATTATATAATTTTCAATTCTTTTACGTAATTATGATTTTTAAATACACCATCTTATGTACCAATCATTTCTCATTGATATATTAAGTATAGGTGATGTATACACTTCATTTTAGGTAGATTGTTGTGGCTCAACACCCTACATGCAAGTATACATCGGGAAGTTGTAGAAAGTGATCATATCTCCACAATGACTGTTATAACCAATTTGCTCTAAACTCTTATTCAAGAAATGGGTAACCAAACAAAAATATTTTGATTCTAAACTAACGAATAAAAATAAATAAGAAATTGCATATAAAACAATAAATTAAAGAATAAAATTGATTGACAATCGAAAGAAAATGGTAAAATGGTAGGAGTTAATACTATTACTGATCGATGCTCTAACATTGAAGTTGTTGAGACTGCCAATCAAACTGACTTGGCATCTTTCCAAACTACCTAGAGTTTATATTAACCAAACTCTCATTTGCTTTGACTAATTGTAATAATAGTTTATAATCATACTAGGTGAGTCTTATCCCTAAGCAGCCACGTTCAGTACTAAAAGATATATTTAGAAAAAAACAAAGCATTTCATATCTTATCAAATTCTTTCGAAAAATAATAGGATTAGTAGTTCAAGAAGCATGATACACATTAGGATGAATCTTAGACTTTAATCAAACAGAAAACAACTCCAATAACTAGAAATCGATGTTTACAAGTTCATAACCCCACAAATGGGTTTAGCTCATATTCATCGTAAAATCAAAGGAGAAAGAGGAAGAAGTTACAACCTTGTATACAACGAATGAGGAAGAAGAATGAAGAAAAAATCGTAGGAGTTTGAAATATCGCGTGGGTAAAAAGTCTTCATCCAAGCTATCTTGTCTTCTTCTTCCTTGCTAGGTTTTCTTCCAATGTCATAATCTTCTTCCCCTTTCTTCCTTCATTTTCTCCTATTTTCCCTCTAGGTTTTTGCTCTCCTTTCTTGGGATGAAGCTTTTATAGCTCCCAAAAATTAAGACAAAACGAGTGTTTCAGCAAAAGTCTGTCATAACTTCCGTTACTACTTTTTTTCCTCACGTAAAACTAGCCATCATTTTCCAGCTCAACTTAAGTGAGTAGTTTCGATGCTCTAGCCATCACCTGCGCTGGAGCAAAGTGTCACAAGTGAATAATTTTCATTATAAAGTTCAAATAAAGTACAGAGTTCGCTAAATTTCAAGCATTCATTTTATAGATCTGAAAACAATTATAAATCAAAGCTATACCATTTAAAGAATTCTATTTCCAAGCTAAATTCCATCTAAAATAACTAAGAGTTATCATATATTATGATTATACCTAGAATGAAATATATCATAAATATAAATTTGATATTAGATATATCAGTTATATAATTCATATATCGAATATAAAGTATATCACCTATATAATTGATATACTTAATATAAAGTATGGTACCAATATACTAAATATATGAATGATATACTTTATATTAGGTATATCAATGATGAGTCTTCTTCAAATGGAAGATTATGGCTTAAATAACATTACATGTTTGTTATTGATATATCCTCGAGGGTTTTTTTTTTTTTTTTTACTAATTATTATATTGAAAATAACATCAAATATGTAGTCCATGTGATGTAAAGTTAAAAATATATATATATTTTAGACAATTCATCTTCAAATTGTCATCTTCTTTGAACTCGGCAAAACTCTATTAAAAATGACATAAAATAAGAATAATCGAATCTTGAGAATTTGATAATTTATAGAAAAGTATGTATGTATATATATATATATTAATTAGTACAATAATTTATCAAAAAAAAAATATCTATATGTAATGGAAGTGTATAAATTGGAAAAGAAAAGGCTTTGAAATCAACAACAATCAGATAAAAGGCGATAAATGTTTGTGTATAAATTTAAAAGAATTTCTTTTTAAGTTCAAAATAGTGTGGTTGGTAGTTGTACCATCTAAAAGTGCTAAACATCACCAACATATATCTTTTTTTTTCTTTTAAATTTGACATATTTATATAAAGAAAATTGTATGAATAATCTATATATATATATATATAATATTAAGTATAAAATTATACTAAAAAATTAAAAGCCCAAGGGAGCTTGGGCATGTGCTCCATTGATCCATCTCTAAAAATATCGAGTGTAGGGGTGTTTACGGGTTGGGTTAGGTCGTGTTAGGGGGTTTTTCGGACCATCCAAATTTTCGGGTTGAGCATATTAGAGAACCGATAGAACCGAAGATGATGGCTAACCCAACCCAACCCAACTCAACCCTTACATTTTCGGGTCGAACTGGGTTGGGTAATCGGGTTGAAACGAAAACTTCCTTCAAGCTGAGCAGACACGAAAATGAACAAAGAGGAAGATGAGTGTTTGTGACGGTTTAGAACCCTTTGTGCAAGTGTACACAACCGTTGTAACAAGTGATAAAAAGATCGTCTCCACAGGAATTGATAACTAAACACTTCAACAGTTACTTAAGAAAATAAACAAATTAACAAAATATGTTTTGAATAAGAAAAAATAAAGGAACTCAAACAAAATAGTGCATATATGATTTGCTGAGTAAAAACAAGTCAAAACCAAGCAAATCCAAATCGATTAAAGGAAAATAGGCAAACAAGAAGTTAGTTACTGATATTTAAAAGGGTAAGGGGGAAGAGTTTGTGTGACTTTTTCTGAGCTACTCTAACAATGTTGCAGCATTAACGATGTTGATATACTGGCCAAACAGACATGAAATCTTCCCAGATTTCCAGATTTTCTGCTATTCATGTTTTTAGACAAACTTGAAAGCATATATACTCAGTTTATAACTTTGCTAGGTGAGCCTTATTCCTAAGTATTCACGCTCTAAACTCAAGTAGATATAGCACAAGTTTAAGCCAAACACATCCTATTACAATTTTCCAAGAGTTAATAAGAAGATATTCCAATATGTTGGCCAAGCACACTGAAAATAAAACGTTAAAACAACTGCAACTCAATATATATAACATCATAAATGTCAAAGCAAAGTTTATAGTCCAAAAACAAGTTCACAACATCCTCCCCCTTACAAATAAACTTAGCTACTCAATGTCATACAAGAAAAGAGAAGAAGAAAATACAAACCGTGCACTTAAGAGTACAAAAGGAGAAGAAAATGAAGAATAGCAGCAGTCATTCTCTCTTTGTTGTCTTCTTCAACGGTTTCTTGGGAGCTTTATTCAAGTGAGAGTGAAGTGATGAGATGAGGAGTCTTGGAGTGTTGTTGGAGGCAACCCGAATTTCAAGCTTTTATACCCTTCTTGATTTTAGGGCAACACAAATGATAAAGTGGACCCCAGCTCAAAATATCAAGTATTTTTCTGTTTTACTGCAGTAATTTCTCGGGTAAAAGCTGTAAATGTCAACTCTGTCTTTTTCTGCCTTTTTTGACTCCGATGCTGCAGCATCAACAATGTTGTAGCAAAACATTCAAAATTAGGTCATTCTTCATAACTCTCAGCATTATCATAAAAAAATAAGGAGGATAGTGAATTTATAACATTCTTAACACAAAATCAGTGTAGATTGGGTGTTAGTGATGCTATCCTTAGCTAATTTATATGAATTCTTGTACAAATAACTCTCTTTTGGAGAGTTATCCCACCTCCAAACTTGAACTATTGCTTGTCCCCAAGCAATGCTACTCCCGACTCTACACTCAATAGAATGGAAAAACAATGCATGCTAACAACTTCACAAATTGCCTATGATCCATTACTGTGGCTAAGAGTTTCTCAATCTACTCAAGCATCAAACCAGCAAGGAATCAAACAACTCTTGCACTAAGACTAAGGTGCTTTATTCACATTTGACCACTTCATTCGACCCTCACTCTTGGTAGCCTTTGAAAAGTCCCCCAACTTCAAATCTCAAACTGATTTCCACTCTCCTATTTTGCTAACTTGCTACTGACTTTAGCTAACAGTTATGGGCTACTAGCCATTCCTGACCTTTGATTTCCCTGTTCATAAGGGTAAAAAAAAGCTAAATGTGTGTTGTTTTCTAATGCTTTAAACTCGGAAACCGTATTTTAAGCTTATTATAGTATCCAAAACCTTTCATTTTAAGTTATCTTAGGTTAAACATGCACATAGGACGCTTTTACATCATTTAGAGTTGATTTCTAACGGAAATTACACTTTTGTGTAGAAAAATTTCGAGTTAGGCGCCTGGCGCCTTCCCCAATCCCGAGATTGCCCTTAATGGAAAACATACGTTTTGGTGTGATTTGAAGCCTTCCCAAGTTCTGCCACGTGTCTTCTATGCATTGAAGGTTGTCAATTCAACAACTAACCAACCAAAAGGTGTTTGAAATGGATGGCTCTCCACAAAGCTCTCAACCTCCTAACCACCTTGAAGTCCCTATAAATTCAGCAACTCATTCTCTTCATTCATCATCTCGGAGTGATCATTTTAGCTTTAGACATTCCTTCTCAGCTTATTTACGTTTTCTCTTTTAGTCTTTGAGTTGTTATTGTTTTAAACTTTGCATATTTCTAGTTCACCATTTATTTCTAGTTTGTTAGTCTTGAATTGTAAGCTTTAATCTTGTTAAATTAAAATTCTAGCAAGTTCTTTGTTACTCATCTCTCTCTCTTCCTCATTACCCAGTTGTAATCACTCAACCTTGAGGAATCGACCGAGCATTGCTCCCCAATCTTGAAAGAAAACGGGTTAGGGTCATTCGGGTTACAACTATACCATTTTTAGCTTGTTTTAATCTTTTAATCATGTCGTTTACTTCCATCAACATTAATTCTATTTTTCCTTTATCATCATGAGCTAAATTTATTTTTCCCAAGTCCGGTTATGGATAGTTAGTTAAAGTTTTTAAAATCCAATAAGGCAAAAGGGGTTTTTTCTCCCATTTTATCACTTAAAGTTGTTTCCATAAGTTGAAACTTGATTTGGCCAATTAATGTTTTAACCAAGCATCTATACTGAAAGGGTTAATACGTTTTCACAACTTTACTGATTTAAGTTTAGAGAGAAATACTTTAGACATAAAGATTTTGCTTGAGTAGCCTAGACATAGGACCTCGACCTAAGGTTACAGTTGGTTTTTACTAAATTAAGTTCTTTTTTCTAATAGACATATTAGAAATAGACTTAAACCTTCAAAATCAATTAAACATAAGAAGATGGCGAAGTAAAACCAAAGAAAATTTATGAGAGGTGTTTGACGCCTAGTTGGAAAAAGTTTGCGTATTTGTAGCTAATTTGAAGTAATTGGGTTGGGTTTATTGCATTGAGTTTTTAAATATGAAAACCAACATTATCCTTATTATTTGTCACCCCAAATTCAATTACAAAGTCACCGATCATTAACATTTCCTATAAAAAGACTTCATTTGTCCTTGAGGATCGATACTCGGAATACTTGTTCCGTTTTACTACTTGTGACGGGTGTACACTTGTGCTCTCATTTATTTTGAATCCAAAATCCCAAACAACCTTGCATCTCTTTGGATTTTTTTTTTTTAATGATAGAGCTGAATTATAAGGCCAAAAATTTAACATAGCTTTACAAATAGCTTTACAAATAATTGCACTGCAGAATGTTACAATAAAATGAAAGTCTCTCACCCCCAAACTTAAAGCGAAACATTGTCCTTAATGCCTAGTGAATATATCAGAGAAATAAGGACAAAGCTCCCCCAAACTTAAAATGAAGATAGGATAGATGGAAATGGTATATGAAATACTGCCTGTCTGAAGTGTTTCTAAAGGGGTGAATTCTTGCTACTTTTCCAAGGTCAATAGCTTGTTGGTAAGTTGGAAAGGGATACTCAGCCTTTAAAATTATGCTAAGGTTAAATTTTCTAGGGCAACCATACAAAATGAAGCTATCATGTGCTACTTTAAAGCACCTTAGAAAAAGAGCAAGAATCGTATCTTTCCTTTCTAACTATAACAAGAGTAGAAATCCTGTAAATTTCCACAGATCAGACAACAAAGGCAAAAGCTTAAAATCAATTAGCATGCATTATCAGACCATTTTACATTGAACCTTTCATTTTTCAACTTTGTTTTTCTTTTTTCTTTTTTCTTTTTTTTCATTGAATTACACTAAGTGCAGCTAAGAAACAAAAAGCAAACTACCCTAGGAATTGAAAAACTAATGGCTACTAGAAATTAAACATTAATCTAAAACATGCAAGCAAATATAAGAAAGACGGAAAGTAAATCAGCATGGAAAATAAAATGTCAAGCAGGGGAAACCAACTCCCCTCAGTCAATCATCTTCTTCTTCTTCACTGGAGCCGCTCGTGGGCTGAGATGCTCCAGCATCAACAGTGTCCCCTACATGTTCGTAGGCTATGGTAAGTTCTTTCTCCAAGTGATCCAACAAGGTCTCCTTTTGTATTTCCTTAATCAGCAAGTCATCTGCAAGTCGTAAGAGAGAACATTCCCTAACATCAACAGGAAATTTAACAGAATTAAAAAAAGAAAAGGTAACCTGTTGATCGTTCACTCTCATGGTAAGCTCTCCATTATGCACATCTATTAGCGCTCTACTAGTAGATAGGAAAGGCCTCCCCAAAATTATTGGGATCTCATTGTCTGCTTCATAATCGAGGATGATGAAATCAGCTGGGAAAATGAATTGTCCACCTGCACTAACACATCTTCGATCTTGTCCTCTAAGTGAGTGATTGACCTGTCAGCTAGCTGTAAAGTCACCGAGTGGGCCTTGCTTCACCAATACCCAACCTCTGATATACTGATAATGGGATGAGGTTTATGCTTACACCCAAATTGCATAGAGCATGGCTCACATTCTTTCCACCCATAGAGATTGGAATAGTAAAACTCCCTGGATCCCAGATTTTCTGTGGAAGCTTGTCTGTTAAAATTGCACTGCACTCCTTGGTTGAAGCTATGGTTTCGAACTCTCCTAACCTCATTTTCTTAATCCAGATATTCTTAAAAAATTTTGCATAGTTAGGCATTTGCTCAAGAGCCTGAACTAAGGATATATTGATGTGGAGTTGCTTCAACACATCCAAAAATTGCTTGAATTGATTATCTTGGTTTTGCCTTTGAGGATAGAGGGTGGTGGTCTATATTCCCCTGGTTCTATTTCCTTCAATGATTCTGCTTCTGCTGCTATTTTTCCTTTGCTAATTTTAGGTTGAGGTTGAGCTTCTGTCTCTATGTGAATTTTTTATTCTAAAATCTGCTCCTGCGATGCTCCAGCATCGTTCACTCCATTATCACAGCCAGCACATTTTCTGCAGTTTCCTCTACATGACAGTCTGCTTTGTCTGCTCGCAATTAGGGTAAAGCCTTGCCACACCTTATAGTTATAGCTTTACACTGTTTTTTCCCCTATCTCTTGGGATTTTCAGTGTCATTAGGCAAAGTACCAATGGGCCTATTTTTCAACTCATTCGCCATTTGCCCCAATTGGACTTCCAAATTTCTTAGAGAAGCTGTTTGGCTTTGGAGTGTTGCATCATTCTTCACCATGTAATCTCTCATTAGATTCTCCATAGAATTGGAGGCACTTGTTGTTGGCTTCACTTCCTGCTGTTGACTAGACATTATAAGACTAGGGTGGTGAATCGTCTTTTGCTGAAATTGAGAGACATCATGCTGTCCTTGGTTCCCTCCTCAACTGAATGTGGGGTGCTGCCTCCATCCCTCACAATAAGAACAGGAGATGGCTAGTACATTGTTGATTCCATGGCTAGTTGACGATGTTGCAACATTGTTCATGTTCTTGACCATATTAGTCAGGTTGGTAATTTTGAGCCTTCAGTGAAGCCATTGAATTATCATTATCAGCTCATTGACCAATTCTGTCACTTGAGGCTCTGGATATGACCAATGGTAAGGTATTCTCGGTAGTTGATCCATAGGGCCAACCTCTACTTGCTGTCTACGTTGTGCTCTTCTCCTTCAATGAAAAGTATGTTATATCTCGTTGTCGAGCAAATATTCCAATCCTTGCAGATCGTGCATCCACCTTCAAGATCCACCAAACAGTAGTTAAAGAAATCTTTCTAGCACATATTTTCTTAAGCAAAAATATAAAGTGTAAAGTTGAATCAATCCTTGGCAACGGTGCCAAAAACTTGTTTTTGTTTACGGTTTAGAACCATTTGTGCAAGTGTATACAACCATTGTAGCAAGTGATAAAAAGATCGTCTCCACATGGATTGATAACTAAACACTTCAACAGTTACTTAAGAAAATAAACAAATTAACAAAATATGTTTTAAACAAGAAAAACTAAAAGAACTCAAACAAAATAGTGCATATATGATTTGCTGAGTAAAAACAAGTCAGAACCAAGCAAAACCAAATCGATTAAAGGAAAATATGCAAACAATAAGTTAATTACTGATATTTAAAAGGGTAAGGGGGAAGAGTTTGTGTGACTTTTTCTGGGCTACTCTAACAGTACTGCAGCATTAACGATGTTGATATACTGGCCAAACAAACATGAAATCTTCCCAGATTTCCAGATTTTCTACTATTCATGCTTTTAGACAAACTTGAAAGCATATATACTCAGTTTATAACCTTGCTAGGTGAGTCTTATTCCTAAGTATTCACACTCTAAACTCAAGTAGATATAGCACAAGTTGAAGTCAAACACATCCTATTACAATTTTCCAGGAGTTAATAAGAAGATATTCCAATATGTTGGCCACGCAAACTGAAAATAAAACGTTAAAAACAACTTCAACTCAGTATATATATCATCATAAACGCCAAAGCAAAGTTTATAGCCCAAGTACAAGTTCACAACATCCTCCCCCTTACAAATAAACTTAGCTACTCAGTGTCATACAAGAAAAGAGAAGAAAAAAATACAAAACCGTGCACTTAAGAGTACAAAAGGAGAAGAAAATGAAGAATAGTAGCAGCCTTTCTCTCTTTGGTGTTTTTTTCAACGGTTTCTTGGGAGCTTTCTTCAAGTGAGTGTTGTTGGAGGCAAGCCTAATTGCAAGGGTTACCCCTCTTGATTTTAGGGCAACACAAATGATAAAGTGGGCCCCAGCTCAAAATATCAAGTATTTTTCTGTTTTGTTGTAGTAATTTCTCGGGTAAAAGCTGTAAATGTAAACTCTTCTTTTTCTGCCTTTTCGACTCTAATGTTGCAGCGTCAACAATGCTGTAGCAAAACATTCAAAATTAGGTCATTCTTCGTAACTCTCAGCATTATCATAAAGAAATAAGGAGGATAGTGAATTTATAACATTATTTGCACAAAATCAGTGTAGATTGGGTGTTAGTGATGCTATCCTTAGCTAATTTATATGAATTCTTGCACAAATAACTCTCTTTTGGAGAGTTATCAATGAGCCGTACAAAATCTAACCCAACTCTAAAACTTCCGTCACACCGCAACGGCCACTAGAGGAAGATGGAAAGAGGAGGGAGACAAGGGATGGGGAGGAGAGCAGAGATGAAGGACAAAGGAGTGAGGAAAAGTCTGCCGCCGTTGAAATCGAGGGTTTGAATCATTTAGTAGTGGATTCAGAAATCTCTGAATCGAGCCGAGAAGAGGGATATGGGGGAGATAGAGGGGGATGAGAGGAGGGGGGAGGTTAGAGAGGGAGATAGGGGGAAAGAGGCAGGAGAGGCGGTGGAATAATCCCAAACCCTAAAATTAATCTGAAACCCAAAAGTATATATATGGGTTGAAGTGACCATAAAGTTTCCTAAACCGAGAATCGAACCTAATTTTCGGTTCTACAAAAAACGAACCTAACCCAATCCAAATTTTTTTTCAACCCTACAGGTTGGGTTGAGTTCGTCGAGTTTTTTGAACACCCCTAATTTTTTTTTTTTAGTACAACAACACCCTAATCAAGTGTGTCAATCCTTCACTTTAGAGATACCAATGACATATCTAATAAAAATTATGTCAGTCACAACAAATATATTAATAATATACTTCATATTAGATATATCATCTTTTAAAAAAAATATATTGGATATATCATTGATAATTTAAGATTTTGAATTAAGTAATATTGTAGGTTTTTTAGTGATATATCATGTATATGAATGATATACTTCATTTTAGGTATTTCACTTGATAACAGAAACATCAAACAATTTTTCTCATTTTAAGAAAAGCACCCCCATTTTAAGAGTATTATAGACTTCTCCTTGGCTGACCTTCATTTTTTTCTATATATTTGCAATTAACTATTAACTTTTTTGCCATATTTATAATATGACCCTAAAAAAATCTTATTATTAAAATTAAAAAACACATTTAGTTCCAGGACATTTAATATTTATTAAAATAACAATTTAGTCTTTATACTCGTTGATGTGGATCCAACTAAGAGTGATGTATCCAAATTAAAGGGCTATCTGGCAGGGTGGTCCAACTTTGTTTAACTTTAGAATGGTTTTAAAAGGAAGAATGAACCTGAAAAATACGCTAGGCACCCACGACTCATCTCTCATCCTTCTTGTTAGAATTTGCAGCTGAATAATTTACCTAGTCCTTAGCTTGTCTTGCCAATAAACGAGAACTATTATAATGGCGGACCTGCAGCAAATAAATAATCCACTTTTTGTTCAAATTCCAAAATCCGAGGAGAGTTTTGGAGCAGCGCATATTTTTTTCCCCTTTATTCGGATTTATTATTCGAATTGATCGTCAGTCTCTGTAATCGGTGGAACTCTCAGCTCAGCTGGGGAGATGATGAGTTTTTCTTTGTTTTCTACCATTTCAATTTCAAGGAAATTCTATAGAGAAGATGAAAGATGAGCCGTGGTGAGCGGTGGAGTCACGTTCAGCAGTTTCCTTTTTCCTTTTCTAAACCCCTAAAACACAATTCTAAATTTAAACCGAACTGAATTAAAATTGAACCAACCCACTTCATCACCCTTTAAAGAATGTACAGCTAAATATGGACAAAATTTGTAAACATAAACCATAAATCGATGACAATTTCTGAAACCCAAGTGGGCAAATCCTGAAGACAAGGTTGAGAGATTATGCAGCAATAAAGTGGCAGATCAATGAAGAAAACAACGCAATTTATTTATCCTGAATGATTCTAATTAGTATGTAAATGTGCTTTCTGCAAAGGAATATAACTAATACCGTCTAAAAAAGTTCAAATTTACTGGGACCCACCCATTCCATTCCAATTTCAATTGGAAATCTACCAATATCTCAACTATTTAAAAAGTAAAATCAAACTGTTGCAACTCATATCCATCAAACTTACTCATACATGTTAATGGCTAATGATTCTCCAGTTACTCCATCAATGGCCAATACACAGGAACAACGTGCTGCAATAATTCAGTCAAGCTCCTCCCCCTCCCACCTGCAAGCAAGCAAAGACCCACTTTCAGGTCAATGAAGGTACAAATGAGCGCCGGAATTTCTTTTCTTTCCTTTTTTTCCGACTTCGGTTCACATTATTAAGGAAACAAACATCTATGATGACGATCTTGACGCAGGAATAATGATTTTAACCTCTTCTAAGTTGGTTAACCAACTCAATTGAGCAACGAAACTAGATTTCATTCTGTGCTAAAACCATTCTTAGAATAGAAATAATATCCCAAAATCATGCCAGAACTGGAGCAAGTATCATTACTAACCATAATGAGATTGTAAGAATTACGGCTGGACGGTTGAGAGGAAGGACTGGATTCCAAAAACAATGAATAGAACCCCACCTGAGAGAGCAACCTGAAAAGGAAAAATGAATTACGACTTGATTTCACAGCTCAATCTCGATCAGCATGACTTAATATTGTTGAACAATAACAGTAACAATTTCACGAGCCAAGCAAATCAAATGTTTTTTTAAGAAAAGAGAAGGGAGAAAATCAAATTTTAAGTACTATTTTCTCAGATATTTGTGACGCCAAGCTCCTTCCTCCAATGACTGCAGCAGTTGTACACAACGCCTGTCCCCTGAAAGAAAATTATTGATGACATTGGCAAACAGGAAGATGTGGCAAGATAAATGCATTAGGTGGCTAATTGCCGGTCGTCCATCCACATCCAGTAATATTACCATCAGCACGAGATAAATGTAAGGTCCCAGTGAGAGCAGTTACTTCTCATATGCAGTAAAACTTACATTCTTGCTAATATGCGAGAAATGGATGCAAATAAAATGCATTTAACAAAACACAACTATAAAATAAATAAATACATGATTAGAATCAAAAGGGCCGGCTTAATCGAGCGGTGAAGGGGGAAGGGGTAAGCCACATATAGGATGAGCAGAATTTAAAATTAACAGCAGTTAGTCCATCAACTTAAAATGCCTTTTTTGTTGATTGACAAATGAAATTCATTCAAGAGAAATGATTATGGAAGTCTTAGTCTGGAGCTTGGGGCACATTGAGATACCAAAACAAACAAAACTGTTGGATGCTGATTCTGCATTAACCATTGTATTTTTTAATATTTGCTTCAGCCCCAAACTAGTCCAACATGGATATCTAATTTTACCTAAAGGACAACCTTAATAGATGATTATTAAACCTCTACTTTTGAGTTTTGAATCTCCAAGGACCTTGTCTCCCTACAATTGTGCGAACAATCACCCAATGGGGAAAATAACCTCATGTTCGATGGTTAAGATACCTGAACTTCATGAAAGAATCTTGCTCCTAATGAAGCAAAATACAGACATCTGCTATCAAAGGCAATGTGGCACTACCAAGCACTAATAAAATTCTATAGAAGAATGCAAAACACGTTTTATTACTCCTAGGAAAAGGTGGAGACTTGTAATGGGAAAAAATGGAAAGGAAATCTGTCTATGGAAGGAAAAAAGTATCAATGGGAACGATCTGATGCAGCAAGAATCAGTCCCAAATAGAAGGGAAAAGTTAGTAGGCACAACTTACAAAATTCCACCGAGAACAACACCTAGTGGGTCTTCATCTGCAGCTAAGCCAATGGTTGCTAGCTGACAAAGGCAGTCAAACTCAGTATTATAAGAGTGAAACAATATCTAAAGTTAGAATGTTCAGTCTCAGCCTTCACACTAACCTGACTCTTGTCACCCCACTCGCCAAAGAAGGTAATGGAAAATGCCTACAGAAACCCCATGGAAAAATTGGTGAGTTAGTTAATCTTACTACAACATTTGACTAAATAATCCTAGGTTGCTAAAATATAACCTTTAAAAATATTGGTGACAGGAACTGCAAGAGAATTGACCGATTGTGCTTCTTCATGTCATCATCAACCTGTCATAAGAGTTAAATTTTATGATCCCAGATTACCAAGAACATCTTCCAAAGCTGTAATTTCAAGATGCCAATGCGACTAAATGAAACTAGTGATACTACAGCCTCTCCTTGTTTCTGTTATAAGAACTTCACCAAGTTTTATCCCGTAACAGAAGGATAAGAGTAACAATCAATTTAGATAGAGATTTTTAAAGAAAAATATATACATCATTGATTTGCAAATGGGATTCTAAACTCTCGATCTTTCTAAAACAGTTTGTCCATGTTCATGAGAATCAAAACATGAAATAAAACAATAATTCGGAGAGGGAGGGAGGCTAGGCAGAACAGAGATTTCCTGTGAGAGAGTAAATGATAGTTCAGAAGGGGTAACTGGAATTATAATCTCTTTCTGATAGGTACTATATACCTTATTGCCATCTTTGGAACCTTTTTTATTAGCCTTCAAATCAGCATCCTACGCACAAGAGACAGTTGAGTAAAGATATGGAATTCCACCTGAGTGTGAGCAGAGGTGATTTAAAAATAAAGAACCTAACCAATTTAGCTTCAACTTCAGCCAGTTCTTCAGACTCTCTGCCAATAAATTATGAAAGACAAAGTCAACGGAAAAGCTGTTTATTTGGCTACTGATATGCTGATAGAAAAATTAAAAGAATATTTTGAGGAAAAAATAAAATAACAAAGGAATCATTACCCGCCATCATTAAATGCATCCCATAACGACCACAGCCCAAAACCAAGGAACAACAGAGTGGTGATATGATGAGTCCATTTACGTGAGATCTGCAAAACATTAGGAGAGTACATCACAATGCAAAGAAAAAATCGAGAAGAAAAGGGCCAGAGAGGAACTAAAATGATTGCTTGATAAAGGCAAGAATTTTGCTCCCATAAAAAGAAAGATGGTAGCTAAATCACTTAGGATGATATCAAGAACACAAAGCACTTTTACCATTTCAAGTTTCAAACTCTCAATTGTTTGTTGTTGTTGAAAAGAAACTCATTAAGATGAAATGTTTCAGTACTCCCACCACCAATACAACATAACTTGTCAAGGCCTTGAGGTTTTTCCTCATATTCCTCAAGGCGATATGAGGTGTAAGCCTTAATTTCAACTAAAAATATCAAATTTCAAATTTGAGTGATGAAGTATGGCTAAACATGATGGTTATATAAAATTATCAAAAACATCGCCCCTGTTAACTGCCACATAAATAAAAACTCTAAAGGTACATCATTAACGTCACTACTATTATCACTAATAGTATTGACTGATTTTTTTATTTTTTATTTTTTTTTGAGAAAGGGTAATAGTGTTGGCTTATTCTATAAATTTTTGCCTTCAATGTTTTTGAAATGTAGGTAGTAAAAGTAGTAAAGTTTATAAATGCTAATACAATTCCTCTATTAGCATTCCATATATTTTTTAAAAATTGGGCAAATTAATAATATTCTTCTAATCATTACATGAGAAGTAAAGACTTTAATTGTGTTTTATGAGGCATAAGCCTCTTATGATCCAAAGAATGCACAAGTCTCGAGGCTAAAAGTCGAGACAAGACTCAAAAGCCTTTTAAAACCATTGATTTCTAATTGCATTCATATAAGAGTACTATCCTCCAAAAGAGAGAAAAGGACGGATCTAAGCGACCTGATAGTTTCCCCATAACATGTTCAATTATTGCTTAATCAACAACCCGACCAATTAAATTTTCCCATAAAAGAATACTAAATAGGTTACATTAATTCACTTGCACGAATACGCTAAATATACCCAATGGTCCCTAGGTTTTTCTCAATTTGACCATTTTTCTATTAAAATTTTCAATTAGATCCTTACCTAAAAAATTTGTTAAAATTTGTCAACATAAAGCTAATTTGTCATTAATTTAGTGTTTTATTAACATATCTTGACATGTGAGCATGCAACTTAGAAAAAAATGTGTTTTGTTAATTGGTGGGTCGAGTTTTGCTAGGGGACAGGTTGGGTTTTGTGTGTTAGATAACATCCAATCAATAAGTTCACGTGTCCACATATGTCAATGCAATAATAAGGTATTCAATTTGAGTGATCAATTTTCTTACCAAATTTGGTGCAGCCCAGCCAACCAGAGCAGAAAGAATGGTCATCACCTTAAAAACAGCAAAACTACTAAGTAAGTTAGAGGCATCAACAAAGACCGGGAAGGTGGTGAAGACACGTGCAATGAAGAAAAAAAATATTGGTAACTTTTGACAAACATACTTACAATCAAAGCTGACAGACAGCCAGCCAAGACGATTCTCCTTGGATGCCGCATTGCCATAATCTTCAAGCAGAGAATTTAAAGATGAGAAAGTGAGTACATGTATTATTTAGAAAAAAAAAAAAGAAAAGAAAAATCATTATTTTCTGTCACACAGCCCTATTAGGGAAACAATTTTCATTAGAAGAGTTGAGAAATACATCAAAAATTGCAGCCGAAACCTCCTTAATAACAAACCATATGCAACTATATGTCCTCCTGACAAATTACAATTACCTAGTTTTAGACATAAATAACATAGAAAGACCAAGTATATTATTCCAGATTCATGATTTTATAACATCATTACAGCAAATGAAACTGCATTGCTTACATTTTGGAGAAAAAAAAAATTCTTTTTACGTGTTTTTATAAAATATATTAAAAACCATTTAAGTGTATGTGAAACCATACTATTTTCACACCAGATTCTACTACTTCAAGTTTTTTAACTGAAATGCATCAATCCCCACTATTAGTCTCCACTTTCCAATTTTCATTGGTTAATGCTTTACATAACTATGATGGTATCGAGCCATGCATCCCGTTTAACTGCGGAATGTGGACAGTCATTACATTTCAAAAAGGTCAATACATGAACAAATGGAACAACATCAAAACTGAAATTACAACCAACTTGGTGAAAGTGGGGAAAAAATGGGGAGACAGACAGCGACAGGAACACTGTTTAGGCAAAAAATCAAAACAGTGGATATTTATCCTCATAACCGAACCGCAATTCCGCCTGGGAGGACAAGTAAACCAGTAAAAGTAGGAGATTTGCACCTCAAACGATTAAATTTACGTTTCACTCGTCTTTGATCAGGAAGGCGATGTAAGGTCTTAAG
This sequence comes from Momordica charantia, assembly GCF_013281855.1. Lineage (NCBI taxonomy): Eukaryota > Viridiplantae > Streptophyta > Magnoliopsida > Cucurbitales > Cucurbitaceae > Momordica > Momordica charantia. The sequence continues at coordinate 19,226,728 of NW_028275162.1, read as the reverse complement.
TACAGAATTTATGCTTAGAAAAAAGAAAAAGCGAATGCAGAAAATTCCCTCCTTCTGTCGGTCTCAAATTAGTCTGCACTCGCACTGATAAGTGATAACCACAAAACGTGATCCCCAAACAAACTTTAAAATCCACTACGGTATACATATTCGATTCCAAGTCAACATTCGGAATTAAACGCACGGCTTATACTAGAAGACAAGACACTAAGAAGAACTGATTTATCGAAACAATCAAAAAAACAAAAAAACAAAAAAGAAACCTATAATCATCGACTAACCGCAGCGGCGAAGAACGTCTTATCGCCGATCTCGGAGAGCACTGTCATCGCAAGAGACTTAGTAAAACCCTAGCAAAAACAACGAGAAGAAGAAACACGGATTGAATTGAAAATACAGAAATCTGAATAGAATCAAGAGAGATGAAATGAAATACCTGGACGACGGAGGTGGCCATTGATTAGGTAGAGAAATGGAACTGAAGAGGAGCGTCAGAGAATGGAATCTCCGACAGGCTCCGATTCCCCAAATGCAAATTTGAGACGCAGCAGTGGGCGTGACTCGGTGAGTCGCTCAGAAGTTCGAAACGAGGCGGAGAGGAGAAAGAAGAGCGTGTGGTGGCGGATTTAGATTAGAGATTAATAGGTTTTTTTGTTTTTATTTTTCTTTTTTGGTTGGAATAAATTAGATTAGAGTTTAATGGTTGCGTTTGACCACAGCTGAAAATGAAATTATTGGTCTTTTATTTTTTAATTTTGGTTAAAATTAAAAAAGTTAAACGATTCAGTGAGCGAGTCCATTTGACTCGGGATGCTCCACGCTGGCACTCGTTGACTTCTTCTCTCTCTAATTTTTTTTTTTTAATTCAACTTTAACCTTAAACCTTCGAATTTATCAATTTAAATCTTTAATTTAATAAATATTAAACTCTATACTTAAATTAACGAGTGTAATTTAATAAATATTGAAATTTAAACTCTATCCAATCCTTTTGATTTTGCATTTATGCTCCTGACTAGGAATGAACAATTCACCCAACCGCTCTTAAATATTTGACGATTCATTACTTTTCTAAATATCTTTTTGTTTTTACATTTCTTTCTTAATTATCACCGAGGAAATTGCTCCTTGCCTAATAAGTAGCTTAAGTATTTTTTGAGAAAAAATTGAATAAATAACTATTAAAAATTTTAAAGGTGGTAAGTAGAAATATATCTACTTATCAATAAATACAAAATATATCTACTTATCGGTAAATACCTAAGTTTTATCATAGGAAAAACTTAACTCTTAATTAATAAGGATCTAGGTCCATCCTGACTACCTTTAAAAAATTGACAGTTCATTATGATCTAAAAAGATGTTCTATTTCTATATATTTTTTTTAGTTAACCGTTCTATCGAACGGAACTAAAAGCGCTTTCTTATTAAATTAGATACGACTATAAAAAAAAAAAAAGAATTCTTTTTGTACCCATGTGAAAGAGCTTGAACAATAAAAGATTTTGTATGTCCAATTTGAATAGTGAAATACCAGATGCTTACCTGTCAGAATTTACTATAGGTGTTTTCTTCCACAATCCCTACCCCGAATATATATCGTTCCCCAGTCCCACCCCCACCCTTGAAATTTGGAATTGATATAGTTGTTTAAATTTTTCTCCCACACGCTAGTCTAGAAACTATGGAACATTTTTTTTGTATAGAAGCCACAAATTTTGAAACCCACCCACCAACGGGCGGCTCGTGATGATACGGGACCTTTTAAGTAAAATTTTGATTGAGATATCTTATGGTAGAAAATATCATCTAAAATTTATTTTTCTTAGTTTTGGAGATGCAAAATTATGTATTAAATTTTGAAAACCTAAATTCATACAATATGACCCATTATTTAATTTTTCTTGTGACAAAGTTGACCTTAAATACGATTTCATTAATTTTAATTTTGAAAAGCTTTCTTTTAGTAGAAGCAACTGTGTATTGTTTAATAATATTCTATAAACAATATATGTATTTAGAAAGGTGTTTATTTTTTTTATATAATTTAATATTTTAACGGGACAATCAATTTGATTTTGCAAGACCTCTCTTAATATTTTTAATTCAAAAAATAAATCTAAATCGCTAATGTCAAGAAATGTATCATGTCTTAATGTATTTTCAATATAAATACAATATGTTTTCAAATTATCATCATCTTAATGACTTTAAAATTTTCATATCAAATAAGAAGTTAGAGATATTTACATATACGTAAAATTGTTCAAATATATTTTTAAGTGAAGAAATTGCTGGATCTATTATATAGTAAAAGTAATCCATTCTATAAGAATCTCGTGTGATCGTGTTTTTTCAATATCAATATTCTCATTGTTTTTTTTCTTCTTCTTTTTTCACAAAATATTGATTGTATTTTCATATCATTTGCAATTTTCTTAGCTGAAATCGTAGCAGTAAATTCATTTTCTCTATATTTTCTCTCTATTTTTTTTCCATGATTGGATACTTGATTCCCAATAGTCATATCATCCTCTACTATTTTTCTTTAATCTCTTATTTGTCTATACGTATCATTTATTTTATTAGTTTAGCAACAAATTCATCGAGAGCAAATTCAATAAGTTTTTCTAGTCTTCTTTTCTTCTAAAGCTTTTTATATTCAGATTCATATTTTGCATATTGATGTTCTAAGTAATCAAATCTAAACAAATCTTTGATATTAGGTTTTGAGCGATCAACAATATGAAATCATTTATATATAAAAAATAATAATAAAATAATTTGAACGAAACACCTTTTATTGAGCCTAGTGTAGAATCACAATCATTACACATTCATTGTTGGTCTGGCTGCGGGTCTAGCGATCCTTCCTAGTCGTCGTCGTCGGTGCAGTAGTGAAACCAAAGTTCTGATAGAGAAAGGTGAGAGTTTAAATTTAAATCAGTGAAACTAAGTAATATATTTATGAAATTTTTTTTTGGAGGAGTTGAAAAGTTTTAGTGGTTAAAAAAATAAATAAAATAGAGAAATATGGAAGGTGTTCATTCTCCAATGTAAACTTGGAAGAATTTCGAAGAGCTTGTATTAATGGGTTGAGATTTTTAAGGAAATTTGAAAGGAATATGAATAAAAAAATTAAGGTTAACCAATTTGAAAGGTAAGCAATCAAAATTGAAAGAAATTTGTAAGCATATTAATTGTGGGTTTTTTTAGTAGTGTGTATTTTCAATATTACAGAAAAATATGAAAAGTTTCTTTAAAATTTTTAAATTTAATTTATAATTAACAACTAAATTAAATAGATACCAATATTATATATTTTATGAAAAATATGAGGCATTCCTGGAACGGTGGCCTTGCTCGTCTATAGCTTAAGCCGACCTTGCCACCAACCAAATGTAAATTTATCTCAAAACCTCGAGTGTCAAAAACGTATTTATCCCTTTAATTTTATTTTTTAGTATTTTAATTTTTCACGGTTCAAATATTCTATTTTAGATCATAAACTTTGCCCACACAAAATTTTATTGCAGTTGTTGCCGGCAATCTTTCATTAATCAAATTAAAAGGTATATATTAATTATTTTTTACCTTCAATATTAACCTACCACATGTATTTTCCACCTCATATCCAAAGAAAATGTGTTACACAATAATACTCGTTAACATCTTATTTGTTTAAAGAATTTTAATCAAATAATAATGAAACTTTTAAAATTAATTGGACCAAATTGAAATTAAGCTAAAACTATAAAGATTATATGTAGGACAATCGATCTTTCTATATTTTCACATATTGTTCACTTTTGTTATAAGACCTAATGACTTTGTCTTTTGTTTTAAAAATATCTCGTACCAAGAGATGTTGTCTTTAACTTATGTAGTATGATCTTTCCATTATCTAAATAATGTAGTACTTGGATTACATTTCTAACAATTTCGAAGATAAAGTACAATCAAACATCCTTAAATAATCATCCCTCCATTCATGAGCTTACTTTTATTCAAGCTAACTCAAACTCCTCGTGTCTGTTTGATATTCAGATAATCCATTTTTTTTTCTTTAAACACGTCATCTACTAGAATTCATCACATATCATGTTATGGATAATATGAACTAATCTACCATATCACCATCTTGAGCCACACTTTGTTATTTATTGAGAAAAAAAAAAGAATAATGACCAATATTTTTAATAAAAGAAAATTAAAATTAATATAAATTATTAATCAAATGCTCATTGGGTCACATGTCTTGCATAGGAGATTACAGAGTCCAAGACATAAGGGATCGAAAAATGGAGTGAGGTTGACTAGCTGGAGACAGGCCCCGTTTACTCAGATGAGTCTTTTGATTGAAGGTTTCAAAAAATACTCATTAATAACTATGTTCGTGAATGACATGTACATGATAATCAAATATGTGTTTAGTTGTGTATGGAAATGTTATCAATGTTTCAAATAATTTTTGTGAGCGATGTGAAGGATTTTTTTATTTCCATTCTAAAAAAGTTATAGTAAACAACATAATTATAGTAAAATAAATAATATTATCATTCCAATTTATTTTATTTCTTTTTTAAGTCCTAATTCTTTTACCATATCACAAAAAAATATTATAAAATAAATACTGTTCAATAAACTAATTTTAAATATATTTCATTCACGTGAGGCTACTAATGATTATTTTATCTCATGAACACAGTTGAAACATCAAGGATAAAATTACAAAAATTTTCTTTTAGACCAGCAAAAGTACGAGATTTAAAACTTAGTCTTAATAACCATTTCGTTTTCAATTTTCAACTTTTGGTTTTTAATTTTTGAAAAACAAATTTATTTGATAACCAATTCAATCTTTTTACTAATTATTAGTTTATTTCAGGAACACAATTGAAACATTAAGGATAAAACTACAAAATTTTTCTTTTAGACATGCAAAAGTACAAGATCAAAAATTTAATAAATCTTAATAACCATGTCGTTTTCAATTTTCAACTTTTTGTTTTTAATTTTTCAAAACAATTTTGTTCGATAACTAATTCAATTTCATTTTTTATTCTTTTAAAATCGTTTCCTAAATTCTTAATAAATTAAAGAAAAAGTAGTTTTTAAAAAAGAGATTTTTGTTTTTCATAATCTCTTTTTTATTTATTCTAATGTTCAACTTTTTTTTTTCTTTGACATATTTTTCTCTAATAATTTTTTTTCTCGTTCTAAAATATTTCTCTACCTAAATTTCGCTCTCTAAAAGAATTTATCTTTCTTTCTCTAAAATTTTAATCTCTCCTATATTTCTTTCCCTCTCCAAAACTTTTATTTATATGTATTTATATTTCTTTCTTTTTGTTATAACATATCACTTTCTTTTTTCTTTCTCTAAAAATTTAATACTTTTCAAACATTTCTCATTCTCAAATTTCACATTTTATAACTTTTCTTTTTTTGTCTAGCTTATTTTTTCTCTAAGAAATATATTTTTTGTTTTCTCGTTCAATATTCTTCCATTTATAACTTTTCTTCCTCTTTTTATTATTTACTTTCAATAACAAATATGTTTTAAACTTTTTCTTATCCAAATTTTGTTCTCACTATAATTTTTCTCTCTTTCTAATTTTTTTTCTTTGTTTAACATGTATTTTGCTCTCAACTTTTACTCTTTCTAGAATTTTCTATTTTTGACTTTAACTTTTATCCCACTAATTTGTGTTTCTAACTTTTCTCTAACTCTCCAAAATTTACTCTATTGAAAATTTCTATTTTAAAAGTTTATTTCATCTCTCTAAACTTTTATTTTTATATACGGCAAAAACTCTACGAGGAGTTCCCACTTTAAGAATAGATAATTAATTTCCTACTATGTCCTGTCTCTCCATTTTTTCAATAATTAATGTATATTGTATAAATTGTTTGACAAAATTATGAATAAATATTAATCTAATTATTTATACCAGTAAATAATAATGTTTTTGTAAAATAATATAAATTATATATCTTTATTAGTTTTATTTTTAAATTTTAAAAATAACTAAAATTAATTGTTAAACCAATAAACTTTTTCGTGAAGATCCTCGTCCTCAAATGAGAATTCTTGAACCTGGACCTCGATCCCCGAAATCGAATAATAGGTTGGAGATGAGAATAAAAAATTCCATGGAAGAGGGAATCCCGACTCCTATCCCACGCTATTGTATCTCTAATATTTTAGATAGCTTTTTATATCTCTAACATATATTTTTAATTTTCTAACTTTTTAAAAATAGAAAAACCAAAAACGAAAAACCTAAATGATTATATTTTTAATTTTCTAACTTTTTAAAAATAGAAAAACCAAAAACGAAAAACATAAATGATTATTAAATGGGTCCTAAATATAAGGAATGTCAAGGACCCAAAATGATATTTGTCTCGTTATATTTATGTAACAAAAAATGACATATTGTGCGGTTTCACATTAAGTTATTGCTTTGGTATCTATCTTATGTATGTTTATTAAAAAAAAAATAGACTGCTATACATGTAATATATTATTTTTATTAAGTTATTTTGTAATATTTTCCTAATTTATGGGACCTTTCCCAAAATCTTATAATTATTAAAAAAATAACTCAAAATATTTTGTGAATCTAAATAATGGCTAAATAAATGTTTTAGTCGACATGAGTTTCCACTTTAGGTCTTTATATTTTAACATTTTTAAATTATAAAATTTTTATTGGTGAATGTTAAATTTATTGATAATAATTTATACAACATGATACTGATACTGAGTGAGTGATCAAATTAGACGGCTGGTCTGGAAAAGTTTACAATTCTTTCTCTAAATTTCTAATAAGCGAATATAAATTTAATTTTTTATTTTCTTTAATAACTTAATTTTATCTCTTAAATTTCTCGACTCATTAAGTATCACATGTCATGTAAATTTATTATCACCCAATTTTATCATCCATGAAAATTTATAATTAAAAAAATATTAAAATATAAAGGACAAAATCAAAAGTTTTTAGACAGATACTAGGGGTGATCAACATTCTGTCGATTTTGGTGCAAAACCAACATTGAAACCAACTAGGTCATGGAAACCAATTTTTTTCATGGTTTTTGCCAACCGACCGATCGGTTCGGTTCGGTCGTTTCAATTTAAAGGGACTCTTTTTTCTTTTAAATTTAGAAAGAGAGCAGAGAGATGAGAGAGGAGAAATGGATCCTCAAATCCCTAATCAGAACCAACAATAATATACACTTTCCTCCGTAGTCAAAACCAAATTTCCATATCTAGACCAACAAAACCACACAACCCCAGAACCTTGAGCCCTAGATCTTAAATCCCTAAGCTCCGAACCCGTCTAGAATGCAACCTTGCCTCTTGAGCGCGTACACAACCTCCATGATGGTGACGGTCTTTCCGTGAGCGTGCTACATTACAACATCAAGGAATAACATTTTCAAGAGAATTAAAGGTACGCGACAAAAATTGAAAAAGAAACAAGATTCTGAATCCTAAAAACACACTCGTAAATGTATAATTTTTTCTTTTTTAATTTTATGTTAAAAAATCGGTCCATCCATCGATTTTATTAGACCTAAAAAGAATGATCGATCGATTGTCATCCATAAACTGACCACCAAACTATTCATCCTCTTCAATTGTGTTGGATCATTTTTAATATAGACTAAATCATATATTCAACTTAAAATAATTAATTAAGAAAAAGCATTATACATCAGATGCATTGTGAAAGGTGGAGATTTAAAAGGTGCACTAAAAGATGATAGTGGATAAAGACTAAATAATAAAGAGAATAAAGGCACATCTTTAAATTGTGAAATGAGAGAGGTGAATTGGAAAAGTGATAAACTTTGACTCGACCTTTGTCTAAAAAGAGTAACCATGCTTTAAAATGATCAATAAAATTGTCATGATATTATAAATTTGGCCTTTTATATTTACTTGACATTTTTTTAAAAAAAACTTCAACAAAAGTTTAATTTTAACCTTAAAATAAATTTTTTTAAAAAATATATCGACTTTTATGTAACGCAAACTTACATCTATATTCAAGTTGACACGATAGACTGTCAACTTTTAGATTTTTGTTGACATCAATTACGTAACTTTTCGTAAATTGTCGCAGTCCCCGTGTTTTTTACATAGTTGACTGTCCTTAGCCGTTGACATTTTCCTTTGATATTGACGGCTAAAAACATCAATAAAACAGGAAATATTGACGCGTTTTAGCCGTCAACAAAAATATGCATTGTTGACATGTAATAACTGCCAATAATTCTTGTTTTTCTGATGGTTAAAAAGCGTTAATAAAAAGAGAAATATTGACAGTTAATATATGTCAATTATACTACATTTTAATTGACATTTAGAACTCGTCAACTTACATTCATGTAAACTGTCAACTAAAACTATTAAATTTGATGGATATAATTGACAAATTTAACCCGTCAATATTAAATTAAAATAAAATGCATTACAACAAATTGTTTCATTTATAGCATTCCATTACAACATTTATGAAAATAACACTATTAAAAGTTAAAGAAAAAAACACGACAGTTGATAGGTGGGAATTCACTTTTCAGAACAACTCCCGCTCATTCTTTTCTTCGTTTTTCCTTGAACATCTCTCTCATTCTCTCCGTATCTCTCTTACATTCCATCAAGGGTTTGGTAGAAGACAATGTCTTCGAAACCAGCATGGTCGGTAGATACCAAACCTTTGTTTTTTTTATTCTCTGAAAATGAATGAGGATTCTACCATCTAAATTAAAACTGATTACAGAGGTTTATAAAAGCTTCAGTAAGCCAAAATAACATAAAGGTAACTACTCTTAACAAACTAACAATACATAAGCATATAATAGTTATCATAACTACTCTGCTTAACAAACTAATAAGTATAATTAGCATATAACAGTTATCATTCCCCCTCAAAAGAATGCTGAGAGAGACATGAGTTTGGTCAAAAAAACATCAGACTTGGGGAAGGAAGAGGCTTGGTAAAGAGATCTGCCACTTGAATATCAGTAGAAATATAAGCAAGCTCAAGATCTTTGCAAACCAACAAAGTGAAAATCAATTTCTATGTGTTTGGTACGACCATGAAACACCGGATTATGAGCCAACTTGATTGTCGAAGTATTCACACCACAATAAGGGTGGTTTAGTGCTAAAAATACATCATAACCAAACAAGTTTGGCTACAGTCGATGCAATGGCTCAATATTCAGCCTCTGTCAAACTACGAGACACAGTTGACTGTTTCTTAACACCGCAAGATATCAGATTAGGACCTAAGAAAACAATAAACCCTGAGGTAGAGCAATGATTACTAGAATCATCGGTCCAGTTGGAATTAGAGTATGCACTCAAACGAAGAAAATCATGGTGGCCTTTACAAAAAAACAATCCAAGACCAAGAGTCCCATTAAGATAACGAAGAACCCATTTTGCAGCAACAAGATGAGTAACATGAGGCATGTGCATGTATTGGGAGAGCTTACTGACAGCAAAGGCAATGTCAGGTCGGCTGAAAGTCAGATAATGTAAAGCACCAATGAGTGCCCTATAGCTCTTAATATCCTCTGATGAATAAACAACACCTAGATCAATAAGAAATATCAAAGCTAAAGGAGTCGTGCAGGATTTAGCACCAAGCATGCCAAACCGTTGTAAAACATCCTTAGCATATTTAGTTTGATGAACCAGAAAACCAGCCTGTGAATAAGAAATTTCCAGCCCAAGAAAATACTTTAAAGAACCCAAGTCAGTCATGTAAAATTGAAGCCTGACCTAGGAAATGAGAGTAGTAATATAACAAGGACCAGTACCAGTCACTATAATATCATCCACATACAATAAGAGGTAAGTGAGTGAGCAGCCAGCATGTCAAACAAAAAGAGAAGAGTCAGCCAATGAAGCCACAAATCCAAGAGTAAGCAAATAAGAATTGAAGCAATCAAACCAAGCACGAGGTGCTTGTTTGAGGCCGTATAACGACTTAAGAAGCTTACAAACAACAATGGATCGAAGAGGATCAACAAAACATTGGGGTTGTTGCATATAAATATCCTCATGAAGCTCACCATGAAGGAACAGATTCTTAACATCAATTGTCTTAATTGCCAACCATATTGAGCAACCAAAGAAAGAATGATATGGACAGTAGGCTTTTTGACAACCGGGCTGAATGTTTCATCATATTCAATCCCTTCCTCTTGATGATAACATTTAGCCACAAGACAGGCTTTATAACGAGCAACGCTGCCACCAGGATGTCGCTTAATCCGATAAACCCATATGCATCCTATAGTATTTTTACCTGGAGGAAGAGACACCAAACACCAAGTATTTTGCTTAACTAAAGCATTGAACTCTTCGGTCATTCTATTCTACCAAACAAGAATTTTAGAAGCCTTAGTAAAGGAAGAAGGCTCAAGGTTTTCACTTGTGTCAGCACCTACATTAGCAAGAAATAGCCTCTTTTTGGTAATGTCAGACTTGCTCCGAGTCTGCATAGGGTGAGAATTGGTGGAACAAAGGCTGTAGGAATATCAGAAATAGTAGGTTCATTTCTCATGGTTCCAAGCGTTGATTTTCTGCAACATAGTGAATCTATATCAAAAACTAAAAAACATTTAAGGTTTATTTCCAAGAAACTCTGCCAATCCCTCCACGGTACGTTAAATGACTTAGAAGATAAAGCCATTATAGGGGTCAAGGTATTCTTATTAATGGAAAATATCCATAGCATCATTCACTCCCAGTGAAAATAACAGCTACACCCTTCGGTCCTAAGCCTTTGAACTAATCCGAGTCTCTTGAACTCTTTATGGCAGCTAGTCCAAAGGGGGAAGAGTTTTGACCGAAGCCGAAAGGTATCCTGCCACTTTTTTTGGAAGGCGAGATACTTATGTGTGATCGTAGATTCCACCCGAGAGGCAACGATCATAGTTTACGAAGCAAGAGTCATAGACAAAGAGACTACAAATATATATGAATAAATTAAAAAAAAGTTATGTTCAAAATTTTTATGTTAAAAGGAAGAAAGTTACTTTAAATTAATATATTTATACAAATAAAGTTTTAATTTTTTTTAGAATCACGTATGACTTAGAAAAAATGGTAGGATTCTATTGTTTTTTTTTCTTTATTTTCAAATTTGAGAAATTATATAAGAAATAAAAGCAAAATCACTTGTCGAGGCATTAGACAATAAAAAATAATAATAATAAAATCAAAATTACAATTTAATAGTTTCCAACCCAAGTTTCGAAAGAGTTTGCTGCGCATTGTGCCACTACACCAATGTACAATATATACTATTAAGTAAACAAATTTATAGATATTGTAAAGTTGGGGGGCTAGCTAACGCCACCAGGGTAGGTTTTGTTTTTATTTTTTTGATTTTTAAATTCACTTGATTTTACCTTTAAAATGTTAGAATCTGAAAACTTTTTATACCACCATTGTTTAATTATATAATATTCAAAGTTCGTAGGATCTCAAAATTTTTGCAACCTCTTCTTTTTATAGTTTTTTTAAAATTATTCTCTTCATTCATTTTCAACTAACAATGTGTATTTATTTTTCTTTTCTTTCTTTTCACTATTTTTTTTTATTTTTAAGGTTTATAAATCATGTAGGAGAACACATTCTAATTTTTAGAGTAAAATTAATGTTGCTTAGCAGCTTTGAATATTTGAGGTAAAAATATTATTATACATAACTCAATATTTCTCCTGCTTCTTCCTCTTTTTTATCTTTTTAATTTTAAGGTTTGTTAATTAGTCTAGAAGATGATTATATTCCAATTTTTTGACATTTCAACTTTGAATATCATGGTAAGAGGTTAATGTATACATAATTCAATCTTCTTTTTTTCCTTAATTAATAATAACGTAGATCACATTCCAAATTTTTAGAACAATATTGTTTAACGGCCTTAAACATTTGCAAGAAGTATATAATACATAGAACAAACAAAAGAGATACTATCGGTGGTCGAGTAATAATGGTTTTAGACCTCTTAATATTCTCATACTTCAACTTACATAGGCATGTTTATTTTAGTAATTGAATACTAATGATAATATTTTTGGTCTAACCTATTGGACCAACAATTATTTTATTCCTTCATGAAATCAATATATATACACATATATGCATCATTTGTGCCTTGCAAAATATTTTTCCATTTAAAAATAAATCTAACAGTATAATTTTAAAATTATGTATAATTAGTATATAATAGGTTTTTTCTATGTGTGGTCTGAGAATAAAAGTATTAGAATAACGGTTAAAATAGAAAAGTAATAAAGTAAAAATGGTTAAATATATATTTTGGTCCTAATATATTTTAATATTTTTTAATTATAATCTTTCTTTAGTAAATATTAAAATTTGTTGACGATAAACTTACATAATATGATACTTTAGTATTTAATTTGGTATGAATTTATAGGACGAAATGTATACTATCTTTGTGCGGGTAAGTAAATCAAACCTTATTTCGATAAAAATAAATAAATCAATCAAACCTTATTTACTTATATATGTAAAATTAAACTCTTTTTACATTCCCACATAAATATCATAAATAGAATCTTTAATAAAAAAGAAATTCATCGACTCACATATAAATAAAACCAGTTAATATTTTTTTAAAATTAAATTATTTCACATTCCGCGCAAATACCACAAGAATTTAAATAGTTAATTTTTTTGTAAACAAAAGTATAAAAATATTTAAAATTAAAAATTTAAATAAACTCATGACAAATTGTGAGAGAGTGTTAAAAATTAAAATATAAAAATATTGAATATAAATCGTCAATTTATTTATTTATTTTGGTTAAAATACTAGTTTGGTCTCTATACTTTTAGTTTTTGTTCATTTTGGTCCTTGCACTCTGAAAATTTTCGTTTTAGTCCCTATATTTTAAACTAATCCCTGTATTTTCAAAATCTTCATTTTGATCTCTGTACTCTTAAAAAATGATCATTTTGGTCTCTTAATTTTATTTTTTATCTCATTTTTTCTATCACAATTTCAACCGATATTAGAATCAATATATTTCTTAAAATGTAAACACTACTTTATACTAAATAGTTTTTGTTCCGTGTAAAATTTGTGTAAAAATTTTGCAAAGAATGACTAAAATGATCACTTTTTAAAAGTACAGGGACCAAATAAAAAGGGTTAAAAAAAACTTTTGGTCCCTATACTTTGTCTAAAGTACCAATTTAGTCATTGAAGTTTAGTTTGTAATGATTTAGTCCATGTACTTCCAAATTGGTAACAATTTAGTCCTTGAGCTTTAATATGTAACAATTTAGTCTTTATAATTTAAAGTTGGTAACAATTTTAGTCCTTATAATATAGATAGATAAACTAATGAGGGACCAAATATGTTTATAACTAGAAAGATTAAATTGTTATATGATAAAATTTGACATTTAATTTTAATAAAATTTTTTATGATAGGGACTAAATTGTTACAAATTTAAACTACAGGGACTAAATAATTACAAGTTAAATTTCAGGGACTAAATTGTTACTTTAGTGAAAGTATAGGGACTAAATTGTTACAAACTAAAGTTTATGGACTAAATTATTACTCTAGTGAAAGTACAGGGACCAAATATATTTTTTAATCAAATAAAAATTAATATTTTCAAAATACAATGACTAACATGAACCAAAGTTAAAAGTGTAGGGACCAAAATGAATATTTTCGAAGTACATGGACTAAAATATGAATTAAGACTAAAAGTACAGGTACCAAAATAAGTGGTGTTTTAACTTTTTTTTTTCTTTCTCACGTGGTGGCCTTTTTGGTTTGAATTTAACCTGAAGATAAAGCAGGTAGATTTATAGTAAATATATATAAAATAATTGATTTGATAAAACGATGAACTATTTATATTAATAATTATTACTAAACTTTAAAAATAATTAATAATTATGTACTAAAAATTAATAATTATCTAATTATATCGAAAAATCACTCACTATTTTATAGATATTTTATGGTAAATATAAATTACTATTATATTTAATAGATTATCTCAAATTGAAAAAAAAAATATGATGAAATAAAATTGAGATAAACACAAGCTAAAATACTAGTTAGTTTTAATGATAGTTTAAGTCCTATTCTATTTCCTTTTGACTAAAAAAATTAAAAGTCCTTTCTAGCTTAGTAAAAAAAAAAACGTATTTTTGTTCATGGTGTTGAAAAAACTCCCATGATTTGAATTGGATTATAAATTTGTTTGGATTGGATTTGATTGATTTAAGAGTTCACCTAAAATAAGTTTGAGTTAAAATAAATCAACCTAAACTTATTATTAATTTTAAAACAATTTCTTTTACTCACCATAAATTATATATGAATATACTTATTTTAATTTTATTTCATTTAATAACTCTTTATGAGTTGTTTATTCTACAACAACTATTAAAAATAATTTTTTAAGTCCCTTCAGCATGGTGCAATGGCAACGACAAGAGGCTTTGTGGTATCACCTACTATGAAGTATTGTGTTCAAATTCTACGTTGGTTACAATATTTAGCCAGACAACGAGCTCCCGTTATAGAGATCTACTAATTTTGATCCTTTTTTCTTTTAATGTGAGTTTGAAACTGTTGAGTTTTGGCAAAATATTAAAAGAGTAAATTGTCCCACATCGAAAATTAACATGAAATGAATCTATTCCAAATGCTATAAAAAGAAGTTTATGTCTTTGAGTTTTGTTCATTTCAATTGAAATACGTTATGATATTGCTTTGAGATGGTGTGTTTTGTGTAATTGGAGTTTGAAAAGAGAAATCTTTGTGATTGTAATACTTTTTCATACGATGGATTTTTCCTTTGTGGGTTTTTTATCCATTTGGGAGTTTTTCATGTAAATTATTGAGTTTTCTTTATTACTGTGCTTTCTTTTAAGTTTACAGTTTCATTCCTGCCTTATAAATCAGGGTTTTTTCCATCATAAACCAGGTTGCAAACTGAAATGCTTGTTCTCTAACCAAACGCGAACGAGGTTGGGGTCTTCGACTTCTAGGCTTTTTTATTTCCTTGAATTAGCCTTATAGTCTGGTAGACTTATTTGGATCATTTTTTGACTTGTTGATTTCTTTAGATCAACCTTATTGATCTCTTTGGATCTGGCTTGTTGATCTCTTTGGATCGACCTTTTGACTCGTGGCTTGTTGTCTGCCTTCAAACTTATTGATCACTTTGGATTTTGCACTTTTAGCTTTCTTGATCTATCTGTCTTGCAGGTTGGATTGAATTTATGGACATGTCGATACAAGATCTTATGAACTCATCAATCTCTTTGGATCGGCCTATATTTGTCAATCTATTTTAATCGGATTGATAGATGTCTCGAAGTTTTATATGTTTTTTAAATGTTCCAATTTTGTATTCATAGTTTTTCAAAGTAGGTGTGTCCAACCGGAAAGTGTAAAAGCTGAGACGAACTGAATTGTAAATCAACGATTTTGTTGGTTTAGTTTGCAGTTTGTGTTAAAGGAAGTACCTCGAGTATTGGTATGATATTGTCCACTTTAGGTATAACCCTCACGGTTTTGCTTAGAGCACACCCACGAATTACACAATGACTACACCTTCTGAGGCTCACCACTTCTTTGTTCGGCATCCAAGGATTTCACCCACACAGCTAGATTTTTAGACCATGGCTCTGATACCACTTGTTAAGACAATGGGACAATGGTACCCCAAGTATCCCGAGTTACCATGCCTTGGATAACAATGAATTTGAGTTTTTCTCCTCCACAATAGTATAATATTGTCCGCTTTGGACATAACCCTCAAGACTTTGTTTTTTGTTCCACCCAAAAGTCCTTATACCAATGAAGATAATTGTCCTGATCTTATATACCCATGATCACCTTCTATCTTAACTAATATGAGACTTTGTTTGCAATCACTTTACAAACTTAATAGTTCGTGAATGTTATGATAGATGGGTGAGCCAGGAAAGTGCGAACAAAAGGGTTACTGCAACGCGCTGGAATAAGAAAAGGCAACAAACATGGTGTAGAAAAATTGGTGTAGTTCGTTTCTCACAATTCTTCAAATCCATGTTCCAAGGTATTGTAAGATTTCATTATTTATTAATAATCATGAGTTTCTTTATATTTAATTTGAAATCCATTTAAGTTTCGAGAGATTTTTACTAAATTGTGACAAAAAATATTTTTATAGAGAGATTAATAAAATTTGTTTATTATTGTTTATAAGTTACTATGTCTACCTTCCCTATAGATACTTCTCAAAACACAACCCACACAATATCTTTACTTTCTTTATTTTGCCCTTTCAAGAGCAATTAGTCCAAAAAAGGGTGTTTTTGGCTGTGGAGATTTGAACTCAACGTGCAGAGTGGTTTGAGTGAGTTACACAACGTTTCAGTTGGATTGTTGTAAGGACATGTCAGAGAATAACTGCTGCACCGGTGGTTGATAAAGAAATACACTCTTTTTAAATAGAACGAGATACTCACACTTCAACCTAATTCATTACGTGTTTGTTTCTTAATATTTTCTTCAATTACCTCTATTATTTGTAATTCTCCACCCAAGATTTTAATTTTAATTAGAGGGAATAAAACCTAGCTACTCCTTTCTCAAAAGAAGTGGAGTCAAAATTTAAGGGCTGCAAGAAAAATATTAAAAAGAAAAGATATATATAGGTTGAGCCGTAGAAGAGATGTCAATCATTGCTGCTAAGGAGAAAATAAAAAGTAAAAGAGTAATATGAAAATATAGTTTTTCAGAGGTTTCATATGGTAGTCGACCTTCGACTCAACTTTGGACTTGGGTCATGTTCGCCTGTTCAATCACAGGCCCAATTTTCTTTAGTGAGTTTATTTAAATTTGGTTCTAGGTCGATTAATGACATTAGGCTAATTTGATATTTGTGCTTAAGCTACCTTTTTTTTTTAAAACAAATACCAATGGAATGTGCTTAAGCTACCATTTAATGAACCATTTGGACTTATTTAATAGGGATCCCATGGTCGTAGGACTCAATTTGACCAAGTAATCTTCCACGATTAAATGACTATAAAAAGTCAAAGCGAGCATACCTCAGCGGTAATTAGCATATATCTTCAACCAAGAGGCTATGAGTTCGATTCCCCACCCCTACATGTTGTACTAAAAAAATAGCTATAAAAACACAGGTAGTATTATTTAGATTTTCCATTTTTTGTCTTTTAATTTTAATTTACAAATGCATGTTAATTTTTTATTGGTCCCAAAATTAATAATTTGCTATTTTTTAGAATCAGAATGGCTAAGAACTAAGATGACGAGAAATGAGATGATGACGTATAGAGGGTATTTGTCTCATGTAAAGACAACATTTAGTTGTGGGACTTGGTCTAGAGTAGAGGCAAGCTGACAATAGTCACGATTAAGTTTAAACACATGTGTATTATCAAGGGAAATTCAAGTTGCACATATAGTTGTTGTTGGGATAATGGAGCCAAAACAGGAACCCGATCAAATTCTATGAAGAAAATGATTTTCAACAGATTCCTACAAATGGTAGAATATTGTTTTCTTATAAGCATTATAATTTTGTTTTTCTGATAAGGATTAGGATATTTGTCCTGAGTAGAACCCTTTTGTTTAGGTTTTGTTTACGTGTTGTTACACATCAAAGTGGCAGAGACGAGATTCCGAGGTTGTAGTGTATTGTCGGCATTTAATTCTCGTAGGTACTTTGTGAGGTTTTTCATTCATATTTCCTAGAATTCTATTGTTGTAGTTACTAGAAGCTAGGTAACTTTTATCGAAGCTTCTATATTTGAAAGATTATTGTATTTGTCAATTTTATTATCCTGAAATCATAGTAGAATATGTTATTGCAGAAGACTGTACGTATCCGATAGTTGGGATAAATCAGTATAAATCTTATGTCGTTTACTTCACTTTCCTTATATTTCTCTTATTTTGTGATTCACTTAGTTTTCATTTGGAAGGAAAAAATATTATTGGTAAATAATTTTTCCAACAGTTGTGAAGCTTAAGACTAAGTCAATGGGTCGAGAAGATGCTCGTGTGTGTAGGTGATTTGAGTGAATGTTCAAGACGACATGGGGATACTAAGTATATAATGAGGCTTAGTTGAGGTGGAAAGAACATCACATATAATCCAACGGAGTTGAAAGACTTGTGCAAAGAATGTTAAAAGGGTGACTATGATGTTATGACACCACATTATTAGAAAAAGTATATGACTGCGACACATACTACCACAATTTTTTGTTTGATGGTTAAAATTGGTAAATTTTAACAGAATTATTTCATTGTACACTTTATACATTAATAAAATTTAATTTGTATATATTAATGAATTTTTCGTTTGTTAGGATTAATGGGTGATTTTTTTATTTACTTTTTTTTAAGAGAAAACTATAGAAATGGAAAGAACCCATGATCTCCTAACTGAACCCTCCAAACTTGGCCCATCAAATTCAATTGAATCAAGGTTTTGTTTCCTTACCCGGAATCAAAATGTGAATTAATCGAAATAGAAATAAACCAGAATGAAATTAACCAGAATGGGAATATTATTTTTTTTCAGGTTGTTTATCATAATTTTTTTGGAATCAGAATCAAATCAGGTATACCTTTTCTTCTTTCTAACTAATTACAAACACATTATGGGGTTAATATTTTTTTAATTAAAGTAATAATGAATTTTAATTTATTCTATTACTATATTATTGATAGTAAATATTTTATTTAATATTCATAAAAAATTCCATCAACTAATTTTTTCTATTATTCGAACCACCACCATTTAATATAAAATATTATTAAAATATATTATTCTAATATTTAATAAGAATGAAATATATTTAAAAAATTTATTTATATTAATTAATAATAACAAAATAAAATTAAAAATACTTTATAATAAAATCACATCAATTAATAAAATTTGTATAAATTTTTATTAAAAAATTATTAATGGTATAAATGAAAAAGAAATAATCAAAGTATAAAATAATTAATTAAAAAAGGTATAAATTTCATTAATACACAAGAGAAAAATGATAAAAGTAGTAAAGTGATTATGATAAATGTGTGGGGCTATGGAATAAGGAATGAGAATAAAATTAAAGAAGGTATAAAAGATAAATGAAATTACACCGTTTTACAAAGTTTGATGCGATTCCCGTTTGATTCTGTTATCTAAACATCCACTAACCAAACTTAATTTCCCTCTCTTATTAGTAGAAGAAAGAAAAAACTTCTTTTTTTAAAGATAAGAAAGAAAAAAGACAATAATGGGTGAATTAGGCATTAATCGCATTTTATTATTTAAAGCTATGCTAATTTTTTAGTCAAGGAAATAAATTTATGCAATAATGACTAAAATAAATGAGTCGTTTTAATAAATGATAAAGAGTATTAGTTATTATAAAAATGATTTCTCCTATTCAAGGAAATATAAATAAATGCTTCATTTTATAAATTTTTTTCTCAACAACAAATGTAGAAAAAAACATGCACACATAATCAAAATTAAACAAACTAAAATTACATCAGGTTTTACCATTAAAACTTATACAAATATTGACATTTTCATTTAGATAATTTTCCAATTGATATATATATGTATCGACTTTCTAATTTTGATGATTGAGTTGCATTTTGATATGATACATGTATTGACCATCCATATTAACATACTTTTGATAATTGGTTACCATCTTTTTGGGGATGACGCCTATATAGAAATATCATATAGCTCACACATCCTCGTGGGACAAGGCCACCTATAGCTCACACATCCTCGTGGGACAAGGCCACCTAATTTGGTCAAGTATCCCTCATTACCATCCTTTCGAGGATGACGCCTATATAGGGATATCGTCTGGCTCACACATCCTCGCGGGACAAGGCCACCTAATTTGGTAAAGTATCCCTCACGACTACCATCATTTCGGGTATGACACCTATATAGGGATACCGTCCGGCTCACACATTCTCGCGGGACAAGGCCACCTAATTTGGTGAAGTATCCCTCACAGCAACCATCATTTTGGGTATGACACCTATATAGGGATACTGTCTGACTTATGCATCCTCAGAGAACAAAGCCACTTAATTTGGTGAAGCATCCCTCACGGCTATCATCCTTTCGAGGATGACGCCTATATAGGGATATCGTCCGACTCACACATCTTCCCGGGACAAGGCCACCTAATTTGGTAAATTATCCCTCACGGCTACCATTCTTTCGGGGATGATGTCTATATAGGGATATTATCCAAGCGGCTACAATTTATTCGCTAACGATCAATCAGCTGCAATTTTTTTCCGCCAAGCTACAACTTTTTTGCTAACGATCATGCATCTACAACTTCTTCCCCAACGATCAAGCCGCTGCAACTTTTTTTTCTAACGATCATGCAGCTACAGCTTCTTCCCCAACGATCAAGCCTTCTTCCCCAACGATCAAACGTCTGTAACTTCTTCGCCGACAATCATGTGAAGATCCAGTTTGGAAGATGACACCTATCATGGGAAACAAAACCTAATTTAATGATTTATGCCCCAATGATCATCCTCTATTTTACTGTAAAGCTAGTCTTAAAAAGGGTTGATCATTGTATCGTCACCCTTGGTAAGGTAGTACATATGCGTCTTGCAGCGTCACTGTGGCCTCGCTTTTTTTTAACTTGGACTGAACTTAAAGTTTTCTTTAAGCTTCCTACGTACAATTTTAAAGAAAGAGATAAAGTCATAACGTAGTTTAGATACAAGATTTTTTTTTGGGCCATTCACATTTTAAACTCATGCGGGCTAAGAGTATCATGCAGTTTAGACTCTTACGATGAGGAGTGTTATATTTCAAATGCTCTCATTTTCATCACAACTTCCATATCCTCCATTAGGATTGGTTGAAATGAAGACCTTTTGTTTTACTTTTAAGGAACCTTCTGTATTTATGAGAAGGGAGAATTTTCTTTTCATACGTAAATGAACAATGCTGTGAATTTTCTTGTCATTATTCACTTCATCAGATGATTTTGCTTCCACGGTCTTCATCATTCTTTCGTATTGATCACACTTCGAGACGATCAAAAACATATTTCAAAGATTGATTTTTCTTTGACGTGGAGATGATTAGCCTTTGAAATACTGAAGATCGAGTGGGGATGGATGTAACACATTGACTTTCTTCTTTTGCAGTGGCCATACTCATCCTCTGAAAGACTGAAGGTCGAGTAGCTGAAGGCTTGATGCGATCGAAGACAGAAGTCCTTTGCTAAGTTATTTTAGAGTTGTCAATTTCTTCCACTGTCGCAACGTCATCGCGACGCGGAGCGGCCGACGTCATCCCCTGAAGGGTCTCTTTCGAGATAAGGGTTTGGAGTCGCCACCAATCATCTACGAGGTGTGACAGTCACCTAAAAATAAAAACAAAGTCTGCGAAAACAGATTGTTGGTTCGGGAGTCGACTGAGCGTAGGGAAGGTGTTAGCACCCTACGACACCCGTTCGAAAACAGTACCACATTTTGTAAAAAATTATCCTATTATTTTATTTGGTCCAAAGAAAAATATTTTTATTTTATTTTAAATGTCTCATATTATATTAATTCACATTTTGTAATAAAATATGAATGTCTAGGTATGAGTGGCACGAAGGCCATTAGAAAAATTTCGACACCTCGATAATACTGGAAGGTTCCAATTTTCGTCATAAAATCTTTTATTTAAAATAGATATTTAGTAAAAACAATGATAAAATGAGACATTGAAAGACTTGAACTTGGGTCATGTACATTATAAATCAAAACATCTTACCACTATGCTAACGTCTTAAGATGTAAACATTATATTCTTTTACACAAACAAAAGTTTTAATTTATTTTTTTAAACTAAAAAAAAACCTACGAATTTTGTTCAATTAAAACAAAAAATAAGTAACTTTTTTTATTTATTTCAAAATTAACAAGATTATTTAAAAAAAAACTTTTATTTAAAAATAAAGTCAAATTTACTTTAACAAAACTTATTTGCTAAAACTGATTTTTTGTTAAGATTCTTTTGAAACCATAATCACCAAACCATTAAAAGAAATTTTTAAGAAAATGAGATTTTATTCTAAAATATTCTGTTTTTATCTCCTCTTTTTTAAAAATCCTGCAGCAGAATATTCGTTTTTAATTAAAAAAATAAAAAAAAATTGACACAAAAAGTAAACCTTGTAAAAAAAAAAAATCCTTTTAATAGAAACTATCTCTTAAACTTTGAATCCACATTTTTTTAAACAAGATTTATTTTATAAAAATCCTATTTTTTTTCAACGTATTTTAACCAAAATTTTAAAGTAAAATATTTTATTAAAATAAAATTAAGTTTATATTTATTTCATTTAAAAAACTTAGAAAAAGAAAACCTTTTATTTTAAAATATCAAAATCCTTATTTTATTTTCAAAAACTTATTTAAAATTAATTTAGAAGATTTTTTTTATCTTAGAAAAAATGTTTCTTACTAAAAGCATTTTATTTTAAAAAAAGTAAAAGAAAAACTTTTTGTTAAAAACAAAACATTTTTTTCTAAAAAAAAAAATCTTTTGATAGAAACAAAAGAATCTGTTTCAAATTAAAAGCATGATTTCCAAAGCCAATTTTCCCTTATTTAGAAAAAAAAAATTTCCAACGTATTTGATACTTACTTAAAACGCACTACCGGGAAGGAGATCGTCGGAGTGCCAGTGGGCTTGGAAGAAGCTGTGAAGAAGATTGTTGCTGTTGTCGTTCGCGTCGTTCCCTTGCGTCGTCGAAGGTTATGGGTATGAAAGAGAAAAGTGGTGATGGTGGGATAAGAGATATAGAGAGAATAAGATACGGTAATGAGTTTCTAACTCTCTGCCCCCTCTCCCCTATGTTCCCTCTATTGCCCCCTTAAATACCAGAAAAAAAAACGGTAATACTGTGAGTTAAGTAAAACCAGAGAAAAAGAGGGAAGGGAAAGCGTTCGGTTTTGACGAAAGAAAAACGGGAGGTGAAAACAAATGTTTATTTTTTACCAAAACATAATCTAATTTTTTTAATTAAAATCAAATCTTTTTATTTCTTTTATTTTAATATTAAATCAAATTCTTTAAAACAAAATCTATTTTTTTTAATTTAATTTAAACCTTAGCTTATAACCAATGATAAAGTAATCTTATAAGTATTTTAACTAAAATAATCAAAATAAAACTTAATACAATAAGAATTAAATAATTAAAATTAAAACTAAAATGAAGCCGGACCAAATACGGTGTCTACAGCTTGCCCCCTTTGTGTATCTTTACAGAACTAAAAGGGTAGACAAAGGCAAAAGACAAAGTATTGGGAAGGCAAAAATTTTGTTCAAAGAAGGTATGATATAAATGGACTCAGCTTGACACTAGATGAGATCTTGATATGAAGGACCTGTACTTGACACAGGCTTCGACCTCGATTTTGGATCAGGTTCGATTTAACGAAGATAAGATGCAACAGACCTGACTATAACACAGGCTTCAACCTCGACTTAGATCGGGTTCGATTTAACTGAAGATAATGTAATGGACCTGGCTATAACACACGTTTCGACTTCGACTTGGATCGGGTTCGATTTAACCGAATGATAGTGTAACAGACCTCGCTTTAACAACAGGCTTCGACCTCGACTTGGATCAGGTTCGATTTAACCAAATGAGAAAATGCAACGGACCTGGCTTTAACACAGACTTCGACCTCGACTTGGATCGGGTTCGATTTAACCGACTGAGAAAATGCAACGAACCTGGCTTTAACAACAGGCTTCGACCTCGACTTGGATCGGGTTCGATTTAACCGAATGAGAAAATGCAATGGACCTGGCTATAACACAAGCTTCGACCTCGACTTTGATCGTGTTCGATTTAACCGAAGATAAAATGCAACGGACTTGGCTTTAACAACAGGCTTCGACTTCGATTTTGATCGAGTTCTATTTAACCGAAAGATAAAATGCAACGGACCTGACTTTAACAACAGACTTCGACCTCGATTTGGATCGGGTTTGATTTAACCGAAGATAAAATGAAATGGACCTGGCTTTAACAACAGGCTTCGACCTCGACTTCGATCGGGTTCGATTTAACCGAAGATAAAAATTACCAAGCTTGCGAGCTCGGCTCGGACGGAATGATGACCTTGAGGATGGGTTGAAACGTGTTGAGCAAGAGGCCTGCAAAAGAATATCCTACGACACTCAAGTCAAAAAGAATCCGAGTTGTATTTGAGGGAAAATACAGTGTTCGCGTACCTTGGATTGAGACAAATGATTTTTATATGTAGACAAGGTCTCTGACATAATTCCCATCAAGGCCTCAACTGCTCTTTAAGGTAAGCGTGAATTACGACGTGATGTCACGAAATTTGATGGAATATATGGTTGAGCAAGACACATCTAGGTCGGTTCAAACAAAGAACGGGAGCAAGACCAAAGGAGATCTTGGTCGGCTCAGTCGTTACGGGCGTTGGTTTGGTAGATAATGGAAGTACCGAGGTAAAAAAAACTGGTTTCACAGACTTAAAGCCACGCGTGTTTTTCTATTATAATACGGATATGCCATGTGTGAGGTAGAAAACCACCTCCAACAGATTAAACTACAAGTTCTTTAAAAAAGGCTAAATTTATTTGATTTATTAGGACGTTTGTTACCTGAGTTCAGGGTTTAGAAAGCCTCCTAAACTTGCTAAATGCATGAGATATGCACTTGACACATGACGATAAGACTAACAAAAACCACGTGTTCATGCTAATGGGAACTTCCATCAGTATGCAGTACTTATCGTAGTGAGAGTCTGACATCCGAGCGAGAGGTCAGACCAATCCAAATCATCTTGGAAAACGACACTACACTACATAAGTACTTGTGCAGGTGAGGCGTTGGTCGGTCCTAGAAACGGCCGTAGCGGCATGAGGAGTTAACGATTGGAATGCCGAGAGATCATAAAGAGTGAGATATGAATGGAGGTGGTGGAAAGCTGTACTAATATTAAATTGTGTCAGCTTGTAAACTAAAGAGCTCCTGCCAAAAATAACTAATGAAGATCAGGAACCTTGTCGCTGACAATTGACTGTAGCTTATCAACTAGCTCTAACTCTAAAGGCCGAGGAAAAGCAAAAGGGATCTGCAGGTGGCTCCAGAAGAAGCTGCTGCGCAACTTCTAGTGCAACTATCTTATGACGAATGGGTGCATCTACAAATTTGTATTGCCCCAATGTCATTAATGACAAATGATGCTCCATTTTATTTTCCATTTATTCTTATCACTTGAAAATGTGTGACAACATGCGATCTGTTTTTTTTTAGCTTAACCAATAAATTTGATCTTCAATGCATGATGCAATAATGTATATGCCTACTAAAAGCTAAAATGCAACATGTATGCATGATACTAATTTTGTTTTGACAATGGAATGTGATTATGAATGCACAATGCATGATACTTAAATTTTCATAATCTAATATGATGTGACAACTTTTTTTTTTGAAGAATATGTATGCAAGTGATGTGAATGCATGATTAGTGAAAATATAGTTGAGAGAACAAGAAGTTTTTCCATATTTTGTAAAAATATTACTCTTTTGTCTACTCTCATTCTTCTTATTAGCAATTATGTAGCAAAGAATCAAATGAGAAAAGGTAATGTCGACATTGAAGGAAACATTGCCAACTCTTTTTTCTTTTTCATTTTTCTTTTTCTTTTGTCCTTTTTTTTTAATAAATGCCTTCACCTGATAGAAGATATACACATAAAGGTAATTTCTCAACCATATCAGGTTTGGTGGGGATGATTTTGTATATGTATCTCATTTGCTACTTTAGAGAACTATTAAAAAGTAATACATAGCATTGTACATCTTGCTTGATTAAACTGCTTCATAACCTTAGCCTTGTAATTGACAAGAAGATTGGATACGAGAACATGAATTTGACATTATGAACAAACGAGGATGGAAATCATGATTTTCCATCAAGCCTCACGACGAGAAAAGTCTGCGAGCTTCCTTTTTAAAGAAAAGGAAACCAAGGAGTTCAAAGATATTTTTTCAAATCTCTTGAACAATAAGAGATTGATTTTTTTTTTATTATTGAAGCTTTGGGTTAGAGACTATGATAGAAGAGTGAAAGTGATTCAATTTCTTTGGATAAAATAACCTTGAGAATTGGTTGCGTAACTCCCCAAGAGTTCATCTCATGTATCTTGCCCCTATTTGAGTTTAGCTCAAGATCTTTGATAACAATATTCTTTCTCGCCTTTAGCTTCACTTTATGGTAATGTTGCTGCAACCCACTTTTTGAATGTAAGGCTCCCTTTTTAACCTTAGCTTGGACGTGCAGTTGATGCAATCCAGTTTTGAATGCAAATGACCTCTCTTTTTCTCAAAATGTAGCTCATTATAGAGTTATAGAGTGCACTTTGTGAATGTTGAAGATTTTGTGCGAAGAGAAATGTAACAATCTCAGTCTGAAGATGACTTTTGCCTCAAAGCTTTGTATAATGCAATTACAAATTTACCCCGATGTAGCATTACTCGACTTTGCCCTAGTATGAAGATTTGTAAAAAAGACCCTGAAGCCTTTGAATCTGTAGTTGTTGATCTATATTGATTGCCCCATTCATTGAACTAAAAGATGGTCACGACCTTTTTATCTTTTTTTTTTCTTTTATCTTTTTTCCTTTTGGTCGGATATAATCTTTTTTACAAACAAAATAGGGTGCAATCACATATATAAAAGATGGTCATGCGTAGTCACCTCTACTGCCGTTCCAAATTATGTCTTTGCTGCTGTTCCAGTAAAAATTGCTCTCAAACGAAACTCATCAAAGGAGACTGAGATCTTGAGACTTTGTCAAGTCGCTAACTTCCCAATTCTCAAAATCATTATCCTCGATCTTGGAATTACTTTCTACTCAAAAGAAAAGGAACAGATGAAAGATTAAGCTTGAAGAACAAGACGAAAGAGAGTTGGGAAGAAAAATTTAGATATGAATAAAAGGCAGTCAAAATAGGGAGATGCTTGTGCGACTACAAGTACCAATTCATGAAGCAGTAAATTATGAGAGCCTAATGTTATTTTACTACCTTCTAAGCTTTCAGGGTAACACTAGGTGAATAATTTTGGACGTTTACCATACAATTAGATGTGACAAGCTTAGCAAAAGACTTTTATGGTAAGTAGACAAATATTGATAAAATTGTATGTGACGAACTGAACAAAGGATCTTTTGCAGTAAATGGTCAACTCTCGATGTTGATCTTATTTACCATATATCTGGTAGGTTAGGTTCAAGGTAGGTTAGACTCAAAGAGGGCTAGGCTCAAGGGTTTACCAAGTGAGCAGTTTTGGGTTTTCACCTCAAAAGACATCCATGCCCCAGTATGAAATTTGGTGGTTTACTGGTTTGCACATGAGAATAAATACGGAGGCCAACATAAAGCTGTTTTGAGTTAGGGTTTAGCCTGAGAACAAAGCTTGGTAAAATTATATCTCATTGAGGACCTTGAAGGCATTCAAATTTTTCAAATTTTTTCATTTTTCATTTTTTTCCACAACTTTTTTTAATTATTTTTCCACTTTTTTCCGTTTCCTCCAAGTGACTTACAATGATTGTTTGATTCTTGCTAAAGTCTCAACTAACAAGAAATGATAAGAGTAGACCATATTAAAAATATTATTGAGAAATTTCAAAACATGTAATTTCCTTTTCATCGAGAGCCTTTCAAAGAAAACATTTTTTTTTCAACCAATGATATGATATGAGTGATGCATGAATGAATGTATGACTTTGATTTTTTTTTTAAAGAAATATAGCTCAATTTCCACACGCTCACATTCTTTTTTATAAGTACTTAGCTAAATCATGGGTGACTAAAGCTTCATTGTCGTTTTAACACTAGCAAGCAATCTCAAAGATGACTTCAAAGAAGAAATAAACTTTATTGATAATGCAAAGCAATAGGTCAACATTGATTTTGATAATCTTGTACACTCATGATTCTAGTGCTTCATGTGTTGACCATCTTCCGTTGAAAACTTTAGTCATCCTGCTTTCATTAGAACTTGCACTTTATGCTTTAGTGAAGTACAGTTCTCAGTTGAATGACCTACAGCTCTTGCATGATAATCACAGTGGACTTGTGGGTCGTACCACTTTGGATAAGGTGGTTATAATGGCTCTACGGGTATTGGAGCTAATAGATTACCTTGAAATAATTGGGATAACAACTTGGTATAAGATATTGGAATAGGATGAAAGCTCTCTTGCTTTAGTTGCCTCCAACTATTATGATTGTCAGGTAATGTTGACAATCTTGCATATGGACCATTCTGTAGAGCCAATGAGTTTACGGGTACTGTAGACAGATTGTATACCGCAGATCCTTGTTGGTGCCTCCACTTGCGCTTCGAGATTAGTGTCTCGACTTTATTTTTCCTTTTAACAAAACTTCTATTCGTTTCAGAATGTGGCTCTTTATTAATTAAAGGCACTGGCAGTTGTTCTGTTGCTTTTCCCCATCTTTGAGCATATTCTTTCCCTACAGTTTCTTTAGCATCTCCATTGGAAACATTTTCTTTTTCTTTACCTTTTAAAATATTTGAGTGAATGACTTTTGATGCTTGTCCATCTTGGAATGTGAATTCAACCTAACAGATTGTAGGAGCTTGTTGGCCTTTCTTGGAAAACTGAGTTTCATGTGACGAATTATGCTGGGGGAAGTTCATTGTTGATTGACAAAGAGGTGGGTCCACCCTAGGTGATGAGTTATTATGAGGTTCAACTAAATTGTTAGGTTGAGAAATGTCCCCAACTGTAACAATATTCTTTAAGAAATTGAAAATTTTTGTGGCTTGTCCCTGAATCTTATCGATATCTTGTCTCATCTTCTTTAACTCTGCATTTTGCACTTCCATGACCTGTTCTTGAATCTCTTCTCTTATTTTCTTTAGCTTAGTATTCAATTCTTCCATGACCCGTTCGTGGATTTCGATTCTGATTTTTTTTAGCTCAGTGTTAAATTCTTCCATGTTATGCTGCTTTATGTACCTTGTATATAAAGAATAGAAAATATATGGTTATTGAGCTATTTTTCTAAGAGTTCGTGTTAATTATGATTTAATGGAGAATACACATATTTTGATTGTTTTTAAATAGAAATTGATATGCATGAGACGATATGATGCAAATGTTGGATCACTAATTAGGGGAATTTTAAATGATTGTGCGAAACAGTGCTTGCGAAAATATTGCTTTTTTTTTAAATATATATATTTAGACATATGGAGTGATGCATTAGAATGCGAAATTTTTTAATTTATGATATAGACATGTAAAATGATGCACGCAAGAGATAGATATTTTGTTTAAGTTATGCCATGGACATACAAAATGATGCATGGTAAAACTATGTTTTTTTTATAATTATTTTCTTTAAGGAAAAAAAACGTGCTACCAATTACCCCCAAGTGATATGATATGCAATCTAAATGCATGTAAATGTAATACTAGACTATAAATCATCCCATGAAGGAAGATCATGAATATGCGCATGGAATGAAACCTTAGGGTTATAAGGACGAACTCCTAAATAAGTGATAAGTTTGAAAGTTTTTATGTGCCTACAACAGGGACATTTATAACCCCTTTGAAATGCAACACTTCTATCCAACCTTAAATAAATAGCTGGGAAGAAATAAGGTAAATGATTTTTTTTCTTCTTTTTTATTTTACAAAAAAAGTGGTTCATTTAAAACCTTATGGTTAAAACTAGGCCAAATTGACCCTATTTTTTTTATTAAAAAATAATTTGCCATGAATGACATAACAACCCACATATGCAATATGAATATGGTGTGAAGTTATGTACTAATGCATCCTATAGGATAATGGCCCTCAAATCTTCCATATGCTTTGGCAATATGGTCGACTTGAATGGAGAATTTCATGTGTCTGTACGGGAACCGAAATTCCACGAAGGTCACACTAACCAGTCTCTGATCTAATCCTAAAGGTAAAGTCCGGGTAGGAGGTTTGTGAATTTGTGTGATATGCATGAATAATGCAAACTTACAAAAACAAATAATTAAAACACAAAATGTGCAATAAGAAAGGAATGAACCAAAATATTTTATAACGGATAGTAAATGACAAAAATAATGGCTTGATTCTCTAAAGTCCCCAGTGGAGTCGCAAAGCTGTCTCAACGTCATCGCGACCCGGAGCGGCCGACGTCATCCCCTGAAGGGTCTTTTTCGAGATAAAGGTTTGGAGTCGCCACCAATCATCTACGAGGTGTGATTGGTCGCCTAAAAATAAAAACAAAAGTCTGCGAAAACAGATTGTTGGTTCAGGAGTCGACTGAGCGTAGGGAAGGTGTAAGCACCCTACGACACCCGTTCGAAAACGGTACCACATTTTGTCAAAAATTATCCTATTATTTTATTTGGTCCAAAGAAAAATGTTTTTATTTTATTTTAAATGTCTCATATTATATTAATTCACATTTTGTAATAAAATATGAATGTATAGGTATGAGTGGCACGAAGGCCATTAGAAAAATTTTGACACCTCGACAATACTGGTAGGTTCCAATTCCCATCATTGGAGTTTTGAAATAATTATTTAGAAAAAAAAATAATCAATAAAAAATCATTTTAATTTTAGGGAACATCAAAACTTAAACTTGCGACATGAGTATTGACACTAAAACATCACACCAATGTGTCACCACTTTGAGATATAAGCTATGCTTCTTTTTAAAATACATTGTTTGGGTATTTTTTTGAATTCAAAATAAATGAGAGTGCAAGTATACGCCCGTCACAAGTAGTAAAAACGGAACGAGTATTCCGAGTATCGATCCTCCGGGACAAATGAATTCATTTTATAGGAAATGTTAATGATCGGAGACTTTGTAATTGAATTTGGGGTGACAAATAATAAGGATAATGTTGGTTTTGATATTTAAAAATTCAATGCAATAAACCCAGCCCAGTTACTTCAAATTAGCTAACAATACACAAACTTTTTCCAACTAGGCGTCAGACGGCTCTCATAAATTGTCTTCGGTTTTACTTCGCCATCTTCTTATGTCTAAGTGATTTTGAAGGTTTAAGTCCATTCCTAATATGTCTATTAGAAAAAAGAACTTAATTTAGTAAGAACCAACCATAACCTTAGGTCGAGGTCCTATGTCTAGGCTACCCGAGCGAAATCTTTATATCTAAAGTATTCCTCTCTAAAGTTAAATCAGTAAAGTTGTGAAAACGTATCAACCCTTTCAGTATTGATGTTTGGTTAAAACATTAATTGGCCAAATCAAGTTCCAACTTATGGAAACAACTTTAAGTGATAAAATAGGAGAAAAACGCCTTTTGCCTCGTTGGATTTTAAAAAAAAACTTTAACTAACTATCCATAACTGGGCTTGGGAAAAATAAATTTAGCTCATGATGATAAAGGAAAAACAAAATTTAATGTTCATGGAAGTAGACGACATAATTAAAGGATGAGTAGAATTAAAACAAGCCGAAAATTATGAAGTTGTAACCCGAATGACCCTAACCCGTTCTCTTTCAAGATTGAGGAGCAATACTCAGTCAATTCCACAAGGTTGTGTGATTACAACTTCGTGATGAAAATGAGAGAGATAAGAGTAACAAAGAACTTGCTGGAATTTTAATTAAACAAGACTAAAACTTACAATTGAAGAATAATAAACTGGAAAATAAAGGGAAAACTTGAAATAAGTAAGGTTAAAACAATAACAACTCAAAAACTTAAAGGGAAAACGAAAACAAGCTGAGAAGTAAATGTCTAAAGCTGAAATGATCACTCCGGGATGATGAATGAAGAGAATGAAATGCTGAATTTATAGGGACTTCAAGGTGGTTAGGAGGTTGAGAGCTTTGTGGAGAGCCATCCATTTCAAACACCTTTTGATTAGGTAGTTGTTGAATTGGCAACCTTTAGTGTATGGAAGACACGTGGCAGAGCTTTGGAAGGCTTCAAATCACACCAAAACGTGCGTTTTACATTAAGGGCAATCTCGGGATTGGGGAAGGCCCCAAGCGCCTAGCTCGAAATTTTCTGCACAAAAGTGTAATTTTCGTTAGAAATCAACTCTAAATAATGTAAAAACGTCCTATGTGCATGTATAACCCAAGATAACTTAAAATGAAAGGTTTTGGATACTATACCAAGCTTAAATCACGGTTTCCGAGTTTAAAACGTTAGAAAACAGCACCCATTTAACTTCTTTTTACCCTTATGAACAAGGGAAATCATACATATTTTGTATTTTTGAATTTTATTTAAAAAAAAACTCTAAATGAAATCTTTTATTTAAAATAAATATTTAGTAAAACCAATGATAAAATGAGGCATTCAAAGACTTGAACTTGGGTAATGTACATTAAAAATCAAACATCTTATCACTATGCCAACATCTTAAGATATAAACATTATATTGTTTTACACAAACAAAAGTTTAAATTTATTTTTTTAAACTAAAAAAAAAACCTACGAATTTTGTTCAATTAAAACAAAAAATAAATAACTTTTTTTATTTATTTCGAAATTAACAAGATTATTTAAAAAAAACTTTTATTTAAAAATAAAGTCAAATTTACTTTAACAAAACTTATTTGCTAAAACTGATTTTTTGTTAAGATTGTTTTGAAACCATAATCATCAAACCATTAAAAGATTTTTTTAAAAAAAATGAGATTTTATTCTAAAATACTCTGTTTTTATCTCCTCTTTTTTTAAAATTCTGCCGCAGAATATTCGTTTTTAATTAAAAAATAAAACAAAGTTGACACAAAAAGTAAACCTTGTAAAAAAAAAATCCTTTTAAATAAAAAAATATCTCTTAAACTTTGAATCCAAATTTAAAAGAATCCAAATTTTTTTAAACAAGATTTATTTTATAAAACTCCTATTATTTTTTCAACGTATTTTAACCAAAATTTTAAAGTAAAATATTTTATTAAAATAAAATTAAGTTTATATTTATTTCATTTAAAAAACTTAGAAAAATGAAACCTTTTATTTTAAAACAAATTTTAAAATATCAAAATCCTTATTTTATTTTCAAAAACTTATTTAAAATTAATTTAGAAGATTTTTTTTATCTTAAAAAAAAAGTTTCTTACTAAAAGGATTTTATTTTTAAAAAAAGTAAAAGAAAAGCTTTTTCTTAAAAAAAAACATTTTTTTCTAAAAAAATAAGAAAAATCTTTTGATGGAAACGAAAGAATCTGTTTCAAATTAAAAGCATGATTTTCAAAGCCAATTTTCCCTTATTTAGAAGAAAAAAATTATTTCCAACGTATTTGATACTTACTTAAAACGCACTATCGGAAAGAGATCGTCGGAGTGCCAGCGGGCTTGGAAAAAGCTGTGAAGAAGATTGTTGCTGCTGTCGTTCGCGCCGTTCCCTTGTTTCGTCTGAGGTCGTGGGTACGAAAGAGAAAAGCAGTGATGGTGGGATAAGAGAGATGGAGAGAAGAAGATACGGTGATAGGTTTCTAACTCTCTACCCCCTCTGCCCTATGTTCCCTCTATTGCCCCCCTTAAATACCAGAGAAAAAAAACGGTAATACTGTGAGTCGAGTAAAACCAGAGAAAAAGAGGGAAGGGAAAGTGTTCGGTTTTGACGAAGGAAAAAACGGGAGGAGAAACCAAATGTTTATTTTTAACCAAAACATAATCTAATTTTTTTAATTAAAAAAACCTTTATTTAAAACAAAATTATTTAATTAAAATCAAATCTTTTTATTTCTTTTATCTTAATATTAAATCAAATTCTTTAAAACAAAATCTATTTTTTATAATTTAATTTAAACCTTAGCTTATAACCAATGATAAAGTAATCTTATAGTATTTTAAACTAAAATAATCAAAATAAAATTTAATAAAATATGAATTAAATAATTAAAATTAAAACTAAAATGAAGCCGGACCAAATACGGTGTCTACATCCACATTTATGTAATGTGAACTTGCAAGATTTTCTTTCTTCTTTTTGATATAAAATAATTTTTTTGGGAAGAATTCATTAAGGTCGCCGATATCTGGGGTCGAAAGGAGTCTTTATTTTCTTTCCTCTCGAATTTAGGCTTCCTTAAATCCTTCTTTCCTTGGTGTTCATGCTCTTTGCTGAACATATATGACTTCTTTTGAGCAAAACTTTGTTTTTGTTTCTTCTAACGAGTCACAATAGCCCAATTTTCCTCTCCCTAATTGACGGATTTGACAACATCTTTAACGGCATTTCTTGAAGTCTTCCGTTGAGAGTGAACAAAAATAAGCTTCAACATTCCAAATTGGATCAAGTCTATCCCCTTATTGTAGAATAGACTTTGAGGTGTTTGGCTGCCTATATTTGTTGTTACTGCAGCGTGATTTGATTGAGCTATTTCATTGAAATTCAGCTCAATCTTTCCTTCTCGAGCTAAATTTAGGATACGCTCTTTTATGACAAAACACTTTTCCATTGGATGACTGATAACTCGGTGGTACTTACAATATTTGGGATCATCAACTTTACCCATTTCTTCTAGTCGTATACACCCAGGAAGTACTATCAGTCGTGTTTCCAGTAGTTGTTCCAACATATAAGGGATATCAGAATCAGGAAAAGGATAGACCTTTTCTTGTCTTTCCTTCAAGCTTAGCTATCTTTTCGTATTTCCTTTTTGCTTCTCAATTCTCTTTCCTTTTACTTTTGAAAACAACTTGGGAGAGATTGTGTTTACACCAAAAGACTCATTTGAAGTTTTCTCAACACTTTTGCTTTCTTTCTCTAAGTCCAGCACTAAAGAATCCTTACTTCCTCGATTAGCAATGCTTAGCTTCACATCGTGAGCACGAGTTGCTAGCTCTTCAAAGGTGCGAGGTTTTATACCTTGAAGGATGTAAAGAAGTTCCCAATGCATACCTTGAGTGCATAATTCGACAGCGGATAGTTTAGTAAGCCTATCTTTGCAATCAAGACTTAGAACTCTCCATCAGTTGATATATTCAACAACCGGTTCGCCTTTAGGAATTCTCTTTCAAGCTGTTCTCAACTCTCGATCGTTTCAGGCTCGAGATCAGTATACCAGTCAAAGGCGTTTCCCTTTAACGTTCGGACGAATTGCTTGACCAATTGAATGCCTCTTTTACCAACATTATCACAAGTTTCAACGAAGTGAGCAATATGTTGTTTGAGATTGCCCTTCCCATCGGAATGCTGGAATTTTGGAGGTTGGTATCCAGCAGGCATTCTCAGATCATTAATCCTTTTAGTATATGGCTTAGAATACAAGAGGAAGCTTTGAGAAGGTCCGTTATATTGCGCTCTAATCGTGTTCATGATCATATCTTGGAAATGCTGAACAGACAGTGAAGTGATCGAAGTGGAATATTGCGATTGATTTTCTTGAGCGATAGTCTTTTCCTTGTTATTTATCTTGAGAGTAGGGGTTTGACTCGACTCAGCAACATCTCTATTTTCAATCTGATTCTTTAGGGAAGCGATTTCATAATCTCTTGCTTCCATTGTCTTCATCAATGCAGCGAGCTTCTTTTCCATTTCATCCATTTTTTCATCCATAGTGCTTGCATCAATCATCATAACAGAGACAATGTCAAGATTATTGTTGCGCCTCTGCTTAATAGCAAGAGGGACGAGTGCAAGTGCACACTGTCACAAGTAATAATCTGGAAATATTCCAAGTTCGTCTCCACAAGGACTAGTTTTCTTTTAAAATTAATTTTGCAAATTGTTGGAATGAGCAATCAGGTTTGTGATAAAAATTGGTGAGATTGGTTGAACACGAAAATAATAGAATTTTGAAACCAATCCTCATACTACTGACTTGTTCGAAGAGAAATGAATTACGCCTATCAGAATCTCACACTAAATTTACTATCTAATTGCAAACTGGTTCAACTCTTATTCCATACCGCTTTTGGTTTGTTTAGAAGATTAGGCTAGTATTTAAAACATGTCTGTAAAATACTAGAAGAATCCTAAGTAATCAAAACTCCAACTTACGTTTAATGGGTAAGAGAGCCTATGTCTAGGATCTTATTTAAGTTCTTATGTCTAAGTAACTTCCCATTTTATCTTGATGAACTTCGTTGACTCTAACTTTTTCAGAATTAAACTCAACTGTTGTGATTTAAACAAGTGGCCAGCAAGTAAAATCAACTAGATTAATTAACTCAATCAAGATAAGCAATTTGAGCGTAAACGCCGTGCTATCTGATAGATGTAATTAAAATGATGGGAACTAAGTCATTCGTAAGAGGGTTGAAAAAGCAAATTAGCTACTCATAAAAACATGAAAAATAGAAATAATAAGAAGGGGAGCGAAATAAAATGTCATATTAAGTTTAAGAAGTAATTACAATAGCTAAATTAAAATCGAGAACCAAAATCTAAAGAAAATGATAACAACAAAAAGAGATTGCAATAAAAATAATTCCAGGAATGTTAAACACAATTAAAGACAAAACAAATTATCAAAGCATAAATTCTAGAGAGAAAGCCAGCTGGATTTTAAATGTCAAGGGAGCTCCCCTTTTAAGCTTGATGGAACTTGGTATTTATAAACTAAACCTTGCAAGTTGGTGGAGAAAATCTTGGGTATTTGAGTGGAGGAGCTACAATGGGGCTTAACAGCATTTGGTTGCACGGATCAAGGATGGGTTGAGATTTCTTCCAACTGCCCGGTCAACAAAAGCCCTTATTTGTAGGTGGAGAATGCGCCAGACGCATTGCTGAAGTTTCTGGAATGTTGGCGATGCGCCAGACGCATCGCTGCTAGCTTTAAGATATAGCCTCTGTGTCATCTGTAACAGGTGCATTGCTGCTTTTTCCTTCCTTTTTCCCTATAATACATATATATTTCCTCATAATTCCATCTATTTATCCAAAACCAAGTGTACAAGTCTTTCTTAAGAAATAGTCTCATTTATACCGGATTCAATGCATGAGACATATGTATTTAATTTCAGAAGACACTAAACATGCACAATTTGTAAACACTTTTTCCTAAAATTCAAGACTTATCAATTATGATCAAATAAGGGGTTATGATTAACAAGAAATTTATCTTCAATAGATATTTCTTGTGGCATCATTACTTTGTTTGCAACAACAGGAGTTTGATGTTCCCGTAGTTGGAATTCATCAGAGCAACCATAGGTGATATGACTCGTATGAAAGTTACTCATGTAAGCAGCTGTTGTAGAAGCCTTTTTAAATTCCATTTATTTTCTTGAAAAACTTTAAGTCTTGAGAAGGAGATGAGAGGTAGAGATGGTCCCATCGAGCGGCCAATTTGTTCACACAAAATTCTCGGAGAAATTATATTTCGTGGAGTTGAACTTTTATATTGTTTGTATGTGTGTATAGTGAATTCAATTTCTAATCTTTATCCTCTGATTCTTTCTCTCGAACTTGATATGAAGATTGAGATGCTTGTTCTTGAATTTGGATCAAAGTTATATGTTCTTCGAAGGTCTTCAATTCTTCAGGCTTTCAAAGTCTTCGAGTTGGTCTTTGAATCTTCAAGTCTTCAGAGAGTCTTCAATTTGGTGTGAATTCTCTAAATTCTGAACCTTCAAAACGAATGAGGTCCCCTCTATTTATAGAGGTTTCCACAGGCTTGGTGGGCCTTTGGGCTTGGATAATTTTGGGCCCAGCCCAATTCTTTAAATTGATTTAAATTTATTTAAATTTAAATATCAATCCACATGATCTCATGGTAAATTGGGTTTTGGGCCAAGTTTGTGAACCAAATTGATTCCAAGCCCAGTTCTCATATGACCCAATTACATATTTTAATTGTCAATTTATCTTTAATTTAATTTAAGATTAATATATAATTAATCCCTAAATGAAATAGATAATGACGTGGCCATTTATGATTGGCCCAAAATTTATATTTCTACACATACCTTGATATATGTATTAATAAGTAGTTTGTGATTAACTAGTTAACAAACTTGATTTCAAAACCGTCCCACATACCACCATATTTTCACTCAATCCTTGTACGTATTTAAAATGCCTTGAAGGTAGAAAAATGAATTTAATTTCAAATCAAGTTTTTTAAAATAGGTACCAAAATTTAGTCTTCATTGGGGGAGGGTGAAGTGATGGAACCCACGATGAATAGACGTACAGAGTGTTACTTAATAAAGAAAATTTAGAAAAGAATTAGTGTGTTGAATGTTTGGGAAAAAAACTGAAAATAAAAAGTAAAAAGTGAAATGTATGGATGAAGGCAGTGGGAGTGGGAGTGGGAGTGGCAGAAAAAAAGGGAGGGAGGAGGGGGAAATGACACGTCACCCAGTAGCTGTAGCCTGTAGTGCTAGTAGCTAACCTACTAGTAGTACGGTGCCGTATTGGTATTGGAGAAACAACGTCATAACTTTTCTCTCTCTTTTTTTTTTCTTTTTTCCTTTCGGGGCCCACCTTTCATTCTAAAATAGACCAATCAAAACGGTGCCGTATCCTTACACCACCCCACAAATTCTACTTTTTTGTTTGATTTTATTTCCCCATGATCGATTGTCGTGCCCAAGGCTAATACAGAACAGAACCCAGTCTCCAGTGCCACTGCGCCTGCTTAGCGTGAAATGCAATTTTTCATATTTATGGTAAACTTTCTCAAACCTTTCTTCTCCCTAATCACTTTTATATCTTTTTTCAGTGTTGACAATTTTTCAGTACTTAATCATGGATGGTAAATTTGAAATCACCATATTTTAATTAGTTAATGTTCGGAGCGAAAGATATCAATAATCACAATAGATCTTCGACAACACTCCAAAATAAATAAACCTGCAAAAACAAATTAGCACTCCGACGATTTTGTTAGTCTTTCTGCCAAGTAATTAGTTGTCAAAGTAGTAGTTTAATCAGGCTTTGCGTAGCAAACACCTTGGCTTAAATTGGTACATAAAGGAAATGAGAAAAGTAACCCTTGGAGAGGTAAAGACCCTCATTTAAACGAAACGGTTCCAATTTCGCAGAAGTAAAAAAACATGCCACGTAAGTAAGATTCAGAGGCTGTTCAATGGACGTCGAAGTCAGTATTTGAAGTAGCCTTTACTATATATCTTTTCCTTCTGATTAACTTGAGTGGTGACGCGTCTTAAAACTCAAAAGGTTAAACTGCTGAGGCATGACTATTTTAACAAATTAACACATGATTTATCAATGGATTAAGGGAATATATGGTTTATGCTAATTAGATTTAGCAGAGATGAGCATGCCATAATTTTTTAAACAGTGCTGTTCCCCGTAAAGACCTCTGGCTTTTTCTTTAAAATGTATAT
The DNA here is from genome assembly GCF_013281855.1 of Momordica charantia. Classification (NCBI taxonomy): domain Eukaryota; kingdom Viridiplantae; phylum Streptophyta; class Magnoliopsida; order Cucurbitales; family Cucurbitaceae; genus Momordica; species Momordica charantia. The sequence continues at coordinate 19,187,276 of NW_028275162.1, read as the reverse complement.
TTGAAGGGAGAGAGAAGAGAGAGAGAGTAGAAAATGAAAAGTTTGGGCATGGATGATGCCTGGCCAAAACAAAACCCACATCACAAATCCAACTCACAAATAAAGTAACAAGAAACAAAGGTTCCGGAAGTTCAGGCCTTTTTGTTTATTACTAATTCATTTTTTTAATAAAAAAATAGTTTTTTCAAAAAAAAAATTAACAATAATAATAATAAACAAACAAATAAACCAAGTCATGCTTGATCACCATTTCTTGTTTCTTGTGTTATAACCTTTTAAATGAAAAAAATTCAAGTTTTATATGAAAATTAATTATTCAAAATTTTTATATTATATCTACTTTTTATTTATTTATTATGCATTTTGTAAATCAAGAATAGTAAAATAAGACTTTTTATTTATGTTTTCGAAAAATTAAAAATAGAAACAAGAAATAAAAACTTTTTGTCAGATTGTAAAATTTCTATCCATTCATTTTAAGTGAGATTTTTATCAACCGGTTATATTTATCTGAGAATTGAGAAACAAACAACAAAAAGGAAAATAAATAAATAAATAAAGGTTAGAAAACAAAATTTAAAATCTAATTCAAAGGCGTAGGGGCTTTTGTCCTGATGTTGTGTTTGTGTCTCGGGGACCCGTTCTCCCAACCACAATTCAAACTATTTATTTATTTATTTATTTATTTTATTATTATATATTTGTTGTCTGTGCAACTTCAACTTCTTATATTATTCTTAATCTTAGCTTTGCCTCTACATTTTCCCTTCCCTTCCCCTCAATCATTTTCATTATTCTCTCCTCGAAGTTTTCTTTCCTTATATACTAAATACTTTCAATCATCTCATTTTTAGGTAATTCTGGATTCTTCTATAATATTATTAAAGAAAATTCTAATCGGTAGTAAAAGATTTACTCATATTTGTAAAAATGTCAACGATTGTTGAACTTGCATATGAATTTTTATTTTTGAAAATTTTATAAAAATTTTACCCTCGGCACATACATTTTATAGGTATGTCAGAGGTATATCACAATCAGATAATCATATCATATCAAACATATATAAGGTAGATGAACACATACATATAGCAGGTATATCAGAAATATATCATAGGTATATCAAAATCAGATAATCATATCAAAAGTATATCAATAACATATATCATAGATAAATCAATGATATATTAGCAGAAGAACAATAACATGTCAAGCATGGGAAGGAATTCCAAATTCGGAAATTATCGAGTCACTCATGTTCTAATCAATAAGGGAGGGAAGGAAAACACAAGATATTATCAAACAAATTGACAATCATAAGATTAAATACAAAGTACTTTACATATAAACAAATTTATTGTCATATCATTCAAAATCTAAAAGAATTTGTATTATATTTTAAACATAAAAAACTAGAAGTGAATATAAGTTTTAAATTTAAAAGACATTGTATTATAATCTAACATAAAAATCTAAAAGACATTGTATTAAATACAAATATTTAATAAATCAAGTCAAAATTAAGTTGATCATTATCAGTCCTCCTTCTGGGTGATTGTCGTATATTTGGGGTGATATCTTAAATTTTTGTTTTTGTAAAGACATGATTTTTGGTATTGGTTTAATCTACCTTTTTGGATGTGCATAGTTTACACTAACTTTTTCTGCATCAATTTTAGCTTTCTTTTTCCTTGTTTACATCCTTGTTCAAACCTGAAAAAAATAGTGAATATATTAGTTAATCAATGGTATATAAGCGGTAAATTAATAGTAATATTTCATAAGATATATCATTAAAGTAAATCAATAGTAAATAATTGGTAAATCAATAAGGTATATCATGACATATATATAACAAGTATATCATAGATATATCAAAATTAGATAATCATATTAGATGTATATATCAGACATATATCGGTGACATATGAGCACACAGATATCATAATTATATCAATAATGGTACATCAAAGGTAAATCAATAAGGTAGACGAGCACACACATATTGTAAGTATATCAGGTTATTTGGGTCTCCGTTTTTTCTAAAAAAATTGTTATATTTGAAAAACTTCAACATTGATGCTAAATACCATTTTCCTTAATGTTTTTGCTATACTTTATTAATATATTTGAACATATGAACATATTATTTAACATATAAAACTTAACGGGTTTGAACTTTAAAATCTATTCATTAATTTTTTTATTAACAAATTTCAACCTATATTTTCTTGGAATTACTTAATTGAGCAAGATAAATTTTAGAATTTTAAAAGATTAAGGACGAAATTTAAAATTACCTATAAGATTAGAGATCATTTGGTATATTTAGCGTATATAAATGTTTAAATTCACCAACTTTGGCAGGTTTTTTGCTTGGGATTTTCTTAAACCTCAAGTTATATTACTTCGAAAGCGTATTATTTATGGCCTCTAGTATATTTGGCTTAAGTAACTTAGCAAAGGTAAGAACCTGTATATTAGTAATTTTCATATATCACTAATGTCTCCTATATTAGATATAGATACAAAAATGATATATTTTATATTAAGATATAAAAATGATATATTTTATGTCTATGTAAACGAGGGAAATATTTTTCATTTTTGCAAATTATTTTATAACAAATTTCTAAATATGAAAACTAGTTTTATCACCATTCATAATTTCCCTCTTATGAAGAATATGTCATAGAACAAAAATTTGTGTACCATGTGTTTTTTATTAGTCCATCCAAATTTTTAATTGCCAAAACGATCATAGCTTAGTGATAATTGACATATATCTTCAATCCAAAAGCTGTGAGTTCAAATCCTCACGCCCACATATTGTACTAAAAAAAATCCAAATATTTAATTATGTCATATATATGCTTAGATCGTACAAAATAATAGGTTATAGCTACAAACATGAACTTGAAGTTGTGTAATGCGTGTTTAATTTAATAGTCACAAGATTATGTAATTGATCACAAAAAATAAAATAAAAAATCGCTTTTGTCATCCAATCAATACTAATCAAAAGTGAAGGGATTAATATAGGAACTATATTAGTAAAAATACACACTAACGTAAACATAACGGCTCAACTAAAGCTTAACTAACAAAATAATAATTTCAAGTAAAGCCGAACAAATAAAAGAATAATCGTCAAAATGAACATGACTCAACAGTAATTGACATATATTTGATATTTAAAAAATAATAATAATAATAACTTAGGCTAAATAAGTACCATTCTCTCTCCTCGTTGGAGGTGTTATTCAATTTGTCCGGCCACCAGGCTGGCTATAATTTGCGAAAAAGTTAATATTGTACAAATAATTGGTTCATAAACTCGAAGTTTTGTGACACGTGTTTATATATAGTATGTGGACTAATAAACTATATCGTGAGATAAACAAGTTCTAAAAAAATAAATTATAAATTGTACAAACCACCTATAAAGTTGCAATTTATCCTTAAACTTGTATAAATGTTAAAATTAAATCCTTAAACTTTTATAAGTAGAAAAATTGTACTCATACAATTGTAATTATAAAAATTAAACTTTAAGGATCCGTTTGATAACCATTTTTGTTTTTGGCTTTTGAAAAACAAAAACCATATATGTTTGATAACCATTTTTTGTTTTTTTTTTTGTTTTTAGAAAACAGAAAATCAAATATATTTGGTAACTATTTTTAGTTTTCTGTTTTTAAAAAGTTTAGAAAATTGGAAATACATATTAGAGAAAGAAAATTCTATGTATGTAGAGTAGAGATGTTAATGGTGTGGGTGCGAGTGAGAATGCTCTCCTCCATTCTCGTGCTTGTGAAAATTTTTAGTCTCCGTCTCCAACTCGTTCTTCGGTCCGAGAGATGTTCTCGAGAAAAATTATCAGTTTTATAATTGTTTTTAATTATTTTTAGAATTTAAGTATAAAAAAAGTGTAATAAATATATATTAATTATTTAAAAAATCGAATCAGGTACAGGGTCAACAGTGAAAAAAAGTTAAAGACAAAAAGAGAAAAAATTTAGAAAGAAAAAAAAGTAGAGTTGAGAGGTAAAGATATGTTAAAAAAAAAGAAATTATAAAGAAAGAGAAAAAATTATAGTGAAAACGAATTTAAACATAAAAATAAGATTCAAAATATAATTTTTAGAGAAAATAAATAAATGCAGAGATACCCAGCTGGCTGGTCAACCTCAAAGATCTTATCGGCCGGCAAATCGGAGACAGACGACCATGGTCCCGACCTTATCAGCACCGGAGGTTTACTAATCAATGAACCCCCGAAACCTTCTTTTCACCCCGGGGCATGCGCGAGAGCCCTTGACAGGCACTCCAGGATCCGCCAACGCTCATTCAAACCCGGGTCAGTCGATCCTCAATTCATCCGACCAGAGGTGTGGCTGTCTCTTTCTTCTGTCCGGTATCAAAGCCACTCGAAGTCGAATGCCTCACCCGCACCTACTTCGTCGCACCAACTCCCTCAAACACAAGGGAGCGAACACTGCTCTCAGCCTGTCGTAACAACAAAACGAAACTCCATGCCGGAAAGTGAAAGAAAATTGAATGATAAAGTAAGATATAATTTTCAAATGAAAAATAGATTACAAAGTAAAAGAAAAGTTATAAAAAACGAAATTTTAGAGAGAAACAAGTAAAGAAAAATATTAAATTTTTAGAGAAATTTTAGAGAGAAACAAGTAAAGAAAAATATTAAATTTTTAGAGATAGAAATGAAACTGATCTGTTAGAAAAAAAATTTAAAATAAAATACAGAAAAATTTGGAAAGAGAGAGAAATAATAATAAATATGAAAAATTTTAGAGAGAAAAAAAAATTTTGTAGAGAGAAATTTAGAAATAAAAAATTTTAAGGTGAAAAATAAATTTTTTAAAGATAAACATGAGAAAGAAAAAAAATGATTATTAGAAGAAAAATAAGATTCTAAGAAAGAAACATGTTTTTGAAAACTACTTTTTTATTTATTTTTTAAATTTTCATAAAATTTTCAAAAGGGTCTTTTTAAAAAAAAATTATAAAATTGAATTAGTTATCCAACCGCCTCTTTTTAAAAAACAAAAAATAAAATAGTTATCAAACAAACCCTAAAATTTCATAATTAACAAAATTAACACATAAATTTTCCATTTTAAAAATTAAATCCTAAAACAAAAAACCTTCATTTACCTGTCTACACCAAGGAAAAAAGTTTCATAAACAACAATTCCTTTCAATTCAATTTATTCACGTTGTTCCAAAGCATGTCTAAAATAAAAATTCAAATTTATAATGGCCAACACCAATTTCATACTCTTTATTTCTCCTATAAATTGTTGAGAACTCAATTAATTTGATCCCAAAAAATTGTGTTTAATCTTAAATTTTTCTTCTCAATTTTCTCGGCATCCACAGCTAGCTAGGCTTGATTAAACTCAAAACCTATGGAGGCGAAAATTGTTGTACCAAGACAAGGGGTGTGGGTCCGCCTCATCATCGAGCTAGAAGTCCAAAGGTCGGCCTACGCCCAGCCCAAACTCGATCCAAGCTCGGTCCAAAATCAATATTTGACTGGTCCGACCCAGCACAGCCCATCCATAAATTGGATTCGTTATGAATCTTTGTTTGTTAAATTGGGCTGATCCATGGACTAGCCCAAAGGCCCGATCCAATATAGTCTATATTATTATATATTGTGTATATATATATATATATTAATTATTAATATATAGTTAATTATTATCTGTCATTCTCATTTCTCTACATTTTTTATATTAATATAGTAATACAATTAATTTCTTTAAAAATAAAATAAAATAAGTTGTAAAAATATGATATAACAAAATTTATTGATAACGTTTTGAAAAAAAATGGTACTAAATAAAAGAAAAACACAAAATCTAAAACTAAGAACATTGTTTGAAAAAATATTTAAAAGATAATTTTTAATGATTAAAAAAATTATTATATAGACTAATTCAAACCTGGTCCAAAGAGCTCATCCAACCCCGATCCAACTTTGGTCCATTAAGTTAGGCCCACGGATTGGGTCACAGTTAGGTTTTAGTGGTTGGGCCGGGCTTGATAATGCCTAAGGCCTGTAGGGCTTGGACTTGGGCCAAGCTCGAGTCTTTGCTTTTTTGGGCCGGATTGGGTCGGGCTGGCTCAATGATGAGGGTGATGTGTGGGTGTACCATTGACAAAGAAAGTGACGATGTTGTTGAGATATCATATATGAATTAAATTTACTGAACCCATCAGCTTAAGTTTTTTGGGTTGAATGATGGTTTATTCATACTTAACAGATTTTGAGAAACCGTGTTTTGGAGGAAAATTGCTATGCCACGTGGAGGACAGTGAACCGCCCACGTCGGTGAAGCTTGAAAACAGGTCCACCTCGAACCTTACGAGGTGGATTACTTAGTCATTTATTCTCCATCTCACCCATATAAGGGTTCGATCGAATCCAAGATCGACATGTCCGATCTACTATCCGACACGAATAACCGCCGGTCGGGAGGTCTGTAGGATCCTAAACCTATAAATATAGAGGGCACCATTTTTACATCAGGTATCGAATTTCTCCTTGAACTTACTATTGAGTCCGAGTTATTTTACTGACTTGAGCGTCGGATAATTTGCCCTATTGTGCAGGTCATTTCGTAGAGTTTCGAGTGAGTGAGCTTGCGTGTCCGACTTTGATCAGGTATGATCTCGTTTCGATTTTTGCATAAAAAGAATAATGGTACTAGAAGTTGAAATTCAGAATCATGAAAAATAAATTTGAAATTGAAATTGGTACGGAAAATTGAAACGTTGAGGTAGATGAGGGAGAATGACTATGAGAGAAGGAAAAGGGGAGAGACCAGTAGTTAGTAGTTTGGGTGAAATTGCAACCACACCCTACTCATGGAACTTAGTGGCCTCTTTGTCAAGAAAACCAGTCCGAAGCTAGGTCAATATCGGATGGACTCCCCCCTCCAATTAATTTTTGGAAATTGAATACAGATGGATCTTCACAAGGTAATCCGGATATGGCTGGGGCATGAGGGATCATAAGGAATTCAGAGGGAAATTGGATTAAAGGCTTTCAGCAAAATATTGGAAGCACAATGGCTCTAACAGCAGAGTTATGGAGAATTTTAACGGGTTTAGAGTTGGCTTGGGAGTTGGGGTGCCGCTCTTTGGAAATACAAACAGATTCTATTGTAGCTTGTAATATGATTATGAATCACTCTCGATCTAATACCATCATCCAACCATTGTTGAGGAAGATCACATAGCTGATGGATCAGGATTGGAATGTTTCGATTAAGCATATCTATAGAAAGGCCAATTACTGTGCGGACTGGTTAGCTATCAGAGCCTGTCGACACCCTCTTGGAGTCTATATTTGTGAAAATCCTTCTAGAGGGTTATATCCATTACTGATGATAGATTTATCTGGGGCCACCATGCCCCCTTTAGCCATTGTGTAGTTTTCTTTCTGGGCAATTGCCCCTTCCTCTTCCAAAAAAAAAAATAATATCAATTAATCATATATCTAAATGGCACTAAATAAATAAATAAATAAAAATATCTTTCTTTTTATTTTTTCTTTAAAGCTGGCCACAATCTCTCCTAATCTAACGATCGGTTTGATTTCATATTTAAATATCTCCTTCAAAAGATAGATAATTTTATTAATATAGATAAACTACTAATTATTTTTTTAAGTACAATAAATAGGAGTGTGGATCGAAATCACAACATCTTAGTTGGAGATATATGTCAATTATCGTTAAGCTATATTCGTTTCGACAAACTATATATCTATGTTTCTAAGGAAATTTATATTAATGCTGCATCTCTCAACTTTCCCTAATATGAATTCATATATTATATTAGTTCAATATATGCTACATCAATCTTTGCAAGTATTATTTGTCTGGTCATTAAAAAATTGAACATTAAATTGGATGTGTTTCCTCATCACAATTATGTCACGTGTTTTATTTATTATTATTTTGACAAAACTGAATTCAATAGCTCAGAAATGCTGAATGTGAAGGTTGGTGTAAGCATTTAAATTTTTTTGTCTTTCTAAACAAGACAATGCTGAAAAAGTTCACTTAGCATTTATTGATAACTCATTCATATTTGCTTATTTGTGTACATCACTTATTTGGAATATTTAATATTTACTCTTCTGTCTCTATTTTAGTTTGTGGGTACATTGTCATTACTTCAAACTTTGAATCTAGATACACTTGTTAGTTGATTGTCGTTCTAAAGTTTTTTTTAAAAAAAAAAATAAATAAAAAACAACTTTTACATATAATTGGGTGGGACCTGCTTTACATTAATTTAATTTAAGATACTGTTTAAGACACATATCTACTATCAAAAGATTGTGTGTGTTCAAATCCACACCCCTACATGTTGTACAGAAAAAAAACTAATCGATTTGTATGAAACTTTATCAAATATTAGTATGCTACAGCTTACGAACACTCCACAAGATAGGGTGAGATCTCTCCTATTTGAATGTTCTCGGTAGTTGACATGTAACTCCTAGACACAAATTGCAAAAGGTTGATAGAGGTTAATTATATCTTCAAATCAGTACGATGCTCAATTCATTGATTGATCCTATAACTAGATGCATACACCTTTCAAGTTGATAGTCGAAGGGTATGTTTGGGAATGAGGGTAGAATGAATGATTTAAAAAAAAGATTTACGTATAATTGATTTTTTAAAATCATCGCCTAAGTGATACCATAAAAATCTATTTAAAGTGATTTTAAACTTTCTTAAAATCAATTTTTTAAGTTGCCAACCATAATTAATGGAAAAGGAAGTAATCTAGGAGGATATTTGGCATCCGCACCTATTTATTAGCATTTTTTTTGATTAACAACATGAGCATAAATTAGCAATAAAATGTATGTCACTCCTTTGCTTGGAGTTCGAGGTTTAAAGACTCATACTCTACATTTGTTATTGAAAAACGACTCAGTAAGTTCGAAGGGTCTTTTGTACTCAGAGGATTTGTTAAACCTTCCCAGCTAACTCCTACCTATACGTTTTTGGTGAATTTGAAATGTAATATCTTGTCCATCAAGTAGAATTTGTAACTCGTGTTGTTAATTCTTTGACTTTAAAGAGTTTCAATATTGTTATTCTTTACTCGTGGATGGTGGGTTGCTTCAATTTAATGTAAGCTTGCTTTTAAATAATATTTGAAATGCACATAATTGTATTGAATTATTTCTGTATTTTTTAATTTCCATCTTCAATTATATGAACTTTGAATTGTAATTATGACATACTACTGACATAATTAATTACCACTAACGTGATTAACTAAATGAGATAAACTAAATGAGATAATCTGTCTTATTGGATAAAAAATGACAAGACTTGACAAACAACAATAGAAGAAAAGAGAGTAAATAATTTATCCAGAAGATATGTGTTTAATATACGATTTGATAATTGAATCTCAATTTAAAAAATTGTCCAGTGTGTATGGTAATATATTTGTAAACCAAGAGTAGTTACAAATTAAATTTTAGTTTAATCTAAATTTATATTAATTAATTTATTATCATTTTTTTATGAATTTTGTATAATTATTATTTTACAAAGTTATATAATTTAGAATACATTATATTTTACATGTTTTAAGTTTAACAAACATAAAATGAATTTATAATATGAAGTAATGTATTTACCAAAATTTTTATCTTTTTTCGATGTAATTCTGCATCTTCAAAATTTCAAATTCTAAATCTGGAAACACTGAAAACATAAAAAAGTCGTTTTCAGAATTTCTACTGTTTGGATCACTGAATTCGAAAATAGTTTTAAAAAACGAATATGCAAAATCGTGACAAACACGTATTGGTTGAATCCATTTGATTAAGTGAATCTGAAAACGAAAAATAGAATCGAGTTTCCAACCGAACCGGCCCTAATATTTTTGAAGTTATAAACTTATATATACAGATCAAGATGATTGAAAAAATAATTAGCTTTCATTTTTCATAGTTTGGGATCATGATTCATTGAACTTAGAATACAACAAAATGAAAATATACCAACCCAATACCTTACTTATGCTTCCAACTTTCACAAAAACAAGAGAAAAAATGGAAAGAAAGAAAGAAAAGAAAAAAGACCTTCCAATCTGTATTTCCCTCTTTCACATTTCACCACTCTCAAGTTCCATGATGTTCAAGAAACATCGTCATATTTAAAATATGGAGTCAAAAAGATGATGTAGAACCATAAATTTCGAGCACAAGTATCTTGACACTGTTGTAGAGAGCCATGATATTGGTTTGTGGCATAACTTCAAGTTTAGAACTCCACGATGCTAATATGAAAGGTCAGGACACACTCTTGCAAGTAAAAAGGACAAGGAAAGATAATTTATATTTGCAGAGCCACGACGCTCTACCCTAGAGCCAGTGTTGTAGTGATTTTTTTGTAACTTTCTTTTGTTTCGTTAATTCGAAGTCGTGATGTAGAAAGAAAAAGTCGACACAATTCTTCTTTTTATAAATGTGGTGCAATAGAGCGCTTAATTGATACACAAAAGAGAGAGTACGAGAGAAATCTATTTTGTTGCGAGTTACAGAGAACTTTTAGACTAATTTGTGAGCCTTTCCTTAGAAAAAGCAAGAGAAATTATTCTCAAACAATTGTAAACTCTGGTACTATTTCTTCCTGTCATTTTAGTAGAAATCTACAGGTATAGCACTTAACCCCTACATCAAACGCAAGTTAGAATTTGGTATCCATATTTCTTTCCTTATATTAATCTATTACCGTTATTATTGCTAGAAGTTAAGCTGCAAGTTAGAATTGATTTAATTATAGGATTAAATAATGTACATTGCCTCAGTTTATGATTGATAATACATAATTTTATCGGTGACATGTCTTGCTCAAAGTTCAAAGTTCAAACTTCAAACGCAAAAGAAGAAAGAAGGCAACACAGACGAAGCCATTGTTTCATCTCTCTGTTAAAAGCACAAAGAAAAAATGAAGCGGGTAAAAAGAGGTCGATAATGGGGATTGGACGTTGGAGATTGAAACGAAGGTTACGTACAGAAAGAGGAGAGAGAGAGAGAGAAATCTGTTTTACCTCTGGAACTTGGAAGAGTATTGGGAAACTAAAATCCCAAGTCAGAGAGCAATAATGAAAAAGTCTGATTCTTTCTTGCTTCCTTCTTCGAACAAAACCCAAAACAAATCAATTCTTTAATAAAAGGGGGAGAAGGAGGAGCCTCTGTAGGACTGATCCGCTATCCTGTTCTTAAAGATTACATCTAAAGATTTTCCTCCCACTGCACTGCACTGCACTGCCATTGCTTTCTTTCTTTCTTTCTCCCAAACCCCAGCAATTACTTTCAATCGCTCTGCTTTTACCATCCCAGATTTCCTTGTTTGTTTCCTGAGAAAGTGAAAGAAAGTGGGGGCGTTCTATTTTTTTTTTGTAGTTAAAAATGCAGAGCTTTGAGAACCCAGAACAGTTTTACGCCCATTCTTCTTCCATCTTCCTCCGGTAGCCCAGCATTGCTCTTTAATGGAGTTTTTTGGTTTTTAGTGTTTGATTATTTGAAACTCTGTTTTGGGGGTTTTGGTTTGGTTGTAATAAGTTCCATGGCGGCTCTGTTTTAATTATTGCTTGTGTGAAAACAGGGGAGATGAGAGTGGGGGAATCCATAGCCATCATACGCGTTTTCTTCCGGATATTGAGGAGCTTCAACAATCCGCTGCTTTTCATCACCATGATGCTGTTGATTTAAGCCCAAGTATTCTCTCTCCTCTCTCTCTCTCTCTTAAACATTCCTCTTCTCTAACTACCGTCTGATTTTAAATATATTTTATCCTCTAGGCTCTGTTTTCGGTTTAAAATCGACCCACGCCGGTGCTCTTCCCATCCACCTACCGTACGCGGTATTTCGTTCATACCCACTTCTCTATTTTTTCATCTCTCTGAAATTTTTGAATTTACGAGGGTTTGCATCTGGGTTTCAATGGCGGATTTTGATGGGTTTGTGTAGAGCTCGGATTTGGCGTCATCAGGAACAGGGTATTTAGACACAGGGCAGCAATTGATGCGGCTGAAGAGGGTGGCTCCGCCGCATACGACGGCGGTTACGGTGGCGGCTGCGTCGTCGTTGGGAAACGGGAGCTTTGAGAACTGGGGAGAGTCAGCCATGGCAGATAATAGCCAGCAGACTGACACTTCCACAGACATCGACACCGACGAGAGAAACCAGGTGGTTCAATCAGAAAATGGATAAATGGAATTTTTTTGGGAGTTTCTGGTGGTGAGTAGTTATGGTCTCTGTTTTCTTTTTTCTTGTTAGTTTCAGGGAGCTGCAAATGGAGCTCTCATGGCGGTGGACTCTCTGGATCACTCTAAAATGAAATCTGCAGATCAGAAGGTCCTCTCTATAAGGCTTTTTTCTCTTCCAAATATAGCTTGAAAACTTCAATCTGTAACCATAGAAATTTTTCAACAGACTCTTCGTAGGCTTGCTCAGAATCGAGAAGCAGCCAGGAAGAGTCGATTGAGGAAGAAAGTAATGCTCTATCTCTCTCTTATTATTTGAAACAAGACTCAGATTCATACTAGGATTGGATTTAGAGTCCGGGTCGAAAACTTAATAACTTAAAATCCTTGTTATCTCGGGGCTGGCGGTGCGTATGAGCGTAATGCAAGAAGTGAGACCGATGATATCCCAATTGTAAAATGAAAAAAGGAATCAATTTGAGCCATGAGTATATGCAAATGTGTGAGCTCATTTGGATGAATACTAGGTTTTTGTTTTCTGTATGTATGATTACTAGGTTTTTGATGTCTTGAGTTGATGAAGGGAACATATTTGGAACATTTATAGGTTTTGGTTTTGGATAGGCATATGTCCAGCAGCTGGAAAATAGTCGACTGAGGCTTACGCAGCTAGAGCAGGAGCTTCATCGAGCGCGCCAACAGGTGTTCGATTGGCCGAGGCTTCCTGGGTTTCATGGTTGATTTTCTTGTAAAGGTTCTAGTTTCCTTGATTATGGGAAGTTTATTGTGTTTCTGGTTTGTGTTTGATTGGTATCTCAGGGCATTTTTTTGGCTACTGGGGCTGGAGACCATTGTTTATCAATGGCAGGGAATGGTAAGCTAATAGATGAGTTGATGTTTTTATAACATATCAGTTTGTTATATGAATTATGGGATGTATCGACTATGGTGTTCTTAGGGGCCTTGGCATTTGATCTTGACTATGCACGGTGGCTCGATGAGCATCAGCGGCTGATCAATGATTTGAGAACATCTGCAAATTCTCAGATGGGCGACGACGAGTTGCGGTTTCTTGTCGATGGGGTGATGGCACATTACGATGAACTCTTCAGGCTGAAGAGGGTAGGTGCCAAGGCCGACGTATTCCACATTCTTTCAGGCATGTGGAAGACACCAGCTGAGAGGTGTTTCATGTGGCTGGGAGGATTCCGTTCGTCCGAACTTCTAAAGGTTATAAACTGTTTCATATATGTGCTCGAGATCTACATTCACTTTTATTCGATACGAGAATCAGTGCGTTTCAGTTTAACTAACTTCTCCTGCCCTTGCCTTTGAAACAACAATTCAGATAGTTGGGAACCATTTGGAGCCTTTAACAGATCAGCAGTTGATGGGTATATGCAATTTGCAGCAATCTTCCCAACAAGCTGAAGATGCATTGTCACAAGGGATTGAAGCCTTGCAACAATCTCTTGTAGAAACTCTTTCCACTGCTTCTTTAGGTCCAGCCAGTTCGGGAAATGTTGCGGATTACATGGGCCAAATGGCGATTGCGATGAGCAAGCTTACGACGCTTGAGAACTTTCTCCACCAGGTAACAACTCCAAAACTCTTCGCTCGTATAAACTGTGTGACAATCAAGCATGTGTGCAGCTGATTGAGGAGTCCTTTTGTATCTTCTCTTCTAGGCTGACCTTCTAAGGCAGCAAACACTCCAACAAATGCATAGGATATTAACTACTCGTCAAGCTGCACGAGCGCTCCTCGTCATCAGTGATTACATTTCGCGTCTTCGAGCTCTCAGTTCTCTATGGTTGGCACGTCCGAGAGACTGATATCTAGCCTTGCCATATCGACACTTGGCTGAGGGCATTGTTGGAGGTAATTTGCAGCAACTTCTGTGAGAACCTGGAACCATGAAACTTTGGAGACTGTTTCAAGAATCCATTTGTTGCTGCTTTATTGTGTTTTATCCCAAGTCATAGAAAATGTAAAGGGGGTTAGCTTGTAAGTTGAAACCCTTTGTTGTGTTGCCAAAGTGTCTTTACCATATATTTTTCTCCAAGGATATGCTTTATTGGTAGTATGGTTTAATAGAGATTAATGTAGTCATATATTAGTCCTTTTTTGTACTTTCTTTTGCTAACTCTACAAGTTTAAACATTAGAGTTCACTTGTATAAAAAAGTTTAATTGGAGTAAAAAAAATGATTCAAATTTGACATTTGAATATGAATTGAACAAGTATGGCCAAGCATTTTATTTGAGACAGATCGATAAGAGTTAGTTAAATTTCTCTTTTTTTTTTTTTTTCCAATTTGGTTTAAGCTTTGATTTGTTAGTATGTACTTTTCCAAATATATCTGATTTTAAATATATTTTATAGATTTTTTTGGGAAAAAAATTAAATTAATATTGAACAGAAAATTTTTCCCATGAGAATTCTTGATTCCTAAACAAGGATTCTCCAACCTCTCGACTGTTGAACCAATGAAAAAATTGACACTATATTAGAAAATGTATATACGAGAGTAGGTAATATGTAATTTGCTACTTAAAATATAGTTTATTGAATGAAACATATATTATCATCTAAAAAATCATGGTTTGATCCTCACCCATACATGTTTAACTAAAAAAAAGATAAAAATAATCTTATGTTTCCTTAGTTTTAAAGTATGGATGAAGTTTCAATTTCGATGAGAAATTGTTTCCAAAATATTTTCTTATTTTTAAAATTGGTCTAAAAAGAGGTAATGGTGATCAATTTTGATGAATGTATTTTAGACATTGAGGCTTTCCTTTTCCCTTTTTCAATTCATGTCTTGACTTGAGTTGCATACCAAGAACATTCATATGCAAACATTCTAAGTATGATTGATGATCCCTGATAGAGTGTTCGATTCTTGAGCCAAGAAATTTATTCTCTGTCTCTAGAGTTTTGATCTTAAGGCAAGCCGCATCTAACCTAAACCTTTAGGTTGAAATCGAATTGATTTGAGAGCCATTTCACTAGTATTTTCATGTCAATAATTTTGGAAAACATTTACCCATTTATCCAACAGATGAATCAATAGCTTGTTTGAATGATAAAATAAAGGAAGTACTTTCTTATCTAAAAAGAAATAAAGTACTTATTTTGCCTAATTTTTTTTTTAATTTTTAGAGACACCTGCTAATTACTTTAGTTCTCTGGTATAATTTACTTATTCACAGACAAGCTGATGTTATAAATCCTCATCAAGTTTCAGAAAAAGAAGATAGGCAATTAAGCCAACAACAGGGATAAATCTAAGAGAACTTACAATTCCAACCTTGCTCTCCTTGATATTTTGAAGATTTTCTCCAATCAACCAAGGCTGGAACAGAGTGTAAAGACAAATATCCCAAATAAATGCATAAGCTAACCTCTCTGAATATAGATATTGGATCAAGAACTCCCATCTCTCCGCTATGCTTCCAAAATTACCGTCTGCTCGACCAACGAAGGCCCAGATTATGGATACGATGCATGCTGCACCGCCAATCAGGCCAACGACGGGCGCCCCATTGGTCATCAGAGACCCCAGCCTCGACTGCTGGCGCAGTGGAGAGTTTCCGCTAGCCTTGTTAAGTCGGATTGCCATATAAGGTATCAAAAAGGCTGGTGGATGACATGAAAAGTTGTTAGTTAAAATAGTTATCCGATCGCCATTTTAATTATTGTATCTGAAGTGTAAGTTATCATCCCAGATCCTTTCCAGCCCTAACCAATATGGAGAAACCAAAGGCATATAATGATAACCATAAGAGAACATAAAGATCATTCAACAGATCTTATAAT
The DNA here is from genome assembly GCF_013281855.1 of Momordica charantia. Classification (NCBI taxonomy): domain Eukaryota; kingdom Viridiplantae; phylum Streptophyta; class Magnoliopsida; order Cucurbitales; family Cucurbitaceae; genus Momordica; species Momordica charantia. Next base: position 19,171,169 of record NW_028275162.1, on the reverse strand, counting down.
TCTCAGGCATTGCAACTGATAGTCAACGCTCATTGAAAATATATTTTCGACTGCAACTTCTAGTAAAAACAAAAAATAGACAGAAATAAAACTTACTATTTGTAAGGAACATCTGCAGACCCCATAATACATCCAACGAACCCTTGTATCGGTCCCTCTTTCGATCCGTGAACAGCAGGGGAGCAAACATGAGTGTCCACGCGATGACAAAATTGAACAATCCCTCAGACATCTAATGAGAGAGAAAAGCCCATTATGACAATGGTGTCATTGAATAAAGAAAGATGATATATCAGAGGTCAATGATTTGCAAATAATTCTTACTGGGTGAAGAACAGGAGCATCAATTAGACGAATGCCGACTGTCCTGCCAGAAAGTTTATCGCCGAAAATCATGAAGGAACCAAAATTGTAAAACGTATTCTCATGTTACAATTGTGGCAAATGTTCTACAAAGTTAAATAGATCTTGCTAGCTTTTGATATGAGCATAATAGAAATGTAGATGCTGCCTTAATACAAACGAGTCTGAAAAATATAGTGAACCACCCATTTTAGAATCAGGTCCTTATTCATCATAAGTTAATGTATGAATGATAAAATCCTTGACTGATCTGGTCATGTATAAATGCTGATTCTGATAAGGCTTCATAGCATGAAGAATGAATTTAAACTACCCACTTATGTGTAAAGAAACATTCAAACTTTAAGGGGTATCACTCAAAGGTTGTGGAATCAACTAGAATATGAAATCTAAGTCCTAAGCAAAAGAAACATAGACATCGTTTGGTAATGCTCTCATTTCTTTCCTTTTTTCAATAACCAGGGTGTTCAGAAGCCCCATTTCTTACATTTTGCTCCTAGCATACTCCACCTTCTACTTTCTCTAGTTTTTAAATATTTGGTTTAAATTTTGAAATTCTTTTAAAGAAGTAGATAACAAAATAAAAAAAAAACAAGGTGGGACCGGGAGTAGTGCGCATAAGATGATTTTTTTAAAATAGAAAACAAAAAATAAAATAGTTATCAAACAGTCATAATTTTGTAACCAGGGTTTGAACATGGTATCTTTGAGGATATAGCAAATCAACCTGAAACGACACCACAGAAACTCTATCCTTCAACTCCTCACCACAACCCAATCAAATGCTATAGGGGTTCTTTTTCTTCTTCATACAGTTTTTTGAAAAGAAAAACGAATGTTTGGAGCGAGACAGTTCCCAATACTAATACTAAGACAATTGATCAACAAAACATCAGCTATACTTTCGAATTGATAGACAGCAATAACGTAAGTTACAATAACAAAAAAGAATTTAGTCATAAAGTGAAGGAAACAGCAAATCAGGCATACCGGAGTTTATAGCAGGCAATATAAGGAAAAAATTCAGAGAAAGCCCCACAAGAGAATTCACCGTTTCTGAACTGATTGCCCATACAGGATCTCCCTGTACTTATCAAAAACCAAGAGAAATTCATATAAATCCACGAGAGTATACTAAGAAAGTACTATCTATTTGGTAAAACCTCAATTTCCCAACACAGAATTAGGCTTAATTAAATGCAGAAGCGATTAAAACAAACCGGGGCATAAGGAAGGAGAAATAGCCACAAAATGTAAACCGCCTCAGCGGTCCAGAGCAGAAATTGAAGCACCCGTCGGACATCGGAATCACCATCATCAGAAAAGGCCGCAGAATCCGGCAATGTGGGTTTCCGGCGAGTGGCGGGACAGGTGAGAGAACGATTCCGGCGATGGTGTAAGGGTGGGAAAGCGGTGGTGGGCAGTGGTTGCGGTCTGCAAAATCGGAAACGAGAGAGTGAGGAGGAGGACGTTAGGATATAGGGTTTAATCGCTGGAAAGGAGTTGTTGCAGAGCAAAGCTTGAGATGCTATCATGGCCGACGCCATTCTCTCTGTGAAAAGCGTGTGCGTGGCGAAGTTGTGGCTTCCAATTTCGATTTTGAAACGAGAGGCTGTTTCAAGGGTGTTGGGAGTGACGTGGGGAGTTAATTAATCTGGAGTTATTAAATGTGTGTTTGAGGTATAGAATTATTTAGTCTATAGTTATGAAATCTATATTTGGGGTGTAGATTTATTAAATATGGAGTTGTTTAATCTGAATTTTTGTCTGCATATTTTTTCACTTCATTTTTACTCTATTGTCCCGTTAGAGCTACGTATTTTTTCTAATTTTGATTAATTAAACTTTGTTTCATGAATTCTATAATTTAGATCTTAAGTTATATTATTTTATGAATATTTCAAAGTTTTATTTAAGTAGTTATTTTGATTTTTTGTTTCTTTTTAGAAATTAATGCATTTAAAAATTAAGAAAGATCTAATTTTTAATTTTACACAATTTAAAAAAAAAAAATCAAACGCCCTGCATTTTTTTTTAACTTTCTCCACATCTTTTCATTTTCTTTTATATTTCTCTCTACCATTTAATCTTCTTTTCTCTTTTTTTTTTCTCCATTTATTTTTCTTTTTCTCTCACCCATTTAATTTGCATTTAATAAACTTCATCAAAATATTTTTGATAATTTAAAATTTTCTATGAATTATAAATGTTGAAAATGTTTGATTTTTTTTTTTCGAGAAAAAAAAGTTTGATATTTAATAATAAAAAAGGAGTAGAAACCTAAAAATAGAGAGAAGAAGAAAGGTAAAAGCCAAACAAGAGGGATAAGAGAGAGCACAGAGAAGAGAGAGAGAAAAAGAACGAAAAAAAGGGGAGAAGAGAGGGAGCGCATACACAGAGTACAGAGAATGTCACAAGCACAAGACTTATATGGAAAGAAATCGTAATCATCGATTTACAAAATCATGCACATCCACCACTCTTCTACTTCGTCTTTGGTCCCCTCAACCCAAAAGTGGAGAGAGAGAAACACTCAACATAAATAGAATGCAGAAGCAATTTTCCAATTTTCTTCTCTGGATTGTATCGTTTTTGAGTAAGAAACTTAAATAGACAAAAACACTAAAAATACCCACCAGAAAAGAAAAAAAAAAAGAAGAAGAAAAGAAACGAACAAAAACACCCACCATCACGCATTCAATAGACCAGCATTTGCAGCAACGAGAAAGAAAAAAGAGAGAGAGAGAGGAGAAGAAGCGTGAGAGGGAGAGAGAAGCACGAGGAAATTGAGGGAGAGAGAGGAGAAACTGCTAAAGAATTGGATGAGAGAGAAAGCTTCGCACGTGGATTGAGGAGGAGTTGTGAATGAACTCCGTGTGGAGTTATTTAACCAAGATTATACAACTTCTTGGGCCAAACAGAAGGTGGACTTGGGAAGTCTACCCCCAACTTCGGGCTTAATAAATCATTGGGCCAAACAGCCCCTAAAGTTTGGGAAATTTAACTGGATGGCTAAACTTTGCTTTTAAAAAATGTCTATTAATTTTAAATTTTACACAAATGGCTAAAAGGTATTTTAAGAGTTTTACAAAAGCACGTAGTTTTCCAACAATACCATTTTCTATGTCTTTTTGGCTTTTCCTTATATTCAATCACTTAACAAACTTTGTTTTGAATTCAAAATGATTTTCCTACGTTCAAGGATTTCAAGTTAATTATTTTAATTACTTTGTTTTGTATTTTAATTAATTTAAATGATAATGATTCATGTCTCATCTCATCGTTCTGCAATTGTTCTACTGTATCTTCTTAATGTATATATACATATTTGCATCAAGTAGTATATATACCTAACCACTAAGGAGTATATGCTGTCACAGGTTATTTGTATTCTTGTTTTCTTATTTCTTTATCATTTAATAAATCATCTACAACAAAAGTAAATTAAAAAATCAAAGACTAACAACCCATAAATCAAAGCGATTAGGAAAATAGGTGATGCCTCTTAAATTTGTAGTCTTTGGGCGTGTATCGTCATCATATTCAATTTCTTAAACTTCTTTTGACGATGAGTTATTTTTCTTATGTTCGTCAGTGGACTCATTATTCACTCTTTCATTCTCTTCATTAGACTTTGTATCATCCTTTAAAACATTAGAGAATTTATCAAAATTAAAAGATCAATAAACGTATATACCAATTAAAGAAAAATCAAAATTATAATTCAATACATGTATATATCACCATGAAACTCAATTATGTCAATACATGTACATACCAATTCAAGAATTAACAAAATACGAAAGTCAATACATGTATATACAACTATACAACTCAAATATCATAAGTAGAATGTCAGTACATGTATATACCAATAATTACCTCACTGACACGTTCTTCCTCAACTATCTTGAGACCTTTTCCTTTTCCTGAAATATACGAGTACAGTTAGCTCAATGAATCTAATTTGTAAATATTACTGTAAAAATTAACAAACAAGAAATATATAAACTACTGCATCTATACATCTTTTTCACTTTTTAAGTTGATTTTGCACGATTCCTTTGAACGTCCTGTTAGTCATTGTTGAGATGTTACTCCTCTAACTTTTACCATATCTATAGATTCTATTTAGAATTTAAGCTATATAAATATAGTAAGTCTGTTGCAGTTAGTTCTCAAATCTAATTATAAACAAAAGACACATGTCGGTCCCACACTTGTATTTTTTAAATACCCTAAAATATAGGAAAACCAAAAATATCTTTTTAAATACCTATAAAATACAAAAAATCTGAATAAAGGGTCTTACCTTCCTTGAACAATTGCTAGAAGATGGAAGTTGGGCGGCATATCGGAAACATATCAAAGCGGCAGTAGGTGGATCTGGTCTTGGGCGGTCGACGGATCGTATCGGCCTTGGGCGAATCTGGTCGTGCTGCGGGATGGTAGATCTAGTTTGGGACGTGGCGCATCAAGCAGATATGGTACGTGTTGCGGCCAACGGGGAGGGCGGCGGCGGTTGGGTGCGGCGGCGACGGGTCTGGTTTTAGTTCGTGGACTGTGGCATGAACGTGAGCGGCGCACAAATTTGCTTTGTGAGGTGAGCAGCAAGACGAGATGGTCGCCTTGAAGGTGAGTGGCAGGATGGCGGCTTGCGGATCTGCTTCGTGAGAAAGCCGATGGTTGTGGGGCGCATGAAGTTGCGTGAGACCACAAGGTGGGAAGAAGGTGGGACTCATAAAACCCTAACTTCTCTAACTCAAGTCAAAGGTAAGAAGTAAATTTTATCATTTACCTAGTAATAATCTTATTTATCCCCTTATTTTGGAATTTTAGAGGGGTAAATTTCAAAATCTACCCCAACACATTTTTAATAATTTTTTCTTAAATCCACTTTCAAATTCTGATTATTAATGTTAATTATTTTAATTTCATTCATTTGATTTTCCCTAAAATGAAGGCCCATTGTTTTTGCTATTAGTTAAAAATCATAAATCCCTAAAATGATGTGTATATACTTAATTGGTTACAAGACTATTTTTGTCTACAAAATATTTTAGAATTTAATGGAAAAAATCAATTAGTCGTTATTACAATATTTCATAGGTTTGGACATTTTTTAAAATGTGTTATTAAGTTTAGCCATTCCTACAATTGCCCCCTAAAGTTTTGCATGTGTTCAAATCACCGCATATTTTGGGAAATTTGAGTGGGTGGCTAAATTTTGATACCTGTTTTAAAAAATATCCATTAATTTTAAATTTTGCACAAATGGCTAAAGGGTATTTTAGGAATTTTACAAAAGAACGTGGTTTTACAACAATACCCTTTTTCATGTTTGTTTTTTAGCTTTTCTTATATTCAACCACGTAACAAACTTTGTTTTGAATTCAAAATGATTTTCCTACATTCAAGGGATTTCAAGTTAATTATTTTAATTACTTTGTTTTTATATTTCAATTAATTTAAACGATTTGTGTACAACGATTCGTCTCACATCTCATTGTTATTCCATGTTCTACTTTATTTTCTTAATGTATATATATATATATATATTTGCATTAATTGGTATATATACCTAACCACTAAGGAGTATATACTTTCATATGTTGTTTGTATTCTTGTTTTCATATTTCTTTATCATTTAATAAATCATCTACAACAAAAGTAAATTAAAAAATTGAAGACTAACAACCCATAAACCAAAACGATTTGGAAAATAGGTGATGCCTATTAAATTTGTAGTCTTTAGGCGTGTATCGTCATCAAATTCAGTCTCTTAAACTTCTTTAGATGTTGAGTTATTTTTCTTATCTTCATCGGTGGATTCATTATTCACTCTTTTATTCTCTTCATCAGACTTTGTATCGTCCTTAAAACATTAGAAAAAAATTATCGTGCAACTCAACTATGTATACCAATTCAAGAATTAACAAAATTCGATAGTCAATACATGTATATACAACTATATAACTCAAATATCATAAGTAGAATGTCAATACATGTATGCACGAATAATTACCTCACTAACACGTTCTTCCTCAACTATCTTGAGATCCTTTCCTTTTTCTTTAAACATACAAGTATAGTAAGCTCGATGAATCTAATTTGTAAATATTACTGTAAAAATCAACAAACAAGAAATATATAAACTACTGCATCTATACCTCTTTTACACTTTCTATGTTGATTTTAACAATTCATTTAAACACCCTGTTATGGTAGTAGTTTTTAATCATCATCAACATGTTTCCTCCTCTAAGTTTTACCATATTTATAGATTCTATTTAGAATTTAAGTTATATAAATGGCTAAATTTGGCCCTCCACTTAAGAAAATGTCCCTTAGTTTATAATTTTGCAAAAATGGATAAATGATAGATTATGAATTTTACATTTTTAAGTGTTTTCCCTACAATGCCCTTCCTACGTTTTAAACGTATTTAACAATCCCAACAAACTTGCTATTCAATTAAAAACTTCTTTTCTACCTTCAAGGGATTTTATCTTCATTATTTTAATTCTTTTATTAGTAATTTCACTTAATTTAAACGTATTACAGTGTTCAACGGTCTCCATCTCATCCTTCTGCCATTCTACTATATCTTCTTCTTTTAGCTCCGTCTTTCTTTGTAACAATGGTAAATGTAGTAATCACAATTTTATATGGTGGTACGTGGAGTGAAAAAAACGGATACAACAATTTCAACATCTCACAGATGTTAATTCGGAAGGATTGTACGTTGTCGCAACTTATCGAAGGCATTATGAAGAATATGCATTTAACAGATGGTAAAAAAGTTTCATGTATATCGTTGGTCAAGAATGATAGTCACAAGTCTCTTATTATAAGATAATTGTGTTGTCAAATGAGTTGGAGACAGAGTACTGCATTGTCGTTGATACTGTGGATACCCGCATTGACTTCATAGATGGAAGTAGGAAACCATTTCGGACGAATGTGAATATCAACATCTATCCTAGCTATGAGAGTTCTATACAAGTGCAGTCTACACTAGATAGCATTGTTGTAAATACTCCCATGGACCCATGAATGGAGGTGAGACATAAGTACAGACATCCCACCATAAATGCAAGGAACTCATACTAATGGATCTGAGTCAAATTCATGGTTTCCCGTCCAACGTTGTACTGAAAAAAGATTGTGTTTTTCTAAGGAAAGAAGAATTGAAGAAAGCAGTTTACTCTGTAGCCTTGAAGGATAGTTTTCAGTTCAAAACAGTAAAATCCAACAAAAAACAACAAAAAACAGTTGGTTTTAAAGTGTCTAGACGAATCATGCAATTGGTACCTCCGTTCTTCTCGTTACTTAGATAGCAAAATATGAGCTATTAGAAAATATGTGGAGGAACATAGTTGTTCTATTGATGTTGTAAAGAATGATCATAGGCAGACAACCTCAATGATGGTCAGTCAGTGTGCGAAAACAATCATGGACATGAAAAATAGCTGTAGTCCTCGGGATATTATTAATTACACTCGAAAGAACTATGATGTTAATATTAGTTAATACAAAGCTTGGAGAGGTAAAAAGAAAGTATTAGAATCAATTATGAGGTCAGTCGAAGAGTCGTACACGCTCATTTCGTTGTTTGCATCAAGGTTGATTGAGAAAAATTTAGGTAATATATATATATATATATATATATATATATGTATGTATGTATGTATGTATGTATGTATGTATGTATGTATGTATGTATTGATACTATAAATACGTTGTATATATGTATATGTATCAAACATTATCATCACATTATTTTTTTTTATCGGTTCTTCGATTTGGGTGTGTATGTGTATATTTACCAGTAATTATCATGCAGGGACATATACAGCTCATAAGGTCGACGCTATAGGCATATTCAAATATTTCTTTATGAGTTTGTATGCTTCTATAGAATGATGGAAACACTGGTTTCTTGTTATATCTGTTGACGGCACACATTTAAAAAACAAGTTCCAACCCTTTGGGTTTTGCTATTGTTGACTATGAGAATGATGCATCATGGGAATTGTTCTTCCGTAACTTAAAGTCTGTACTTGATGAACCTAATGACCTAGTGGTAGTGTCTAACCAACACAATAGTATATCGAAAGGAGTTTATAACGTATATGATGCAGCATATCATGGAATTTGCACGTACCACCTATTAAGGAATCTCAAACAGTGGCATAAATGCAAATCGATCAATGGATTTTTTAATAAATGTGCAAGGGCATACACAACATTTGATTTCGAATTAAATATGAGACATCTGGAACAAATAGTTCCATCAATAAGGGAGAAGTTGCAAGAAATTGAATATGAAAAATGGGCTCGTGCATTTTCTAATAAGAATCGCCATGGTTTAATGACAACAAGTCTATCAGAAAGTATCAACTTCACTTCTAGTGAAGCTCGTGAGCTACCAGTTATTCGTCTTCTTGAACATATAAGAGACCTGATGCAAAGATGGTTTTACGAGCGTAGATCTTTCTATAGCTTTCAACAGATAGAAATTACTCCATGGGCTGCTAGTGTTCTACGTTCATCCTTAAAAGATAATCGCACAATGGATGTAAGCTGTCCATATAATTGTATCCTTTTATTTATCGTTCTTGATGTTACTTACTGGTCAATTTACAGATATACCCCGTGGACCAGTACCTTAATGAAGTCCACAACAACGATAGACATTTCAATGTAAATGTCCTCTATTGTACTCGCAATTGCAAACAATGGGATGTAAATTTCATTCCATGTTCTCATGCATGTCTTGCCATAAGTCGGAGAGGATTAGAGTTACACTCGTTTGTTCACAAATTCTACCATGTTAGAACATTACAACTATTATACACTGGGAACCTAAATCCTATTGGTCGGACTCAAAACATATCTCCATCAGTTCAACCAGACAATACAGAAATCCTCCCTCCTAATGTTAAACAATCGGCTGGTAAACCACGAAAAAAAACACTTATTAGTTGTGCTGAAGCTATTTCCGCAGTAAGATGCGACAGATGTCATAAACTAGGTCATAATCGCAGACGTTGCAAAAAGCCACCTGCCACTTGAATATTTTATATTTTGCACCATTTAGTTTTTATTTTTATAAAACAATAGGTAGTTAGGTATATTGCTTGCAATAGGTAGCTTGTTATTATATTTTAAATTTAGTTATTTATATTTTAATTATTTTTAGTCATGGTTTTCTATTACTCTCATGTATATTTAATATTTTTACATTTTTTCTTTCTTTTAGGCCAGTAACTATTGCGAAATCCTTAATCCCAAATGTTACCACCTTTCCACCAATACTAAAATTCAATTCAGAAGCTTTTTTTGGTTTGCACTGTCGTTATATTAGATGTAGGAGAAGCTGTGATGATGTTTTTCCCATCGAAAAGTCTAAGAATTGGCCGAAGCAATTGTTTCTAAATGTTTCACAATTTTTTTCTTCTAATCTTGTCCAAATGGTCTCCATGGTAGAACTCTTACAACAAAGATTAATCTGAAACGGTTTTGTTCTCTTTGACTTTTTCCTCAGATAAATATCGTCCTTAGGCATAATCAAAACGAAAAAATAAGTCATACTTATCGATATGTACAACATGCATATTATACTAAAACAAATTAAAAATACCTCATCATCATCATCTGCTGAACCAAAAACATCTTTGTCCTTTTGTTTGCTTGTTCTGGCCTTGACCTTCCTTATAACCTCTTTCTTAACATTATCCTAAACCATTGAAGTTAGTACATAGTATTATCAAAAATAGATTTTAACGGAAAAATTCTTTACCTTTTTATGTTCTACATTTCTTCTTAAATTTGTAGCCTTCTTTGGACGCGCATCCTCATCAGATTCTGTCTCTGAAACTTCTTTAGAAGTTAATTATTTACCTTATCTTCATTGATAGATTCATTATTCACCCTTTCATTTTCTTCATCAGTTTTTGTATCATTCTTAGAAGAATTATCAAAATTATAAGATCAATAAATGTATATACCAATTGATGATAAACCAATATTAGAATACAATACACGTGCAGATCGTTACGTACATATCGCAACTCAATCATCAAAATTAAAACGTCCATATATGTATGTACATGAAAGTTGATAGATGTATATATCAATTCAAGAAACAACCAAGTACGTAAGTGAATACATCTATTTACTGTTGTACAACTAAATTATCATAAATAAATAAACTAGTAAATGTATATCCCAATAAATTAAAACGTCTATATATATATGTACTAATAATTCAGCAATTAGTAAAATATGAAAGTAAATAGATGTATATATCAATTCATAAACCAAATTAAAACGTCAATATATCTATTGACTTATAGACAGCTATAGTAAGTACATGTATATCCCAATAACTACCTCATTACAAACGTGCTCTTCTTCAACTATCTTGATACTTTTTCCTTTTCCCTAAAACATAAAATTAGAATTAAGTTAGTGAATCTAATTTTAAAATATTACTATTCAGCAGCAACGTTCTTACCTTCTTCGTGCATTCTGAACAACCCAAATTCCTTTTAGGGTCAACTTTAATCTGTTTTGTTTAACCTCCTGCCAAGTTTCCTCCATCCCTCTTTTTGCTGGTCTCATTCAATTTCTTACCTTTCTTTCCCTGGACATCATCACATTCTACAGTATTCATTGGAGTCTCTACCTCGGTCATTGATGATTCAATCTTTATATATAAAGATAAAGACATCTATGGAAGGATTTTTTAAAAAACAAATAACTCATATATAAACTATTGCATCTATACTTCTTCACTATCCAAGGTGATTGTGCAGGTTTTTCTTCGACGCCCTGCTATTCCACCAACCTTTAATCGTTTACTCGATCGTCGAGTTATTCCACCTCTAACTTTAATCATACCTATAGATTTTATTTAGATTTTAATTTACTTAAATATAGAAAGTTTGTTGGAGTTAAACACATATACTCCTTAATTTTGGTTATTAACAACACGCTCATGTATAGGCCCCACATTTATATATTTAAAAAATACACCTAAAATTTAGGAAGACAAAATATATATTTTTAACGTAAGCTTTATACGCAAGATAAGAACAATGATTTTACCTTTCTCACACAGTAGAGGAACAGTCTTGGCGACGACATGATGGGAGCGGCGGCTGGGTGGGAGCGGTGGTAGGACAGAAATGGTGGGGGATGGGAGCAGCAGCGTGATGGAAATTCTCAGCGTCATCGGCGGCTATCTTCTACGGTTGGGGGAGCGGCGGAAGGATGGAAACGGAGGGGGGATGGGAGCAGCAGCATGACGGAAATTCTCAACGGCGTCGTGAGCTTAAGGATTTCGCCAAGACTATTCTGCAGCTGTCTTTTGGGCGTGAAAACAATTAGGTAAGGTGTGTTTCTTTTTATTTTTATTTTTTTCCTTTTTGAGTTCTCTCATGTGATTTTTTTAAAAATCTTCATTAAAAAAAAAAACCAATTAAAATATTCCTCCCTAATAATATTTACTCTCTTATTTTGTAAATCTTATATTAAAGATGGGTAAATTTTAAAATCTACCCCAACTCAATCTTATTAATTTTAATAACATTTACTTTTTTATTTTTTTTATTTTTTTATTTTAAGACTCTTCAAGATAATGTTGATTTTTTTAAAAACCCTAACTTTTTTAAAATGAATAAACTTATTCCTCCCTAATAATTTTTACTCTCTTATTTTGTAAATCTTATATTAAAGATGGGTAAATTTCAAGATCTACCCAACACAATCTTATCAATTCTTTTTAAATTTACTTTATTAGCAATTTAAAATTAGAATTAAGATAATTATTTTAATCTAATTTATTTTTTATTAGATACGGTTGATTCCCTAATATTAAGGTCGATTGTTTTTGTTATTTGTAAAAATCTTAAATCCCTAAAATTATGCATATATACCTAATATCATACAAGGGTATCTTTGTCTAAACATTCTTTCAGTATTTTTTTTAAAATCATTTAACCATTATTGCAATATCTGATAGGTTTGGACATTTTTTAAAACGAGATATTAAATTTGGCCATTCCTGCAATTGGCCTAACATTAATTATAGGCCAAAGGAGAAGAAATAAGGGGTATCGGGCTAAATAGCTTTTTTTAAAGGCCCATTATGAAATGTGGCCCCTCTCCTCATTTTTATGTTTTGTAAACATTTGCTGACATCAATTTTGTTTGAAAATACGTACTTACCCTCTTCATTTTTTCTTCAATTTATTACTTTCCCCTCCATTTCTTTGTCCTCTTTCCTCTCTATATCGTTACAAATTCTCTCTTTCTTGAAAAATTCAACCAACTTTCTCTCTCTTATTTACTCACCATAAAAAAACCCTAAATATTTATTGTTATCCTTCTCCTTATCACTCCTAAGCCGCCTCTTCCCATTCTATTCCTTTTTCTTCACCTTTTCTGAAAAAACAAGCAACAAGTTGCTCAATTTACGATTTTTTTCCAATGAGAGACATACGTCGAGAGCGAGAGCGCCGAGAGCGGGAGCAAGAGGGGCGAGAGTGGGAGCGAAAGGGGCGAGAGCAAGAGTGGTGAGAGCGGGAGCGAGAGGAGCGAGAGGGGCGAGAGTAGGAGAGAAAGGGGCGAGAGCGAGAGCGAGAGGAGCGAGAGTGCCATAAGATTGTTTGGTTTGTCGACTTCATAAGTCCATTTATGGACTCAAACAAGCATCTCGTCTGTGGTTTGACAAGTTTTCACATGCTTTATTACTCATTGGTTTTAAGCAAACTAAGTCTGATTATTCTCTATTCGTAAAAAGGTTATGGTGATAGCTTTCTTGCTCCTCTTGTTTACATCAATGATATTATCATTACTGGTGCATCTTCCTCTTTGATTGATGCTTTGAAAGTTCTTCTCCATGGTATTTTTAAACTCAAAGATTTGAGACTTGAGCTAGCTCGTTCTTCTACGAATATTTTTCTTTCTCAGTGCAATTATGCTCTTCAGATTCTTGAAGACACTGGGTTTCTTGCTTGCAAGCGTTCTATGTTGCCCATGGATCCTAATATTAAGCTTTGTTCTTTTGATGATACTCTTTTGGAAGATCCCACTATGTATCGACATCTTATCGGTCGGTTATTGTATCTTACAATCTCACGGCCTGATATTACTTTTACTAATCATAAACTCAATCAGTTTGTGGCTCAGCCTCGACATCCTCATCTTCAGGCTGTTCATCATCTTCTTCATTACTTAAAGGGATCTACTAGATAAGACATTTTGTTATCTAAATCTTCTTCTTAGCTTCGTGCATTTTTGGATGCAGATTGGGGTTCGTGTCTTGACTCTCGGAAGTCTACTACTGGATTTTGTATTTTTCTAGGAGAATTTCTTATTTCCTAGAAGGCTAAGAAACAAAGTACTGTTTCTCGCTCCTTGGTCGAAGTTGAATATCATGCTCTTGTCGTTACTACCAGTGAGATTATTTGGCTTACTCACCTTTTACAAGATTTGTAGGTTTCTTTTCAACCACTAGCACTTATTTTTTGTGATAATGGGGTTGCTATACACATTGCTTCCAGTCCATCATTTCATGAGCGTACGAAACACATTGAGCTGGATTATCATTTCATTCGTGACAAGATTACTGATGGCCTTATTCGACTTTTGCCTATACGTTCAAGTCTTCAGTTAGCTGACATTTTTATTAGTTTTGTAACCATATTAGTTTGTTTAGATTATTCTTGTAACCATATTCTTGTAATTGTGTGGAAGATTCAACTTATTCTCAAAGTGAAATATGACTAAATAAACATAACCATCCAAATTCAAAGATTTAATTTATAATTTAACCTGAAAAAATACAGTAAAAATGAAATAAATCTAAAACAATAAATAATGGGAAGTTTACCATGTTTTATCCCTGATTCAATCTATTGGTAAGGAAATAAAATTGATATAAAGTCAAAACAAATTAGTTTAAATATTACAAAATTATTAAGCTCATAAATGTATCAACGTTTGCGGGTTGAGCTACGGGTTCGATATGGGCTCGTGTTCTTTGGTTTATCATGCATAGAAGTGGAACTGGATGAACCATTTGATTTCTTAGCAATTGGCCCTCCCCGGTTTTCCCTTTTGTTTCCTTCCAATTTTTCCTAAGCCAAAAAAGTTAATATGTAAACTAGAAAGTTCAATCAAAAAATAAAAATATTATTAAATTAGTATATTTTGTAGAATGCAAGTGGAAATCATTATAAATGAGGATGAAATAACAATGTGAAGTTTGAACACAAGACCTCACGCTCTTATACCATTTTTAGGCTGAATCAACTATCACTCAACCCAAAAGTTTAAACTTATCCAACCCATCAACTTAAGATTTTGGGTCGAGTGGTGGTTTATTCATCCTTAATATGGTATTAGAGCGGGAGGGCTTGTGTTCGAACCCCTACATTGTTATTTCCTCCCATTAAGTAATTTACCCAACCCATCAATTTTAGTGACAAAAAATAGACATCTAATCAAAATTTAACACCAAAAGGTATATTTTTGCCATTTTTTTATCAAATAAATACTTCAAACCCTTGTTTAAACTGAATTATATATTTAAATGATATAATATCATGATGATTGATAGATGAGTTTTGGAAATTATAGACAGAAATTTGTTGATAATAATCTTAGTTCTTCTTTGTTTACCCTCATAAAAGTTGCATACCTGGTAAGGAAGAGAAGGTTGGTCCTGATGGAGTTGCAAAGCAATGACATTCTCAGAAGCAATGGCTCTTAGAAGATTCATTTTACTCTCCATATTGGGCTTCCTTGTGGACAGTTTTTGCATCATCTACCCAATTCCAACACAAAATCATAATGAAAAAACAAAAATTGTAATATGATTTTGAATATAAAGTTTTATGAAAGAGAAAAGAGATGTACCAATTCATTTACACCACTGTTGTTGCGCAATTCAACAGCACGACCACTGAACTCTCTGCCAAAACGAGAAGTCAAGACTGATTTAATTTCTTCAAGTTCTGGAAAATCTCTGCATCTTGAAGCTGCATATACCACACCCGATGCTGCCTCCTTCAGTTCATCAGGGCATTCTCTTCATTCAAAAAGAAAAATTTTAGAATTGTCTTTCAGATTGTTATACATAGAATTAGAATATTGAGGTTAAACAATCCTTTGAGATGAGTGTCAAATAAGTCGTTTGAACTTTTTGAAAAGCATCTATTAAATTTAGGGGATTGGATTCGAAGGGATTGGATTCGAAGGCATGAACTCCTAACCAAGGATATATTTGTCAATTAACATTGAACTAATCTCTTGACAAAAAAAAATGAAAGTTTAGAATCCTATAGAATACAAAATTTTATGTCTAACTGATCTGTTAATTTTTAGAAATGTCGAGCATGTGTACCTATTAGACACAAAGTTGGAAGTTCATAAACATGTTTGATACTTTTAAAGTTTAAGAATCTATTAAAGACAAAATAAAAAATTTAGGGATCTATTAGACACTTTTAAAATTTAAGGACATATTAGATATAAAATTTAAAATTTAAAAATTTATTAGATATGAACTTAAATATTGTTAAATAATGGTTAAATTTGTGAAAAAAAACTGGTTAAAAACATAATTTTCTTGAAACTATACTAGAAAATAGAGAGAAGATTATTTCTTAGGGGTGAGTATAGAAGACCGAAAAACTGATCCGACCGACCAAAATCGATCGAACCGACGTCGGTCGGTCAATTTATAAGATGAGTCAAAAAAAAAAGAAAAAAGAAAAAAAAGAAGGGATAAGAGTCGAAGGGAAGAAACGAAACAAATTGGGAAAGAGAAGGTAGGAGACAGAAAAAGAGAGGGAAAAAAGAGGGAAGGAGAAAAATGAATCGAAAAGAAAGAATGAACGACTAATATAAAGCCACTGTGGGTTGAAAAACGTAAAAGAAAAAAAAAATCTTCTCATGATTCACGTGAAATGTATATAAGTATTTACTTTCATTTCTTTATTATTATATTTTACTTTTTTACCCACTTTTTTACCTACGTGGCTGAGAGCCATTCCTTCTTTTTCATTTTCTCTCTCTCTTATCTCATTCCTTTTCTTTTGTTTTGTCGTTATCACGCACGTTTTCTTCTTTTCATTTATGTTTTCTCCCTCCACCTATCTTCTCTTTCTTCCTTCATGTTCTTCTTTCTTCCTCTCTTCATCTCTTCCCTTTCTTCTCTTTCTTCTTCCCCTCTTCTCTTTCTTATCTTTCTACCCTGCATTTCAATCACACAACACTCATTTTGAACAACTTTGATTTCTTCTGAGCACTGACCAAACCGGCCGATCGAACGGTCAATTAAACGGTCGGTTTGTATAGAGAGGTAAAAAAAAGTTTCCGATCGACCGAAACCGACTATGTCGATTTTCGACGTCTGGATTGGCCAAAAATCGACCCCAACTGACCAATGCTCGCCCGTATTATTTTTTACAGGAAGACGAGTAACCTCATAAGTCCATAACCAAAAGCATGACCAGGTCCAGGACATGACCAGGTCCAGGGCATGACCATGTTCAAGGGCATGACCTGACCCGGCCAATGACATGACATGACCAAGCCGAGCACGACCAGGTCCGGGACATGGACTCGGCCGACCAGTTCTCAGCCGACCAGTCAGGTCTCGACCGACCAGATTCGACTACTGGAAAGCCTACTACAGGCTGTCGATTCCTCAGTTCAACATTCGACCCACAAAATGCCCACGACCCATCAAAGTATGTTTCCTAAGGACATCAAGATTCGACGTATATAAATATAACAGTAAACTGAATCCTAAAGGTATGCTGAAATATCCTACTCTCTATACTCAACTACTCCTGTTTATGCAGGAATTTGCACAATGGTTCTTCACGAATCGAGCTCGAACCCGGTCTCCGGTTCCGACCTGAACACTAGAGTGGACCTGCACAAGAGGGTAAGCACTCCGACGCTCAAGTCAGTATAGATCGGACTCCTTATTTAGTTCGAGGTGAGATTCGATACCTGAGCGTGAAATGAAGTCCTCTATTTATAGGTGATGGATCCGACAGTACACACGACCGGCGGTTATGTGTCTTTTCTCATATCGGGCCTGTCGGGTTCCGAGCAGGTCGGACCCCAGTCAGGTCGAACCTTGGTGCTCATACTTAGTCTTTTATAATGGGCGAACCCGGTCTCCTCGGCGGGGCCGAGGTAGACCTAAGCAATCATTTTTATTTGGTTTCTTCAAACACTAACAAGGGTCCTCCACGTGTCTCGGGTATGTTTACCCCCAAACATTGACCCCCTCTCTGTCAGGTTCGATCTCGACCTGACAGAGAAGTTCATTCGAATCTATTTTGGACATATGGCGACTTTTCATTTGTGGAGGGAATATGACCGTTGCGGAAGACGTTTCGACCTGCCAGGTTGTCGGAGCACTCAAGTGTTTCGCCGTTGCGTATCTCGAGAAGATCCTAGCCACTCGTTGATTACACGTGTACGGTGCAGAGGTTTTTCCCATCAACTATAAATAGTCCCGAAACTTCAGGTCAAACCCTACGTTTCCTGAATTTCTGGAGTTCGATCTGAAACCAGCTCGAACCTTCTATAGGTCAGTCATTTTCACTTTTACTTTCTTTTCGAATATGGTGGTGTTCCTGTCTTCCCCCTCCAGTAGCGATAGCCTGGGTAGCGTAGGTCGAACCATAAGTAGCTCACCCCCCAAACCAAGTGATTCTGAGGAGGTCTTAGCTCGTAGGTTAGAGTCCGAGCTGGAAGAAATAGAGAACTTTAGGTTCTCAGATGACGGAGAGGATAGTGATACCTCCACCTTGGGCCAGTGTCTGGAGTACCCTTCTAGGATGCCCGAGCACTATCTCGGACCCCTTCGTAGGGGGTTTAAAATTCCAAACAACATCCTCCTTAGGATCTCGGAGGAAGGGGAAAGAGCTGACAATCGTCCAGAGGGATGAGTCACTCTTTACTTGAAGATGTTTGAGTACGACCTCAGACTTCCCCTTCATCCCTTTGCTCAGGAGTTCTTAAACCGAACTGGACTGGCTCCTGCTCAAGTGGCCCCCAATGAGTGGGGTATCATTTTTGCTTTAGCCATTCTTTTTTGGTTGCGAGCTCGGGACGAGGATGAGGCCGAACTTCTAAGCGTTGACCAACTTATTGGGTGTTTTGAGGCTAAGAGGATAGCTAAAAAACCAGGTCGGTACTATATGTGTGCGAGGAAGGGCGCGGGTGGTATGGTCAAGGGGACCTCCATCAAAGGATGGGTAGGTAAGTGGTTCTTTGCCTCAGGTGAATGGCTGGCAAAGGACGAGTCAGGTCGTCCCTTCTTTGACGTGCCTGCTAGGTTTGGGAACCTAGGTATGGAGTCTTTCTTGTTTTCTTTTCTCTCTTTTGATTTCCTGACTTTCACATCTAACTCGAACTTTCGTTTGCTTTGTGCAGTATCAATTAAGCCGATTCCCGAGCTAACTCAAGCCACCTTCGACACCCTCAAATACTACAAGGACAACTCCCCAAGGGGCCGGAAGATCGGGACCTTGGTCACAGACACGCTGCTGCTAGAATCAGGGCTATTGGACTACAATCCTTTAGTTCGTCCGATTGAAGCTTCAAGGCCAAACTCCGAGCTCAGTAAGCCGTGTTTGATTTCAACTTCAATTTTAGATTCAAGTTTTTACCTCTGACATTTCATCTTATTCATATTGCAGCCATGGTGTGTGGATTCACGAGCAGCGTGAAACACAAGTCTAAGGGCCGTGCTCACGCCCTTAAGACAGTTCAGAGCTCTGATCCCGCTACCCCTGCTGTGGATCAGCATGCAGCTCGGGACCAGACGGGTCCATCTTCTGGAGTTCCAACTCCAGTGATCGAGCTGGATTCTACTGGGGAGCGCTCCAGGGAGAAGCGCTCGAGGAGCGAGTCCGAAGCACTGGACGTGTCACCGCTTCGTGAGGTGAGAGATGGCTCTCCTTTGAAGAGGAGGAAGAAAAAGAAGAAGACCACCTCCTCCTCGGAGGTTGGACCTCGTGGCCCCCTGCCTTCAAGCCACGCCGACCTGGTAGACGACCCTGAAGCTCAGATGGGGGGGACATCCGACGTGAAGATGCGGTTCAGAGTGGAACCGTCGAGCTCCGGGGTGAAGGACCAAGTGTCACGCATCTCGGCCGCGTGCTTGGATCGCTGTCTACGGAGAGCGTCCAAGTTTGTAAGTGACCCGGGGTCCGTGCTGCAACGGACCATCGACCACGCTGTGAGGTAAGATCTACCCCTACACTTATTTTCTTGTCTTATAGCTCGATCTGACCTGAACTTGCCTTTTGTGTATTGCAGGCGTTCACCGCCTCCATCCACTCAGCAATCATGATCAAGGCCGAGCTGGATGGAAGGGAGGCCTTGGCAGCGAAAGAGAGGGCGAACTCCTCTGCTGCCTTGGAGGCTGCCACCACGCTCAAGGGCGAGCTGCTGAAGGCTCAGGGCGAGGTGGACGTACTGAAGGCCGAGGTAGAAGCCAAGGCCGAACTGCTGAAAAGGGAGGATGAAAAGCATAAGGCCCACCTCCGAGCTGCCCACGCCATCACCAAGGGGCTGGAGAAGGAAAAGTTCCAACTTCTTAAGGAGAAGGACGACATACTCCAAGCCTTCGAAGGGAAAGACGCTACGATCGGCCGTTTCACTGTCGAGCTGAAGGCGAAGAAGGAGCGCATTTCCAATAGAACTCTTCTGGAGGCAGCCTTCAGGCAACACCTAGATTTTGATGGGTTTGCCAAGGACTTCAGTGATGCAGGCTTCAAGTTTCAGATGAAGGGCATTGCTGCCGATATGCCGCACCTCCAGCTTGACCTCGGCAATATGAAGAAGAGGTATGCTGAGAAATGGGCTTCTGGGCCTAACGGCACTCCTGGCCCCGTGGACAAGTACGTCAGGGAGCTTGACTCTAACTACTCCGACGTGGAAGAAGATGATGCCCCAAGCCAAGAGCCTACCGAGGTCGGCACAACTCAAGAGGAGGCTCTATCACAGCAGGGTGGATCCCAGGAGGTCAACCTTCTAGGCTCCCAGGGCGAGCTGTCCTCCCACCTCGGAAGTAGCTGAGGCTCTCTTTCCTTCTATCTTTATATTTCTTTTTGTAAGTCTTTGGGCAGAGCTGCAAGGTATATAAGCCTTGGCTCTGTTCTTTTAATCAATGAAATTTCCATTTCTCCATTTCTGTCTGTTCTTTTACTGCTTTTCCCTTTAAGAAGCTTTTTAAACTTGCTTGTATAAGTCGGAACTTATGAAGGAACAGATTCATCTCGCACTTCTAACTCATAACTTTTTGTAAGTTTAAAGGCTTGTGAGACAACTCTTTTCACATCGCACCTCTTTCCTAAGGTTTGAATTTGAGAGTTTCTTTTATTAATCTTTAATATTTCTCCTCGAACTCGAAAGTCCAAAAGATAATATCAAGCAATTTGAACTTTTTTACATCGCACCTCGAACCCATGGGTTTTGAGGTTACCGATTTTAAGTCTTATAGGAGTCCGTGGCCCCCATTTAATTTCTAATCGAACTCGGAGTTATGAAATTAAATAACTCCATTAATTAAAAGTTCCGCCCTTTGAAAATTTTTACAAGCCCATTTTGGAACTATTTTGACATTTCAAGGGTAATATCGCTTCAAATGCTCCGCGTTCCATGGATGCGCAAGCACTTTTCCCTCCAGATCGGCTAGCATATAAGTTCCAGGTCGGACTATGCCTTTGACTTCGAACGGTCCCTCCCAACTTGGGTTGAGGGTGCCAACATGACTCTGAATTTTTCTTAAGACCAAATGTCCAACTTGGAAGCTTCGAGGTCGAACTCGAGTATTGTAATGTCTGGCCATTTTGTTCTGATATTCTGCTAACGCAGCTGGGCCATTTCCCTTTTCCCTTCTAATAAGTCCAGGTTGAGGAGTAGCTCTTCCTCGTTCTTTGCTGGCTCGTATTGTTCTATCCTGTCTGTTGGTATGCCGATTTCTACTGGTACAACGGCTTCGGAGCCAAAGGCTAGCGAGAACGGAGTTTCGCCAGTTGACTCCCTTGGAGTGGTTCGGTATGACCACAAAACTTCAGGTAGCTCCTCGGCCCACCTTCCCTTTCTGGCATCCAGTCTTAGCTTGAGGCCTCGTTTTATGATTTTGTTAATCGCTTCAACCTGCCCATTTGCTTTTGGATGCGTAGGGGACGAACTGATGTGGCTCATGCCCAGTTTTCTGCAAAAGTCCTTGAACTTTGCATTGTCAAACTATTTTCCGTTGTCCGTCACTATAGCATTGGGTATGCCAAAGCGGCACACGATGTTTGTCCATATGAACGTCGTGACCCTGGACTCTGTGATGTGGGATAGTGCCTCGGCTTCGGTCCACTTGGTGAAGTAGTCCACAGCGACAACGGCGAACTTTGTTTGTCCTTTGCCCAGGGGAAAAGGACCTATGATGTCTACTCCCCATTGCGCAAATGGCCATGAGACCGAGATGGGGGTGAGCAGTTCGGGAGGTTGATGGATAATGTTTGCAAAACGTTGGCAGTTGTCACAAGCTTTCACAAATTGCTTTGCATCCTGCTCGACAGTGGGCCAATAGTACCCTTGTCGAACCACCTTGGCCGACAACGACCTGGCGCCTGAGTGGTTGCCGCACACTCCTTCGTGGATTTCTCTAAGAATGTAAAGGCCTTCCTCAGGAGTAACACACTTAAGCAGGGGCAGGGAGAAGCCACGTCGGTACAACCTTCCTTCTCGGAGTGTGAACCGAGCTGCTCTTTGTGCCATCTTCTTTTGTTGCTTCGGGTCTTGCGGTGGACTTCCTTTGATGAACTCCACGATTGGGTCCATCCAAGAGGGTGATAGAGTATCAACCTCCATCACATCTGGCTCCAAGATTGAAGAAGTGTCCAAGATCTCGACCGGGACCGATCTAGCCAGGTCGGTCTCATATGCTGATGCCAATTTGGCTAAGGCATCCGCATTAGAGTTCTCAGATCTTGGAACTTGACTCACCTCGTAAGTCCCAAAATGGGCGAGGTGCCATCTGACCTTGCTTAGATATTTTTCCATCCGGGGGTCCTTCGTTTGGTACACCTCCTTAATCTGATTTACGATTAGCTGAGAGTCACTAAAGACCTTAATGTGGTTGGCCCCCAGCCCTTTGGCAACGCGCAGGCCTACCAGGAGTGCTTCATACTCGGCCTCATTATTCGACGTCCGAAAGTTGAATCGCAGAGCATACTCGAATCGCTCACCTCCTGGTGCAAGCAAGAGGATCCCTGCCCCGCACCCCCTCTCGTTGGAAGATCCATCAACGTAGATCGTCCACGGGAGGTCGGACTTGGCCAACTGAGGTGGTGAAGTGAGCTCTGCGATAAAATCGGCCACTGCTTGCCCTTTCAACGCAGTTCTGGGCTCGAACTGGATGTCGTACTCGCTCAATTTCAATGCCCACTTCATCAGACGCCCATATGTTTCGGGCTTAAGGAAGATATTTTTCAGGGGCAAGTTTGTGAGTACTACGACAGTGTGCGCTTGGAAGTACGGCCTAAGTCTTCGGGCTGAAGTGACTAAAGC
Source organism: Momordica charantia (assembly GCF_013281855.1). NCBI lineage: Eukaryota > Viridiplantae > Streptophyta > Magnoliopsida > Cucurbitales > Cucurbitaceae > Momordica > Momordica charantia. Next base: position 19,148,192 of record NW_028275162.1, on the reverse strand, counting down.
GAGGGCCAGCTTCTCCATTTGGGGATATCTGGTCTCGGCCTCGGTCATGGCCTTACTGGTGTAATAAACGGGACTTTGGCGTGCGCCCTCCTGCCTGATTAGTGCCGAGCTGACGACACTATCAGACACTGTCAGGTACAAATGGAGCTTCTCTCCTGGCAATGGTTTTGCGAGTAGAGGTGCCGAGCAGAGATAGTTTTTTAACTGCTCTAACGCTTGCTCACACTCTACCGTCCATTCGAACTACCCTTTCTTCCTAAGAACCTTGAAGAAAGGAAGGCACTTGTTCGTTGATCTTGACACGAACCTATTCAAGGCCGCAATCCTGCCGTTGAGGCACTGAAGCTGCTTTAGAGTCTTGGGTGCCTCCATCTCGAGCACGACCTTTATCTTCTCTAGGTTAGCCTTGATCCCACGGTTGTTTACCATGAAACCAAGGAATTTTCCCGAAGAGGCTCCAAAGGCACACTTGGTCTGATTGAGCTTCATTTGGTATTTGCAAAGCACTCCAAAGGCTTCGGTCAGATCGGAAAGATGCGACTTTGACTGCTTGCTCTTGACAAGCATGTCGTCCACATACACTTCCATATTCCGACCGATCTGCTTGGCGAACATTTTGTTCACCATTCTTTGGTAGGTCGCACCTGCATTCTTTAGGCCAAAAGGCATCACCTTGTAGCAGTACAGACCTTGGTCTGTTATGAACGTGGTATGATCTTGGTCTGGCAAGTGCATTTTAATTTGGTTATATCCGGAGTAGGCATCCATGAAGGTGAGCAGCTCGTGCCCGGCCGTTGCATCCACGAGCTGGTCGATCCTCGGAAGGGGGAAGCAATCTTTTGGGCATGCCTTATTTAGATTTGTAAAGTCCACACACATCCTCCACTTCCCGTTGGATTTTTTAACCAATACTACGTTAGAGAGCCACTCAGGATACAAAATTTCTAGTATATATTCAGCTTTTAAGAGTTTGTTTACTTCCTCAACAATTACATCACTCCTCTCTTTATTTACAGGTCTTCTTTTTTGCTTTACAGGTCGGAATGATAGGTCTATGTTGAGGCGATGCACCATGATCTTTGGGTCGATGCTAGGCATGTCCTCGTGAGACCATGCGAAGACGTCCGAGTTAGACCTGAGGAAGTTGATCAGTTCTTCCCTGTCAGTGGCCCCCAGCTTGGTTCCTATGCTTACGTGTTTTTCAGGGCTAAGTAAAGGAACAAGCTCGAGCTCCTCTGCTGGCAGAGAAAACTGGCTTTTGCTTTTCCTCGGGAGGTCGTCTTCACTGGTTTGCTCTTCCAGGGTACATACCGACGAACCTTTGAGCGTGGACGCGTAGCACTCCCTTGAAGTTTTTTGTTCACCTCGGACCGTCCCCACTCCATTAGGGGTTGAGTACTTCAGGACTTGATGCAATGTGGAGGGGACGGCCCGAAATGAATAGATGATGGGTCTTCCTAAGATGGCGTTGTAGGCCGACCTGCCGTCGACCACCACAAACTCAGCCATCTGCGTTACTTGGGTAGCATCTTGTCCAATCGTGACTGGTAGATTGATACACCCTTCAGGGGAGACCGATTCTCCAGAGAATCCAACCAAGGGCGTTGGACTTTTCTTCAACTGTGACCTGGTCCATCCCAAGGCAAGATATGTTGGGAGAGACAAGATGTTGACAGATGCGCCTCCATCAACCAGTACTCTTCGGACCAGGACGTGGTCGATGAGAGGAACGTTCACGAGCGCGTCATTATGGGGCAAATGGACCCCCTCTAGATCGGCATCGTCGAAAGTGATGGAGCACGTGGGCTTCTGCTCCCTGATGATACATACCTCGCGTCTGGCCTCGCGAGCTAACTCTTTTCTTTTGTTTCTGGACTGGCCCCCACTCGGGCCCCCGAAAATAGTGTTGATGACCGCAGGTCGGTCATCCCGGTGAGGCGGCGTTCTTGAACGCTTCCTATCTTCTTTCTTTTCAACCGAGTTAGACCTCGGTTTGCCCACAAATTTTTTGAAGTAGCCGTCTTGAATGAGGTATTCAATCTGGCGCTTCAATTCCCAGCAACTTGACGTATTGTGGCCGTGATCGCGATGAAAACGGCAGTACTTGTCTTTGTTACGTTTTTCTGGGTCTCCCCGGAGCTGCTCGGGTCGCTTGAGGAGCTTTTCCATCCCAGTATCCTCAATGTTTGTAAGTATTTCAGAGATTGGGATGGTGGTCGGGGTATAACATTCGTAAGGTCGGCTTCGGCTGAGGCCAACATCCGACCTGTGATACTTGGACTTGACATCTGTCCTCCTCTTCTCCTGGTTCAATTTCTTCTGGTCGATCTGCTTCTCAGGTCGGCCAGTTTTGGTTTGGAGGAGCTTCTGTCCATCAATGACCTTCTTCGCCTTCTGCAGGACTTCAGCGAAGGTTGCTGGAGCCTCCTCTCCGAGCTTAACGGTGAGGGTCTCATCGGCCAGGCCGGTGAGGAAATAGCACATGGCCGAATCATCGGAGCAGTGCACGACCTTCAACTGCTCCTCCTGGAACCTCGTGACATACTCTCTCAGCGTCTCTCCTTCCTTCTGTCTGATAGTGGCGAGATGAGTCGCTGTCTTTCTGTCATAATGTCGAGAAGAGAACTGGCTAATAAATTCTTTTCTCAGCTGAGAGTAAGTCGAGATCGACCTAGCCGGCAGCCTTCGATACCATAGGCGCGCGCTGCCGGTAAGCGCGATCTGGAAGGCACGACATTTAATTGCATCCGTTGCCGCTTGAAAGTCCATGAGGCCTTCGAAGACCTCAACGTAGTCTTTAGGGTCCTTAGACCCATCATAGGGCTTCATAGTGGGAGTTTTGAACTTTGGAGGGATTGGAGCCTCCATAATATCCGAAGTGAATGGCGATTCTCCCAAGTCGCCATCGTCAAACGAGCTTTCCTTCTTCTCGCACCTAGCTTTGAGTGCCTCGACCTGTTCATCGAACCTGTGCTTCATCAGGTCGAACTCTTCCCTGGTGATCACAGCTTCTGGTGTTAGGGGCTTATACTTTGACTGAGCCTTAAGGTCAGAGTTGGAGAACTCTCGGGAGTAGGACGGAGAATCTTCCGGCTCTCGAGAGGCTTTCTTCTTCTTATCAGTGAGGTGTTTTCTAAGATCGTTGTCTCGCAAGCTGTAATCCACCCCTTCATTGTTAGGAATGGGCTCGCGATCACCAGGTTGGGTAGATGGAGCTCCCTTTTCACCGGGTGCGCCTGGGACTCTAGAGGGAGACGCAGTTCGGTTAGCACGTGTTGCCTCAGCGTACATTTCTTCCATCGTGCGCAACCGATGTCGCATATCATCCAATTCGCGCTGGAGAGTAGACAAAGCCTCAGGGTCTGCCGCCGGGTTCGCCCTTCGGGAGACCTTTCTGGAGGTCCCACCTCGACCTCGATTGGCTTTTGAGGGTTTCGGGTGGGCGGGTGGCAACTCCTGGTTCGCATGGCGGGCCGATCTCCGTGGAAGATCTCCCTCTTGCCCTGCTCGAACCTGGTCCTCGACCATTACAGCGTCAAGGTCTCACTGAGGACCGTTATCAGCATTCACACCCCTCCGCTCTGTGGTATTAGCAGAGCTCGCTTGATGCACCATTTTTGCGTATATTTTCTAGATCGGGATGACTTGAGATGTCTTGTTCCCACAGACGGCGCCAAATGTTTATGCAGGAATTTGCACAACGGTTCTTCACGAATCGAGCTCAAACCCGGTCTCCGGTTCCGACCTGAAGACTAGAGTAGACCTGCACAAGAGGGTAAGCACTCCGACGCTCAAGTCAGTATAGATCGGACTCCTTATTTAGTTCGAGGTGAGATTCGATACCTGAGCGTGAAATGAAGTCCTCTATTTATAGGTGATGGATCCGACAGTACACAGGACCGGCGGTTATGTGTCTTTTCTCATATCGGGCCTGTCGGGTTCCGAGCAGGTCGGACCCCAGTCAGGTCGAACCTTGGTGCCCATACTTAGTCTTTTATAACGGGTGAACCCGGTCTCCTCGGCGGGGCCGAGGTGGACCTAAGCAATCCTTTTTATTTGGTTTCTTCAATCACTAACAAGGGTCCTCCACGTGTCTCGGGTATGTTTACCCCCAAACAACTCCGATTCTGATTGTTCTATTTAGTTTTGCAGGTTTCGTCGATTCCTTCTATTATAGAAGATTGATGCAACTTTTGGCGAAATCCTAAAATATCAAATTTGTGCATCTAAACAATTTTGAAAATATTTCTAAAATAATGCAAACCTCTGTTGTACAAGAAGGTAGATTCTGTCCATCAAGAGATTGAGATAGCCTTCAATCATACCATAAGCATCCAAAAGGTTTTGATGTTTAATTACTTGCTCGCACTGCAAACATTAAAGAAAATGGAATATTGATTCAAAAAAAGGTTAGAACTTCTGTTCGAAAAAAAAATAAAAGAAGAAAGAATCCTCAAAATGAAGGTTTGAGACTCGTATTTCTAAGAAATATACTTTAACCAAAGCCATATTCAACTTGGTAAATATGATATTAGTAAAAGAAATTAAAATAAAGTAAATTAAAAAACTTATTCTGACTTTAACTTTTGTTTTGACTTCTAAAATTTAAATAATTTATTCCAGTTCCAGCTTTGAAATGTCTTGGTTTAACATATGATTTTGTAACTATTATAGTCTTTTAACTATTTATTTTTATATTCATTAACCTTTTTTCCTTTCCAAAATCTTTTTTTAGCACAACATGTGGAAGTAATTTAAATTCATACTTTTTAGTCGGAGATATATGCATCAACTAGATGAACTGTGTTTAGGTTGACATTGGATGAAATCTCAATTCATTTGTAAACCCAACTTCTAATTTACTAGATGTTGGTTTAAATATTTGTTTACACATATCTACTTATCAAATTAATGAACAATATGCCAAAGCGAGAATAGATTAGTGGTAATTGACATATATCTCTGATCTGGAGGTCATGAGTTTGAAATCCCACCTCATATGTTATACTAAAAAAAATAAATAATAAGTTCATTCCAACCGCCATCAACAAAATTTCTACTTTTTCCCAAGTGACGTCACCACGTAACTAAGCATATTAACAAACTAATAATTTAATGATACGTAAGCTTTCTAGTAATAAATTTTAGTAGGTTCATTAAAAAAAACATAATTGAGAAAGATTTATTACTTTAAAAGCAAAATTAACAATTTCAAAAAGTTAAAAAGAACTAAATTAAGAATTATTATCTAAAATATTAATGACACAATTGGATATACTTAGTCTTACAAAATTAAACGCAAGGACTAGACTAATTTAATTGATCTTACAAAATTAAACGCAAGGACTAAACTAATTTTGTATATATAAATTAAAGAGACAAACGAAATGTCCAAGAATTCAAAGAGGGAAAGTAAAATAAGCATACAACTTCACTAATTAAACTTAAAATAGAATTGAATTTATATCAATCCTAAATTCAATGGTGGTAATAATCATGTATGGATCTCTAGATAAAGTTTGTAGTGAAAAGTTAACCTCTAGAAAACAAAAAGTACTTACTCATGATTTGAGATATTTTTCATGGTCGAAAGTTTCAGCCACGAAAATATTTCGTAACTGAAGTACATTTTTGTTGTAGTGATATATAAATTTAATTATCACGGCGAACAAAAAAGAAGAATCGAAGAAGTGTGTACATACACGAGAGAGGGCGAGATTGTGGAGGCCATCCTGTTGGAGGAGGCGAACGACGTCGTCGCGATCCTGGGAATATCTGCGGCGGCGATGGGTGTTGAGCGATTGGAGGCGGGTGAAAGCGGAGTGAATAAGACGTCTGAAATTGGAGGACTTGAAAGTTCTTCCGAGCAGAGGATTCAGAATTCTTCTCATGTTTTTCAGAGTGAATGAATGGTTGACTCTCTTTTGCCTTTGGTCTTTCTTTATTTTGTTGTTAGGAGAGAGATAGAGAGATTTCTTCCCTCCTAAGCTATCTCATTTTTCACAAATTGTATATTGTGTGTTTTTTTTTCTTTGGTTGTATTTTGGTCCTTGCAATTTTAAAATTTATTCTCAAACTTATTTTACTTTTAGTTTAGCAATTTATGCCGTTGGTATTCGAATGGTTAGTTGTTTAATTAAGGGATTAAGTGACCCCTTCTATTATTATTATTATTATTTTGAAAATGACCACCCTTTTATTTTTTTAGTTCAACCATTGTGGAATGGGAGGTTTGATAATCAGAATCTCCCCCTTTTTTTTAAAAAAAAAAGGGAAGGCAGTTGTACTAATGAATGGATAAAGCCACGTGTGCTACACTTGGGACAAAAGCTCTTATGCAATGTCATTGCCATGGAGATAATTCAATTGATTGGATCCATAATCTGATTTTGAGTGCTTCAAAACAGAGGTGTTCTTCATTTCTTGATTCTGACCTTGTAGATGGCTTAGGAATATACTTTTGAAAAGAGGCTGAAATTAGGTGGAGAAACAAGTCTTAGAAAATTCATGTTAATTTCTATACTAATTACCTGTTCTTTAAAATTGCTCGGTGACGATCGATTGATCGTAACAAAATATTTGCTAGAGGTTTTTGGAATCATCAAATGTGTCAAAATAGAGAGACATACTTCAATTTACAAGCTTGATAGAGATTTCATTTGGAAATTTGATTGAATTTTGCAAGTGTTGTTAGCGAGCTTTTGGAGTATTATTGATAACAAAAGGAGCAATAAAAATAGTGAGTATTGTTGAGACTTTCTCTTGATGTTGTGCAATGTATAATTAAGATTAGAGCATGTTCGTTGTTTATCCACTTCAATCATTTTATTTTAATAATTTTTGTCCACAAATCAGTTGTCTTCTCTTAATAGATGTGATCAATTTTCTTGTGTTTGTTTTTGTAACTTTGTTTGTATAAACACATGAAAGTGATCAATTTCTAACTTGTTTGTATAAGTACATTGAGGTGATCATTTTCTAATATTCTTTTATTGGACTTTTGTGATTATAATTTAATGTAATTTGTAACACGTGGTTATAATTTCTGCAAAGTGTCTGAGAAATCTTTGTTCCTTTTCTTTTTAAATATTGTAGCAGAATACGGCAAGTGTACGGGCCGGTCAAGTTTTAATATGGTTGGTAAGCAAATATCGATATCATCTTCAGGATTGAGTTTCCAGATCACTTCAGTACCACATATACTTTTGTCTAATTTTATTTAGAAACTCAAATTGGAATGTTCGAATATGATTAAAGTAAATCAACATAAACTATTAAAGAATGTAAAATCAATGGGAAGAGGGAATATATTTCACCGATTGAATTTATGAACTAATTATTTAATTAATCAAGATTGAGCATATTATCAATTCTATAGGCCAAGAACCCTCAAATCTCAATTTCCTCTCCCGAGCGCAAGCCAAGTCTCCTTTACTAAATTACTAAACAATTCTATCATCATCTCTTCAAGGCAGCAACTTTTTGCAACAAATTCACTTGTTTAGGCATCCATTGTTGATCATAGTCTTGCTAAGACATTGTTAAGAACTCTTGTGGGAATTTCTGTTCGTATTGCTGGGTAAGATTAGAATAACTTTCATCATATTGTCCTCTCCATGAGAAATTTGAATGATCTCCCCAATCTTAGTTGTAGGTGTTCAAATAAAGGGTTTAGTTGCACCGGTTCTATTGTTGACCTATAAAATAATTAGAATTATGATTAATTGAACAATATTCAAATATAGTTATCACCACAATGTATACAAAAACAATTGATTTTCACAAGCTATGAGAAAGTTAATTCTCATTACTTGGTTGTGCTGCATTTGAAACATTGATGAAATTGGATCGTTCAAAGCACTTTTTGTTGGGTGAAACAATAAAAGTACACTCTCCTACTTTTTTCTCTTTTTCGGTTTCTAAGTCTCTATTCCTTCTTTAACGACCTCTTTAAAGTTGTGTCAATCTTAGGATCGAGAGACAACATAAAAAAAGTTCTATGCTCATACACCAACCAAAACTCATGAGGTTAAGAATAAATATGAGAATATGGTAAAACAAACACGACAATTGCACACATCAACAGATCGCAAAAATTAAAAAAAAAAAAAAAAACTACTCAATCCTTGGCAAAGGCATCAAAAACTTGTTTGGGATTTTGAGTTAAAACTAAATGGAAAGAGCACAAGTGTACACCATCACAAGTAATAAATGGAATGAGTATTCTGAGTATTGATCCTTAGGGACTAATATTGTCTTTTTTGATAAAAATGGTAATGGTCGGAGAGTTTGTAATTGGTTTAAGGTGACCCAGCCCTAGTTACTTCAGATTAGCTAACAAATAACGTCGGGACTAACTCGGGACACTTGGTATCTCTCTTTATATTTAACGATTACGCTTCTTAATCCGCTTATATCTAAGTGATCTCGAAGTAATAAGTTATTTCTAATATAACTATTAGAAAATCTCTTAGTTTTGGTCTAAAAATAATCACTATATCTAGGCTATAGTTTTGGTTTTAAAAATAATCACTATATCTAGGCTACTTAAACGAAACCTTTATATGTGAACGCCTTCCTCTCCTTGATTTAATCCCTTAAGTTGTATAAACATGTAAACCTTCCTATGGAAAACAACTTATGTGAGGAAGGAAAAATAGAATTTAATGGAGTTGTAAATGAAAAACATGATTTGAGATCGAAGTAATAAGAACAAAGCTATAAACGAGAAAGTTTGCAATCCGAATGAACTTTACCCTTTCTCTCTCGAGCTTAGGGGCGTAAGAACTTGTTCTATCCCAAATAATGTGTGATTGTAAGATTCTATTGATGAACAAGAAGGAAATGAGATGTAAAGAATGAAAGAACAATGCTGGAATTCTATAAATAGAAGTTAAAATTACAAGAACAAATAACAATAGTTCTGATTAAAAAGTAAAGGAAGGCAATAAAGAAATAAAGTCAAATGAAGAGCAATGTAAAACTGATCTATGCTGATAAAAAATTCTAATAAAGCTTGTAAGGTGATCAAGAACGATAGAAAGCTTGATGAAAATGAAGGAGAAACAAACTGAATTTATAGGAAACTTCGAGTTGGTTGAATGATTGAGAAATTTCATGGAGATCCAATGGTTGAGAAATTTCATGGAGATCCAATGGTTCTTAACTTGTTTGACTAATCTTTTGCTATCAAATATTCAAGTTCTTTGCATGGGTGACACGTGGCTCCTAGGTGTAGTTTTCTGCATAAAAAAACATAAATTTTATTATAATTGTATCTTTATTTGTCAAAAAAAACTTATATCTACATGTTTAACCCAGAATACAACGACTATCCACAAATTGGACATAAAAGTAACCCATTAAGAACTATTTCTAAGTAAAATATAGTCGAAAAGTATGAAATTGACCTATCCTTACCCTTGTAAACCAGAGTAATCACATTTATAAAAAGTTGTAACAAACTTTTCTAAACTTTGAGAAATGCTATAGAAAAGTTTACTTAGCTTTTTATAGAATTTTTGTTTATATTCTTATAGCATCTTTTAAACAAAAATTTGAGATACTTTATATAGGTAACAAATAGTATTAAATATTATTTCAATTGGACTCATCATCTATATTATGTATATATATTTTTTAGTACAATAAGTATTATGGTGGGTAGATTTGAACTCACGGCTTCTTTATCAGAGACATGCAATTATTGGCTAAGCTCATGTTGTCCAATCTATATCTATACTGTATTAAAAAGGACAATCATAGACAAATATTTTTGGACTAATATGACCTTCTTTCAATTTCTAAATTACTAGACATGTCACTGCCAATTAATTTCCAACAATCAATTAATTTTTTTCTCTCATTCTTTAATTAGATAACCATTTATTTATAATTACAAAATTCATTAGTAATTTGGTAAGCATAAGCTAACCTAAGTTGATTATAAATGTTGACCACAAATTTCGAAGATGTGCACATGTCCCTTAGATGAGCGGTTTCACCGGAGAACAAATAAGTCTGCAATCAGAAAACTCGAAACTAGTGCAGTGTCCCACCTAATGCACTCCGACGCTCAAGTCAGTAATCATAGTAAAAAAAAAAAAAAAGGAAAAATACACCTCAGATATAACTGCAGGTTTTTTACTTCCGTGGTGAAGGTGGGGGTCCTTCCCTTTTATATGCTCGGATGGCCGACCAAGAAGGACGACTGTTGAAATAGTAGGGAGGTGTTGTGCTTTGCAACGCCTAATGGGGGTGTACGCTCCCGACAATTGATTGATTGTGCTTCCACCTACAAGCTTATGGCCTGCCACCGGTAGGCAACAGGGCTCGGCGTGCTCCTCGCATCATAGGTGTAATGGCGTGTCTCTCCCTATCACTGCAGGGTACGGTGTGTAACCATTAGTGGTCCTGTGCCCCTCTGTGGCCGACGCGTCCTATTCGATTTTCACCCTCAACAATAAATATAGTTAATTAGTTAGTTGACAATTAATTATCAATAATACTAAATATATTGAACATAAAATGTTGGAATGCAAAACGCTTTTCCTACAACTTTTTTAAAAAATCATTTAATTATAATTTAATATTTATGATGAAATTTCTTTTGTAACTTTTCGTCATCTATTACTGTATAAATATAAGCCTTCTTTACAATGTTCACAAATACTTAGAGATCCATTCATTCTTCTTTCTCAATTCATTGCTCTTTAAAGAACTTTTCAATCTTAAAAAATGTCTCAAAAGGTTGGTGACATATTCAAGTTGTAAGGGGAAGCACATGTTCGATTTATATCTCGAATCCTAGGCTTGCCCTCGTAGTACTCTTCAATCTTCAAGTACATCTCGAAATGTTGGTGACATATTAAAGTTGTAAGATTATACGTTTTGGATCTAGTATCTCAAATCCTAAGTTTTTGACATTACAATTCCACTTTGTTATAAAGTTGCATCATAATATTGGTCAATCAATTATCAAATGAGAAATTTATTTGAAAGAATTTTACGGCATTGGATTTTGTTTTTTGTTTTTTTGGTTTTTCTTGCTTTTTTTTGTTAATTTTCTTTTATAATTAGTGTATTTTTTTTATTTCAAATGTTTGGTGAACTTATTGATCACAATAACAAGCTTATGTTCTTTTAAAAAAATAATAATGTAAGTCAATACGTTAGAAAGTTTTTCATGTGATCATATTTGGCCCAACACTCGAAGATGACACCTACACCAACAATAAAGAAGAGCTTGAGGAAAGACCCCCAAACGAAGGAGACTTCGGACACACCAACGAATTTGGACTATTTTGAGAGCCAATGAAGAACCCACTAGGGTCAAGAGGAAGCGTGGAGAAGAAGAGAGTGGCCTCATTACAAGGACAAGCCCATCGAGGAGCCACCCGCACGCAAGCACCAAGCTTACGTCCCTTCGCACGCTCCCCTACCGTGCACACCGTGTCGCTAACTTCACAGCGTGCCCCTGCCACGCACGCCGTGCCGCTAACCTCACAACCGTCCTGCCATGCGCACGCTGTCACTCGACCACGCCAGTGCAGCCACCTCTTGCGCGGCTACGCCCTCTGCGTGCCCAAGCGCTCGCGCGCCTTGCCACCACCAATGCCCATACACACGCGCACCGCATGCCCGCCAGCATCCTACTGCCCATGCCACCAACACCCCACCGCCAAGTGCCAGCTCCCCCGCGCGTGCTCTCGTGTCAACGCCCCTACCCCACGCCCACGTGCACGCCAGCGCCTTGCCCCAACGCCTGTGTGCACGCCTCCATGCCAGCACCAACCCCAGCGCGCACGCCCAACATGCTGCCCAGGCCCCGCCCGCGCCCAACGTGTCTGCCCAGCCCCCACGCGTAACCAGCCACCTTGTCGTCCACTCCTCCCAAATAAGGAAAATATTTCCTTATCATTTTCATTTATTCTTGGGAGATTTGTTCGATTTTATCTTTCATTTATTTGTTTTATTTATCATTTTTAAAATTCACTTTTAGGTCAGTATTAGACTTTTTAGGAATTTATCAATTTTAGTTTTATTTTAAATTTTGTGTTTTTCCTTAAAAGGCCAAAGGCCTTAGACTATATATAGGCGTAGTCCCCCTTTGTAACACATCCAAGAATGTTAGAATTGTTTTTTGAATAGTGTAGAGACCGTATTTGGTCTGGCTCGTTTTCGTTTAAAAAAAATTATTATTCATTTATTTATTATTTTATTATGTTTATTGATTTATTTTAAAATAACATAAATTACTTTATTATAAAATTTAATGTAAAGTTTTAATTAAATCAAATTAAGTTTTAAAATTAGATTTTGTTTGAAAATAATTGTTTTTTTAGTATTTTATTTAATTGATTTTAAGATTTAAAAAGTTTTTTTTTCCTCTCATTTAATTTTTTTCCTTCATACGTGTCTCATTCCCTTCTTCTCCTCCCTCTTTTTCTCTCTTCTCTTGCCTTTTTTTCTTTTTTACCGTTATCTTTAGGTGTATTTAAAGAGGGCTGTAGCGGAGAGGAGGGGAACACAAAAAACCCATACAGAAGAGGAACAAAAATTCACTTCTTTCTTTCTACCATCACCTTCTCTTCTTCTTCACCCACATTGGCGACCCCGACGATACTCTGACTGCACACGTTCCCCGAAATCACAAGTTCCGACAACTCGCAAAACAGTAGTGCGACGTAAGGCTCTATAATCCCGACGGACAACAATAATATAACGTTTCAGACCCGCCTCAAGATCTCCGGCAACTTGACTCCCACCTCAAGTGCTCCTTCACAGTTTCAGACTCGCGGGCACAACAAGGATTTCCTCACTGCAGTATGTGATATAAAAAAATGCTTTTAGAAATGATTTGATTTTTTTAAATAAATTTGTTTTAAATATGAGTTTTTAAATAAGTTTGTTTTAAATTTGATATATATATATATTTTAAAATAAGTTTGTTTAAATATGATTTGATTATTTTTAAAATAAGTTTGTTTTAAATATGAATTTTTTTAAAACAAATTTGTTTTAAGTATAATTTTTTTTCTTTAGAACAAGTTTGTTTTAAATATTTTTTTTAAGTTTTAAGGAAGTTTGTTATAGGGATTTCAAATCTAAAACAAAATAAAGTTTTTTTTTGTTTTAGTTTTAATTTTTGTTTTTTTAAATAAAATTTCAAAATAAAGATTTATATGATAAGAATTAAAGCTAGGTTGTATCATGTGGTGTTGGCATAGTGGTAGGTTTCTTAGGAGTAATTCACATGTCTTACGTTTGAGTCTTTGCTTGCGTAAATTAATGTTATTTTTATATTCATTATTTTTACAAAACAGCTATTTTAGATAAAATATTTTTTAAAATAAAAAAAGAAAACTTTTGTTTCTTTTTAACAAATTTCAAATATTAAAACATTTATATAAAAAAAATTAATATCTTAAGATGTTGGCACATTGGTAAGAGGTTTGTTTATTGATTCTTATGTCACAATTTCAAGTCTTGATGCGCCCTACACTAAAATTATTTTTTATTTATTAATATATTTCTTTCTACTAAATAATTATTTCAAAAACCACAATGATGAAAATTAGATGAGGTGATAAAATTTTTCTAATGGCTTTCGTGCCACTCATAACAAAGTGTGAATTAATATAACGTGGGACATGTCAATCAAAATAAATAATTTTCTTTTGGACTAAATAAAATAATAGGATAATTTTTTAGAAAATATGGTACCGTTTTCGAATGAATGTCGTAGGATGCTAACATCTTCCCTACGCTCAGCCGACTCTGGAATGTAAAATCTATTTTTCGTAGACCGAGTTTTTAAAATAGGTGACCAATCACACCTCGTAGATGATTGGTGGCGACTCCAAACTCATATCTCGAAAGAGACCATTTAGGGGATGACATCGGCCGCTCCGCATCGCAATAACGTTGCGACAAATAGAATTAAGTGTTTCTCTCATTGCCTTGTGCAAAACCCCTAAAATTTCGAATCCCTTTGTGTGGTTGAACTTACGCCTTCGTGTTTAAACCCCTCGGAGCATGCTTTTTTGATTAGTCACAAACTCGTGAAGTGTTTCCGGCCTCGAGTATAGTGAGTGATCTATCTGCTTAAGCTAAGGACAGTAAAGGTAATCCCTCTGACATTGGCCTTTCGAGTTGAACCATTTATACGATTGGATTCAAGTGGCTTGTGGTTTGAGTAACTCAATACGCTTGGGTTGTCGCGTATCATTTGGTATCAGAGCTTAGGCTCTAGACCGGGATATATGTTTATTTTCTTTTTTTAGATTTAAGTCTTGTCTTTACTTTCCTTTATCGAAAAATCTCATAAAAATTCATCCATTGTTCTTGTCTTCCACTAGTCAACTTTATCTATCATTCTTGCAAAGAATTTTTTATTTCAATAATCTACTTTAAATTGTTCAAAACTTGTTTGTTTGTGTTCTGCACCTCAAAAGCTTTCCAACAAACCAAGTTTCACTTTAATCCGAGCCCTATAGCCAAAGATATTTTTGCAATTGACCCACTAGTAAAAAAAAAAAAAGATATTTTTGCAAGTTGCTTGTAGGCTTATACTCACTTGTTCTAAGACCGATTCGCCACGAAGCATTCAAGCAAGCATCTCCAAAGGGTATCCACAACAACATTCACCCTACCAAAGGAGAGGAAGCCGAGAGGACAGGTAAGGGAGTGAAAGAGAATTTTTTTCTTGTTTATCCTAACCTTTTACTTGTGTAGTAATGGCATCAAGAGGAAAGTCTCATGACTCACAAGAAGAAAGAGACAAGGCTAACGTGAGCGATGAAAGACTTAAGGAAGCTCAAATCCAAACCTTTGCAAGATATACCCAAAGGCTTCAAGATCTAACCGAATCCTTGCAAATGATGAACGCACGAGTTCAAGGATTGGAGAGGCCCCAAAGAATGCTACATCGAAGGAGACCAATGAGCCTAAGAGAGATATCCGACGGTTCTCAAGAAGATGAGGTAGGTACTTTAAATGAATATTTTGCTAATGAAGATCCTTTTGATGTAGGTCCAAGAAGAGCATACGTTGGCCAAGGAAGAGAGATTCCAACAAGACCAAGAGAAGCTAAGAAGAGAGAACTACCTTGGGAGCATCAAGTTGAAAATCTCAACCTTCCATGGAAAATCTACACCCGAAGAATTTGAATCATGGGAAAAGGAGATTGAGTTAGTGTTTGCATGCCACAATTATGATGATGGCAAGAAGGTAGTTCTCGAAATCACTCATTTTAAAGATTATGCACTAACTTGATGGGATAAAGTGATGGCTCATAGAAGGAGGAACCATGAAGGACTCGTTGCTTCATGGATAAAGTTCAAGGAACTCATGAAGAGGAGATTTGTGCCACCATACTACCATAGAGCAAATTCAAGGAAACTTAATAAGCTCTATCAAGACACCAAGGGAGTTAAAGACTACTACAAGAAGATAAACATGTTGATGAGCCGATTGCAATAAGAGGAAGATGAGGAGACCACTATGGCTCGTTTCTTAGATGGTCTTAATCCGGACATAGCCGACAAGCTTGATTTGCAACACTATGAAGACATGGATGAACTTTTACATCTTGTCGTCAAAATAGAGGAGCAAAACCAAAAGAGAGCTAAAAGGTATGTCAAATCTACTCCTAAGGCCACTAGTAACAAAACGGAGAACAAATCCCTAGAGTCAAAACCGAAAGTTAACTACATCCAAGTCCAAAGCCCAACCCAAAATTCCCAAAACTAGGACTAGTGACATTAAATGTTTCAAGTGTCATGGAGTATGCCACATAAGCTGAAATTGACCTAACCAAAGAGCCATAATACTCAAAGAGGGAGAGCTAGTCACGGATGATGAGGAAGAAGAAAAAGTAGAGGTTGAGGAGAGGAAAGATGAGAGTAGTTAAGAGGAGGAACTAGAAGAAGATTCCAAGGACATAGCCTTAGTGGCTAGGAGGAACCTCAATGTGCAAGTTAGGGAAGAACCCTTAGAGGCACAAAGAGAGAACCTATTCCATACTAGGTGTGTAGTAAACTCCACCCCATGTAATGTTATCATTGATAGTGGGAGTTGCACTGATGTTGCTAGTAAGGATATAGTGGAAAGGTTGAATTTAGCCACTACACCCCACCCACGGCCTTATAGCTTACAATGGTTAAATAATAGTGGGGATGCGAAGGTCCAAAAACAAGTTCAAGTTCCATTCAACATAGGTAGGTCAAGGATGAGGTCACTTGTGATGTTGTACCTATGCATGCTAGTAATTTATTGCTAGGGAGACCATGGCAATTTTATAAGAAAGTGAGTTTTGATGGTTTTCTTAATAAATATTCATTTGAGCATCAAGGTAAGAAAATCACACTTGTACCTCTTTCTCCAAAGGAAGTACACATTGATGAGTTAAAATTTGAGGAAAGAAGTTGGAGGCCGAGAAAAATGAAGTTATTGAACTTCAAAATAAAAAGAAAGAAAAGGCTCCAAGAAAGAAAGAGAAAGTCGTGACCCTCATGGCTAGAAAAGATGAAATAGAGCGAGCTCTTCGTGCTACACAATTGCTTCTTCTATATTTTATTGAAGGTAATGAACTCCTAACTCAAGAAAGAAGAAATACGCCTTGTCTAGCACTTGTGTTTAGTCTTTACAGAAAATTGAGGAAACAATGCCCGAAGCCATGCCAAATGAGGGGGGGAAAATGGAAGAAGGAAAAGGAGAAGGAAGCAACATCGAGCTGCCCACTCAAAGATCCCAAAAACCTCAAGAGGCCGAGCCACATGAGGAGAGCACAAATAACAATCAAATGGAGATCTTCGAGAAGAAGGAAGAAAATGAAGTTTTTCAACTTCAAAAAGGTAATAGTTCTACTATATATACATATTATTGGACTAACTTGCTTCGTTTGAAGGTAAGTAAACAACTTGATTCGAGGACGAATCCAATTCAAGAAGGAAGAGATGATTGACAAATTATAAATACATGAATTAATTTAAAATTTAATACAATATATGGATGATAGTTTGATTCATATTTTATATCATTTTTTCATTTTAAACTTATTTTATTAATAATAATAATTACTTATAATCTTATATTTTTACAATTGCTCTAATTTATAAATAATAAAATATATTTAACGAATCTATAATGTGTTTATAAATTTAAAGCACATACTAATTTAGTTAAATAAATAATTTTTTTAATGAGTGAAATCAATATTTTATTAGGTTGACTCACGTGTGATACACTAATTATGCATGTGGAGGAATGTAATTTCATATTTACACCAACAAAATATTAGGTGGAAGAATGTAAATTCATATTTACACTTACAAAATATTAGAAATTTTAAAGTACATATATAGAATTCTCAAATTTCCAACCCACGTAAAAGCGGAATACTATATAATCCTAAAAAAAAAAAGCTCACATAGACTCTTAGAATATTCTAATACATATACCAACATAAGTCCATATTCTCAAGTAAATATATATGAAGGAAAAAATAGTACATAAATCCAAAATACATCCATTTTAAGAAGTCCCTCGTTCAAAAAGATTGAGACAAACATATATTCCATACGAATCGTGTCTCATAAGTACTATAGGTGTGTCATCCTTTCATTCCCCTATTAAAAGCGAAAACAAAATATATTTGTAAGATGAAATTATTTTTCCATTCATATTAAAAAATAAATAATCAATCTTTGATTCATAGAAACAAAATTAAACAATAAAATAGCATTTGTTTACATATTTTTACATATTTTTACTTTATTATTACTAGTATTTTGGTCCATATGCTCCTGCCATTACAGTATAAAACAACAACAAGACTCGACATATTTTTTTTTCTTTTGATAAGAAACAAAAAATTATATAGATTTGTGAGGTACAACCTAAGACTAAGGGATGAGAAATCCCCCTCCCAAAAAAACCTAAGCTTTCCAATCAGATAAAGCCCAACTTTATACATCTATCAAACTTATATTAAACAACAATCAATAGGAAATATAATAACCTAAAATCACCCAACAAAGAACACATTATAAGCTCAAAAGCTATGCACAATTAATAAAATTCCATAAAATCTAAATGCATGATCAACTTACCTCTTTGGTCGGGGTGATCTCCAATCTGTCTTAGCCTAAATGGGAGGTGATTAGCTCTACCTCCTTGGCCGAGGTGGTCTCCAATCTGTTTTGGCCTAAGTGGGAGGTGATCAACTCTACCTCCTTGGCCGAGGTGGTCTCCAATCTGTTTTGGCCTAAGTGGGAGGTGATCAACTTTACCTCCTTGGCCGAGGTGGTCTCCAATCTGTCTTTGCTTAAGTAGAAGGTGATTAGCTCTACCTCCTTGGCGGAGATGGTCCCGAATCTCTCTTAGCCTAAGTGGGAGGTTATTAGCTCTACCTCTTTGGTTGATGTGGTCTCCAATCTTATCTTTCCTTGTTTAGGTGGGAGGTGATCAACTCTACCTCTTTGGTCGAAGTGGTCTCCAATCTGTCTTGGCCTAAGTGGGAGGTGATTAACTCTACCTTCTTCACCAATGTGGTCTCCAATCTGTCTTGGCTTAAGTATGAGGTGATTAGCTCTACCTCCTTGGTCGAGGTGGTCTCCAATCTCTCTTTGTCTAAGTAGGAGGTGATTAACTCTACCTTCTTGGTCGAGTTGATCTCTAATCTTTCTTGGCCTAAGTGGGAGGTGATCAACTTTACCTTCTTGGTCGATGTGGTCTATAATCTTTCTTGGCTTAAGTGTTAATTGATAATCTCTACCCCTTTGGTCAAGGTAGTCTCCAATATTTCTTGGGTTGAGTGGGAGGTTAGCTTTACCTATTTCGTCGAGATGGGCTTTAACCTTTTTCACTGCTCTAAATGGCCCCCACATAATTGACGCAATTGGTCAATGGTGGATGTTTATTCGCCTATAACAAATTGATAATATATATAAATTGAATCACCAAGAAAAAGAAAAGAAATAATGAAAGTTGAAACTTGTAAAATAAAACTATCAAATTTTCAAACCAAAAAAATAAAGAAGATGAAGTAATTACAACACAATGATTTATAGTGGTTCCACTAAATTGGTGTACATCCACTCTTCGGTCAATATCTCAACTTTCTATTAAAAAATTGTGCAAAAGTTACACCCTCTTGCTAAATACAAGAAGAAAATCCCCTGTTCACATATCGAAAACAAGAATAGAGCAAAAAGTTTCTAAACCTAAAAATAGTAAATGGGCTGAGGTGAAAATGGACTGAGTGTAAGCTTTTAGAAAAAATAAAATGATGTAAACATTTGTTGATGTCTCAGTTTTTTCACAAATCACCCTCGTGATACAAAGCAAATTTTAATTGTTGAAAAAAAGCCTAAGACATTGATCGAAACCACGAACCATCAACGTTTTCAGCCAATGCCTACTTTAAGTAGGCAATATAGGTAACTCAACCTAACTCCTGAGACCACCATCGTGAGCATATCTGCTCGATTATTAGAAGAAAAAATCTTTTCAAGCTTCACTTTCTTTGATGCTATACTATCTCTCACAAAATGAAATTTAACATCTATATGTTTTATTCAATGATGAAACATATGATTCTTTGACAAAGTAATTGCACTCTGGTTGTCATAATATATACATGGTTGAATAATAATTCCAAGCATATCACGAATTAATCAAGATAACCATATTGCCTCATTCACAGAATCTACTATAACAATATATTATGCTACAACTGGCTGAAAGTTAGACATCCAACTTATAGTATTCCGAATCAATGTAAACACATAACCTGAAGTTGACCTTCTTTTATCAAGGTCTGCAGCAAAATTAGCATCTACAAAATATTTTAAAATGTCTAGACTATCCTCAGATTTTTAATATATCAACCCATGCCCTTGACTGAATTTTATATATCTCAAACCCATTTGACAACCTCCCAATGAGGTTTATCAGGCATACTCATGAAGCGACTAACAACACTAACTGAATATGTAATATCAGGACGAGTACAAATCATCCCATACATTAAACTCCCAATTGCATTCGAATATGGGATATGAAACATACCTTGTATCTCAGTTTTAATTTTTTGGGACTTGTCTCTTGACCTCTTAAATGCTAAGCAAGAGAAATTTTAACACCTTTTTCTCCACCCATGTTGAAGCGTTTCACTACTTCATCAATATAATCTCAATGGTTTAAAAACAACAAATTGCTAGCATGATTTCTTCGAATTTCCATTTTGAGAATCTTATTAGCAAAGCTAAGATCCTTCATTTCAAATTCCTGACTAAGCAAAAGTTTTAAACTAGCAATTTGAGAAGACGGAAAGCTATTAGCATATCATCTACATAGAGCAAGAGATATGTAGATACATCATTGAATATTATTTTTATGTAAACACAACTATCAAAATCACTTCTACGAAAATAGCTTCTTATCATAAAGGTATCAAAACTCTTATTCCACTGTTGAGACGATTGTTTTAAACCATACAAAGAGCGTTTAAGATAACAAACCTAATGCTCTCTACCTAGTATTACATAACTTGGGGGCTGGTGCATATAAATCTTTTCTTCCAAGTCTCCATGAAGAAAAGTAGTAGTAACGTCCATCTGTTCCAATTCAAGATTAAACTAGTTAACTAAAGTAAGAAGAACTCGAATTGATGTATGTCTTACCACTAGAGAAAATATCTCATTATAATTAACACCATATTGTTGTGTGTAACCTTTAGTCACAAGTCTATCTTTATATCTAGGTTTCTCCCCTTAACAGTGGGTTTAATCCTGAAAGCCAACGACAATCAATCAATTTGTAATCTACAAATGCTTATCAACCAATACCCAAGTTTCCTTCTTGTATAGTGAAGACATCTGTTTATCCATAGCTTCCAACCACAAATCTTTTTCTTCACTATTAACAGCCTCTTCATAATAATTGGGTTCTACATCAGTCAATTTTTATTCACAGTTTAAATCATACACGGTAATATCAGCTTCATATCTCAAAGGAGGTTGAATTACCTGTTTTTCTCTTTCTCCGGTTAACTAATAATCAGCAACTAAACCACGTTGATGGTCATTTTGTTGCTCTTGAGTAATATCAATTTTTGTATGTTCAAAATCAATAACAACAAGATCAGAAGAAGAAAAAATTTCAATATACTCAGTAGTTTAACAACCACACCCTGAAGTTCCTACATCACTTGAAGTTTCAGACGTTCTTAAAGTACCTTATTGTTCAGTCAAAATTTCAAAAGAAGAATAGTTACAATCCTATCCTTTTTGAAATCCTCACAGGACTGATATTTCCAGGGCATTTCCGCTTTATAGAAAGTAACATTTCGACTCGCGATACACTTTCCTTCACCGGTTCTAGCAACCAAAAGTTATACCATTTTATACTCGAATGGTAGCCTAAGAACATACATCGTTTAGCTCTTGGAGCTAACTTATCATGCTTGACATGAACTAATGTTGAATAACCAAACACATGCAAGTAATCCAACTTAGGGGTTTCTCTGTCTATATTTTCTGAGTCTTCATCTGTAGTGCCCAAGACGAGCTTCTGTTAATAATATAAACAACAGTATTACAGCTTCTCCTAAAAACACCTTTGGTAGTTTGCATTAGACAACATACACCTTACATGCTCAAGAACGGTTCTCTGCTCAAGAACAGTTCTATTAAACTTCACAGCTAAACTATTTTGCTGAGATGTATAAGCCACTGTCAAATGCTTCTTAATCCCATATTCAATGCACATACAATTAAAATTCTCATTTAAGAACTCTAATCCATTGTCTGTTTGAATTACTTTAATTTTCCTCCATATATAGTTTTTCAAGAGTTTTTTTTTCTAATCTTTGAACACCTTATAAACATCATTTTTTTTTAACAAGTGAGTCCACACCTTGTGTGAGTAGTCATCAACTTTGGTCAAAAAATATTTTGCACCTCCATGTGAAGCAACTCAAGCTGGCCCCCATAAATCTGAGTGAATATAATCCATAATTCCTCCAGTTTAAATTAAATTTAACTTTCGCTGCCTTCCCAAGAACACTGTGATAAAAAAAAAAACGAATGATGTGATCATATTTGACCCAATACTTCAAAATGCCACGTACACCAACAATGAAGAGAAGCTTGAGGAAAGACCCACCAAACGAAGTAAACTTCATTTGACCCATCAACAAATTTATACCATTTTGAAGGCCAATAAAGGACCTACTAGGGTCAACAGGAAGCATGGAAGGGAAGAGAAACCAAGCGAGTGGCCCCACTTCAAGGACAAGCCCATCGAGAAGCCACTCGCACGCACGTACAGCCAGGCGCATATCACCCGTGTGCGGGCGTTACCATGCCGCGAGAACCTCACAGTGCACGATCCCTGTCTGCGCTGCCTGCCATGCGCCCATCGCATACCGCCTACGCCTACCCCACACCCCTATGCGCCTCTATCTGCCGCACATGCCCGCATGCGTACGCCTACCCCCCAACGTTTACATGCCCCTGTCTGCCGCACACGCCACGCGCCCACACTTACCCCAGCGCCCGCGCGCCCATTGTCTACCCAGTGCCCATGTGTGTCGCTCCTGTCTGTTCGCTTGCCTCATTTCCCCAAGCAACCGTTCGCCCCTACACGCCATCAGCACCCAGCACAGTGCCCACACGTCCCTGCACGCCCGTCAGCGTCCAACGCCAGTGGCCAGCACCCCCGCCGCCCATGCTCGCGCCTACCAACGCCAGCCCTGCTCCTGCGCGTGCCAACCCCCCCCCCCCCCCCCCCCCCCCCCCCCCCCCCCGGCAGCCTTGCCTTGCTACCCATTCAATCCCACTTAAAGAAAAGGTTTCCTTCTTATTTTCCTAATTTATTTTGTGAGATTTCTTTTTTATTTATCAATTTTTAAATTTATCTTAGGCAAGTTTAGCACTTTTTAGGAATTTATCAATTTTTATTTTCTTTTTAATTTTGTTATTTTCCTTAAAAGGTCATGTGCTTTAGCTTGTATATAGGCGTGTACCCCCTCCATGTTGAGGTATCTTTTGAATGTTGAGTTGAATAAAAACTTGATAGTTTTTTTTTTTCCGTGTGCAAACCCCCCCCCCCCCCGGCAAAATATTGATTCCTTTGTGTTGTTGAACTTAGGAACCTTTATTATTACACTCAGAGCATGCTTGTTTGATTGGTCATCAAAGTTGTGGAGTGTTTTCGACCTCGAGAATTGTGAGTATTCTGTCTACTCAAGGTAACCAACTGCAAAATAATCCCTCTAACTCTTAGCCTTTCGGGTTGAACAAACTATACGATTGGATCCAAATGGCGTGTGGCTCGAGTAGCTCAATACGCTTCGATTGTCGCGTATCATTTGGTATCAGAGCTGAGGCTCTAGACCAGGATATATGTTATTTTTCTGTCTTTAAATTTCTTGCCTTTGCCTTTACTTTCCCTTATTAAAAAATTTTACAAAAAAATTCATCCATTGTTCTTATTCTTCCGCGTGCCAACTTTGTCTATCATAATTGCATGAGAATTTTTATTTTGAAAATTGCTTAAAGTGTATAAAACTTATTTGTTTGTGTTCTGCACCTCAAAAGCTTTCCAACAAATCAAGTTTCACTTTAATCCGAGTCCTATAGCCAAAGTTATCAATTTTTCTTCGAACCCGAAAATTTGAGAGACACCTTGAAAGAGCACAAAACCGAGAGCCGACTTCAAAAATCCATATCTTTTTGCTCCAAAGTCCAAATTAAGTGAAATCAGTATTATTCAAAAGATCTCTGAGTTAGCTTTCCAGAGAACCTAGAATCAATAATTTTCGATTTGAAGTTTGGAAGTTATCGAGAAACACTGTTTTTCTGGAAATCCTGCAGCCGCTGAGAGAACAGAGTCCCAATTTTGACCATTCATATATCTCTGACCTTTTTATTGATTATAGTCAAATCAGGTGTCAAACTGAAGGTATTTGAGAGAGCTTTCCAGAGACATAAAGATTGTAGTCATCCGAGGTCTGCAACAAAAGTTATCAGTGTTAGAAGAGAAGGTATCCAGGCAGAAAACTTTCCATATTTGAAGCTGGACGATTTTGGAGAAAATCTTTGGGCCATCAAATCTAGTCCAAATCAAATTATGTTTGGCAAGTAATCCTAATATTGTTTATAATTTGATTTTAAAATACTTTTGGATTATTTTGACCATTTTGGACAACCCAAAAGAAGGAGGACAGTCGCCTAAGCCCACTGGACCACCCGAGAGATTCTGTTTTGTCCAGCCCTAGACTTCTTTGAGAGAGCAGCCCCCTCCAAACGATTTCTAAACCATTTGGCAGCCCACATACGTTCAGTACAGTCGTTGTAGTTCAGTTTGCCACTGGAGCCCAATCCAAGCCGTACATAGTACGCACCTCTCACCCAAAGTCACCCTACTTGCCGCGAAGGTTACTATTTTGTTGGTAAGAAAATCTTTTGTATGTGTTTGCACTATAAGTAGGATTTTGTACATCTTTTAAAGTTTATTTTTTATTTCATTGATTTTTATTGCATATTTTTTATTTGTTTAGCTTTGACATCACTTTGCATATTGTTGTTGAGTCCTTAGAACCAAGAGCATTAGGTTCAAGGTTGTCTTTTATCTATCCTTGTTTATATCTTGCTTCATTCATCTTGTAATATCATTTGGAATCATTTGTATCAATTCCTTGTGGTATATCATTTGGTATTTGTTTGCCACCATTTGATTATTGTCTTTGGTATCATTTAGACCATTGACCTTTAGTCAAAAGAAAAAAAAGTACTTTGTATAAGTTGCTTGTAGGCTTATACTCACTTGTTCTAAGACCAATTTGCCACGAGCATTCAAGTGAGCATCTCCAAAGGGTATTCACACCAATACCCACCCTACCAAAGGAGAGGAAGCCGAGAGGTCAAGTAAGGAAGTGAGAGAAAGAGTTTTCTTTATTATTACTAGCCTCTACTTGTGTAGCGATGGCAACAAGAGGAAAGTCTCATGATTCTCAAGAAGAAAGAGACAAGGCCAACGTGAGCGATGAAAGACTTAAGGAAGCTCAAATCAAAACCTTTGTAAGGTTCACACAACGACTTGAAGATCTTGCCGAATCCTTATAAATGATGAACACACGTGTTCAAGGATTGGAACGGCCACAAAAATTGCCACACAGAAGGAGATCAATGAGTCCAAGAGAGATATCCGACAGTTCCAAGGAAGAAGAGGTAGGTTCTGTAAATGAATATTTTGCCAATGAAGATCCTTTTGATATAGGTCCTCAAAGAAGAGCCTACCTTGGCCAAGGGAGAGGAAGATTCCAACACAACCGAGAGAGGCCAAGAAGGGAAAACTACCTTGGGAGCATCAAGTTGAACATCCCCAACCTTCCATGGAAAGTCTACACCCGAATAGTTTGAATCATGGGAGAAGGAAATTGAGTTAGTGTTTGCATGTCATAACTGTGATGATGGCAAGAAGGTAATTCTCGCAATCACCCATTTTAAGGATTATGCACTAACTTGGTGGGATAAAGTAATGTCTCATATAAGGAGGAATGACGAAGGACCCGTAGATTCTTGGATCGAATTCAAGGAACTCATCAAGAGAAGATTCGTGCCAACACACTATCATAGAGCAAATTCAAGGAAACTTAATAAAATCTAGCAAGGCACCAAAGGAGTTGAAGACTACTACAAAGAGATAGACATGTTGATCAGCCGTTTGCAACTAGAGGAAGATGTGGAGACCACCATGGCCCGATTCTTAGATGGTCTTAACCCGGACATAGCTAACAAAATTGATTTACAACATTATGAAGACATGAACTTTTACACCTCGCCATCAAAATAGAGGAACAAAACCAACGAATGACTAAACGGTATGTCAAATCTACCCCTAAGGCCACTAGTATCAAAGTGGAGAGCAAATCCCTATAGTCAAAACCGAAAGCTAATTATGAGAAGGGAGAGTCATCCAAGTCCAAAACCCAACCTTAAATTTCCAAGACTAGAACTAGTGAAATTAAATGTTTTAAATGTCGTGGAGTAGGCCACATAAGCCAAAATTGTCCTAACCAAAGAGCCATGATACTTAAAGAAGGAGAGCTAGTTAGAGATGATTAGGAGGAGATATTAGAGGTTGAGGAGAGAAAATAAGAAAGTAGTCAAGAACAGGAAGTAGAAGAGGATTCCAATGATATAGCCTTAGTGGCTAGGAGGAACCTCAATGTGCAATTTAGGGAAAAGCCCTTAGAGACACAAAGAGAGAACATATTTTATACTAGGTGCATAGTAAACTCCACCAAATGTAGTGTTATCATTGATAGTGGGAGTTGTACTAATGTTGCTAGTAAGGACATAGTGGAGAGGTTGAAATTAGCCACCACACCCCACCCACGGCCTTATAGCCTACAATGGTTGAATAATAGTGGGGATGTGAAGGTCCAAAAGCAAGTTCAAGTTCCATTCAACATAAGTAGGTACAAGGACGAGGTCATTTTTGATGTTGTACCTATGCATGCTAGTGATTGCTTACTAGGGAGACCGTGGCAATTTGACAAAAATGTGAGTTTTGATGGTATTCTTAATAAATATTCCTTTGAGCATCAAGGTAAGAAAATCTCAGTTGTACCTCTTTCTCCAAGAGAAGTACGTATTGATGAACTAAAATGGGAAGAAAGAAGGTTGGAGGCCAAGAAGAAAAGGAAGTTGTTGACCTTCAAATTAAAAAGAAAGGAAAAGCCTCTAAAAACAATGAGAAAGTCATGACCCTCATGGCTAGAAGAGACTAGATAAAGCGAGTTCTATGTGCTACACAATTGCTTCTTCTATACCTACATGAAGGTAATGATCTCCTAACTCAATAAAGAAGAAATACTTTGCCTAGTGCTTGTGTTGAGTTTTTACAGGATATTGAGGAGACGATACCCGAGGTCATGCCATACTTGGAGAGGAGAATTGAAGAAGAAGAAGGAGAGCAGCAAGGAAGTTCTTTTGAGCTGCCCACTTAAGGATCTCAAACACATCAAGAGGCCGAGCCATATGAGGAGAACCAACATGACAATCAAGTGGAGATCTTTGAGAAGAAAAAGGAGAATGAAGTTTTTCAACTTCATCAAGGTAATAGTCCTACTATAGATGCTTATCATTGGATTAACTTACTTCGTTTGGATGTAGGTAAACAACTTGATTCGAGGACGAATCCAATTCCAGAAGGAAGAGATGATACGATCATATTTGACCCATCAACAAATTTTTATTATTTTGAAGGTCAATGAAGGACGTACTAGGGTCAAGAGGAAGCATGGAAGGGAAGAGAAACCAAGCGAGCGGCCCCACTTAAAGGATAAACCCATCGAGAGGCCACCCGCACGCACGCACAGTCAGGCGCACGCCACTGTGCGCGCTACCATGCCACAAGAACCTCACAATGTGCCCCCTGCCGCACTCGTCTTAGCCCCGCTAACCTCACAAGGAACGACCCCTGTGCGCTCCTATCTGCCACACATGCCCGCGCGCCTACGTCTGTCCCCAGCGCTCGCACACCACTGTCTGCTGCAGACGCCTTACGCCCACGCCTACCCCAACACCCGCGCGCCCATTGTCTGCCCAGCGCCTATGTGCACTACCCCTACTTGTCCGCGAGCCTCATTTCCCCAAGCAACCGCGCGCCACTGCAGGCCATCAGCACCCAACCCAGCGTCTGCACGTCCCTGCACACCCATCAGCGCCCAATGCCTTGCACCGCTGCCCATGCGCTCACCTACCAGCGCCAACCCTACTCCCGCACGCGCCAACGCTCTCCCCTAGCCTTGCCTTGCCGTCCACTCAATCCCACTTAAGGAAAATATTTCCTTCTTATTTTCCTAGTTTATTTTGTGGGATTTGTTTTTGATTTATCAATTTTTAAATTCATCTTAGGCAAATTTAGCACTTTTTAGGAATTTATCAATTTTTATTTTATTTTCAATTTTGTTATTTTTCCTTAAAAGGTCATGGGCGTTAGCCTATATATAAGCGTGTACCCCCCCCCCCCATGTTGAGGCATCTTTTGAATGTTGAATTGAATAAAAGCTTGAGAGTTTTTCCCTTACCGTGTGCAAACCCCGCCCCCCTCCCCCCAAAATATCGATTCCTTTGTGTGGTTGAACTTAGGAATCTTTATTTTTACCCTCGGATTTTGATTGGTCATCAAACTCGTGAAGTGTTTCTAGCCTCAAGCATAGTGAGTATTCTGTCTGTTTAAGGTAACCGACTGCAAAGGTAATCCCTCTAACTCTTAGCCTTTCGGGTTGAACCAACTATACGATTGGATTCAAGTGGCTTGTGGTTCGAGTAGCTCAATATGCTTGGGTTGTCACGTATCAAAGAAGATCACCAATTTTATCTTTACCCAACAACTCTATTTTTTTAAGTTGCTTTCAAACCTCTTTCACTAACATGACACAATCTTTTATGCCATAGGGATGACCTCTGAAACTTTGAATCAATGACTGCATTTACAAAGTCTATGATCATTCATCCTTGAAGAACATATAACCCATTCTTGAGAACTCCTTTTAATTTTAGCAGCGAACCTTTATAAACTTTCAAAACACCGACCTTATCCAAAGTACCAAGAGAGATGAGATTTCTCTTGAATCCAGGCATATACCTCACTAACGTAAGAAGTTTTTCAATACCATCAGCTAACCTTAACCTCAAAGATCCTATTCTCTTGATATTACACTTCTGATCATTTCCCATCAGAATGTTTTCCCCTTCATATTCACTAAAGTCTTAGAAATAATCTCTATGAGGATTTGTGTGAAAGGAACATCTAGAATCCAAAATCCACTCCTCTTCACAACGATAATCTGAGACTGCTAGAACCTCAGTTGATTATAACTATCATGTATGTTTGCTGAACTACCTTCTTCTTTTTTCTCTGCACGTTACCTTGCTTTATTTTAGCTTTCAACATATAATAATATCGTTTTATGTGTCCTTCTTTGTGACAACAACAACATTTCTTAACCTTTCCTCTTGATTTCGATCTAGATTTTCCACCGTGTTTACCTTGACTTGTATTTTTATGTTATGTTCTTCCACGAGTCAAAAGAACTTTTGCATCTTTCTTTTCTGATTTAATTTCCGGATCTTTTGATCAGAACTAAGTCTAAAGTTAATGAATCCCTACCATATTTAATCGCTGACTTAATTTCCTTGTAGCTCTCAAGTAATGAATTTAGCAATATCACTGCTTGGTTTTCATTTGACATTTTCTCCCCTATACTTGCAAATTCAAGGCAAATCTTGTTAAGTCCATCCAAGTTATCATCCAAGCTCTTAGAAGTATCCATCCTGAATCCAAAGAACCACTCCTTAAGATAAATTTTATTAGGCTCCGACTTACTAATGAACAAATTTTCTAACATAGCCCATAGTTTTGCAGCAATATCCTCCTCATCGATTTGACAAAGAACATTATCCTCTAAATATAGGTTAATCAAACTAAAGGCTATTTCATCCATTTCAAATCTGTTAGCTTCAGTAAGTGTTTCCAGTAAGGTTTCTGGCTCATCCATGGCTTGCTTCAGTAAGTGTTTCCAGTAAGGTTTCTGGCTCATCCATGGCTTTTGCGACTTTTTGATGAACCAATAGTGCACTCATTTTCTTCCTCCATAAACTAAAGTCGGATTTACACAACCACAGCACTAATTTCACAAAATAACAAGAAACCCAGCAACAACAACTTCAGATATCAACAATAAATGTGAAAATATTTCGATTTCATGGCCATATTAAATAGTCAGAAAAAGATCTTAGCAACGAACAACTTCAAATATCATCGATAAGTAGGAAATCCGACCTAACCTGGTTGTGATATCAAACTTTCAAACAAGAAAAATGAAGAAAATGGAGTAAGAAACGACACAATGGATTTATAGTGGTTCTACCATACATCCACTCTTCAATTAATATCTCAAACATTAATTAAAAAACAACTCAAGAAGAAAACGCCCTCTGCTCACATACCAAAAACAAGAATAGAGCAAAAAGCTTCTGTAAATTTTATGGCCTCACTATAACCTTCCAGTTCAGTAAAAACTACATACAAAGGCAAACCCATGTACTAAACCTAAAAATAGTAAATAGGCTGAGGTTAGAATAGGCTTGGTGTAAAACTTCTATCAAAATAAAAGGAAGTAAATTTGCTGATGTGTCAGTTTGATCACAAAACCATTTTGTATCAAGCAACAAACAGGAAATAATCAACCCTTGGAAATAAGTAGTGTTCAGAGTTGCAATATAAATGTAAGAAGAAAGAGAAGAAAAAAGAAAAGAGAGGGAAGTAGTTTACGGAGGCTATTGTGTTGAGGGAGGCGAACGACGTTGTGGCGATCTTTGGAAATAATTTCTTCTCATGTTTCAGCTTCTGAATCGGATTGGAATCTGAACAAGAAGCTGTAGACTCTGGACAATGGTTGACCCTCTTCTCTGCTCTCTCTCCCCTTATTTGGTATTTCTTTATTTTCATTTCTCACTAATTATATTTGTATATTGGTCCTTGCAATTTTAAAATTTACTCTAAAAATTATTTCATTTTTAGTCCTTCAAATTCTGAATTTTTAAATAGTATAATAGTTTGTGTCGTTGTCGCTGATGTCATTTAAAATTCGTTTGGTAATGTTCCGTTTCTCATTTCCAATTTTCTTTAAAAAACTCTATACATCTTGCAACTAACTATATTTCTTGTTTCTTATTTGTTGATAACATTCTTAAAATTGTATAGAAATTTTGGAAACAACCAAAATAAATTTCTTTTTTCTTGTC
Organism: Momordica charantia; assembly: GCF_013281855.1. Taxonomy (NCBI): domain Eukaryota; kingdom Viridiplantae; phylum Streptophyta; class Magnoliopsida; order Cucurbitales; family Cucurbitaceae; genus Momordica; species Momordica charantia. The sequence goes on along the minus strand of NW_028275162.1, from coordinate 19,117,365 downwards.
CCCATTTCTCATTTGCTCCAAAACATAAATAAGAATGATGTAGAACGATGGATTGCCATGATATCAGAGGCGGTTCCACGTGGGGACCACCCCTGAATTTCTGTTAAATACAAATGAAGTATATGACATTGCAGCCAAAACGTAACAGGTTCTGGTGGTTGCCCGTTCCAACTTAAATCCGTGCCCCAGTCTGTTTTTCTTCTTCTTTTTAAGCGCATCTTTATTGTTTTCTTTTCTTTTCTTTTTTTTTTCTTTGAGCACTTTTATTATTTTATTATTTATTTTTCTTTTTAATTTTAATTTTAATTTTTATTCTTATTGCCATTTTATTTTTACTTTTTTCTTTTGTAGCACTATTTTTAGCGTAGTTTTTATTTTTCTTTTTTAGATAGGTTTTTATAGTAATGTGATTGATTTTCAAGCCTATTTTTACTTTTAAATATCATTTTTTTAAATTATCTTTTATTTAAAATAAATAATTTGTCTAATTAAAATCTTTAATAAATTTAAATGTATAATTCTAAACTATTCATAACTTTTATTCCTCCCCCTCAATAAAAAAATTTACAAAAACTCTCTAATTTAATAAAAGTCAAAGTTTATGAAATTAAGTTTTATTAATACACAAAATATACTATTTTTTTTAGTAATACACAAAATCTACGGTTTAATAATCGGCCAAAACATATAAATTTAAGCTAAAAAAGTAACTCTATTGTCGTTTTAAGTTAAAAAAGTAACTCTATTATCGTTTTTTTTCCTACATCCTATCAATTTTGTTTTCATTTGACACACGACGTATTGTTTTCAACAATTTTTCAAATCAAAATCTATTAAAGGGTAAAATTTGCAATTCAATGAAAATTACAACACTCGTAAGGTGTAAATTGATACACATTGCCAAGTTTAAGTTTAAAATTGATATTTTTTCATCATGTTTATATGCATTTGTTCTCTGGACATAAAATCCTAGATCCACCGTACCACTGCATGACATAAGATTAACTTAATATATATATTTTTTTTTTATCAAAGTTAGGTGAACAGATATTTTACCGAATAGATTTTGTCCCAAAACACCTCATGTTGTTGTTGTCGCCTTAAAAAAGCCAAAAAGGAAAAGAAAACTAGAGGTTTAAAAATGGGGAAGAGAACGAGGAATGACTAGGGATGGAAAAAAATCCGTGGGACCTGATATCTACTCTGATCGCGTCGGGAAATCCTCGATTTGACTACGTACGAGATCAAATCCACAGAGATGGGTGGAAACAATCTCTGTCTCATCCTTGATCTTGCCTCTGTTTAATATTCTAATAATTTTAATTATTATATATATTAATAATATTAATAATATATTAAATTTAATAAATATTTTATCAAAATTAAAAACCTCAAAATTAATAATTCCCTTTCTCATATTTCATTAGGCGAATATCCAGACAAAGAAATTTAATTTAGATAGATGGTTAATCAATCAATTATTGTCTTAATTTTTTTTTAATTTGAGTACAATACATGAGGATGGATGATGGAACTCACAACCTCTTGGTCGGAGAAATATACCAATTACCGTTAAGCATAGCTCAATTTGGCATCAATTATTGTCTTAATTATGTTACCAAATTTGTAGTTTATAACATATGTCTTAATAAATTAATTAATATTATTTTAGATTGAACTAAAATATTTAGTTGGTAACTATTATTTGTTTGAAAATATATTACTAAACATCTTGAACAATTTTTTAAATTGAGATTCAATTAATTCTAAATTTTCTACCAAACACATATTCTAAAATATTGAAAACATCAAATACAACTTTGAATTTCATTAAATCCTATTGAATCCGACCAACCAAACGCATCCTCCTAAATCCTACGAACCTAAAGAGGGCATTATTGAAATTTAAAGATAACTGCATTTTGTTTTATATGAGAATTTATCGGAATTTTTCAGGAATAAATGATGTTTGTGTTTAATGTTGTGTTTGATAAAAAAATGACCAACTCTGTGAACTTCGACTCAGACTGAGAGCTGCTAGAAGGATGAGTTGGACGGGTGACCTGCAAAATAGAACACACTCCGATGCTAAAGTTTGTAGCTGGCCGAACTAAACTCGAGAGAAAAGTTAGTATTCGCATACCTTTTAATTGAGCAAATGGATCTTATTTATAGGCGAGATCCCCAACCATACGACAATGCCTCAACAACTCTTTAAGATTGCCGCAAAACTCGACGTGTTGTCGTAGAATCTGTCGAAGAAGAGGTTGAGTCGAAGTGGAGTAAGCGGTTCAACCAACCACTTGGAAACAATATTTAATATGGCTTGGTCGGCTTGGTCAGAGAGATCATGATCGAGGTAATGAAACTTGTGCCTTGACGGTATAAGACACATGCACCTCATATGATCAAATTACATCACATCACTTGTGAGTTGAGAAATCACATCCACCATGGACAATATTAATACATTTATACGTAAATAAATGTGTTTGGCTCGTGCCATTATTTCCAACCATTTTATGGGATTATAAAACATTAAAATAAATCAAAATATCTTACCTTTTTATATTAATTATGTTTGTAATTTATATGATATAATAAAAAATAATATATTGATTATTACTTCTTAGTGCAAATTAATTAGATTCTTAATGATGTGATTTAAATAATTTTAGCTAATTAATATGTTGAATTGTTTCTTTTTTTGTAATTAATTTTAAATTAATGTATCTCAAATTACTAATAAATTAATTATAAATTATATAAAATTTAGATTCTAATTATCTAGCTAAATTATCAATTGAATACCTTGATAATTATTACCAACCAAGGTTCAAAATGTCGATGACGATAGAAATATCGAGGTCCCGATTTTACAGACATGTCGATGTCGACAGATATTTGGAAAAAATCACGGAAATTGTGAAAAATAATAAAAATTATTTTAATTAGTAAATAATACTTTAATTGTAGCTTAATTAAGCTACAATCGATCACTTCTAACCATCCTATGTAAAAATATGAGTAATTTACTTATGAAAATGTTGATGTCGATAAAAATGTCGGAATAAGATAATGAAGATTGATAAAAATAATTTGAATTAGTAAATTGAAGTTCAATGTTGCTGGATTGTGTTTTATTGATAATTAATAATTTTAACCAATATAGTGTTTTATTACATAACTGAACAAGATATAAAATATTGATATATATACCTAATTATATTGAATTATTATAAATTAAATTATGAATTTGAAAATTTTGTAACTAAATTTGAAAAGAAAAATTGAAAGAAGAAATTCAATTAGTTAATAGTGAAAATTGAAATAAATAAATAAATTTAAATAATATTAATATTAATATTAGAAATAGAAATAGAAAAAGAAAGAAAAAGAAAGAAATGAGGAAAAAAAAAAAGGCAAAACTACATATGCAAATCCCTCCGGTCTCAATCCCACATCGGAAAGGGACGGAGGCTCCCATCCCCCTCTTCCTATTCTCGTTCAGGCGGTGGGTCATGGGTATTTAATATATCGTCGATATGGAGGAAAAATGTGTCAATGTCGAACCCGTCAACATGTCGAACCTCTCATTAAAAAATTCGACCCACCAATCAATAAATTCGTTTGCCCCACCTTACGTCCAAATAAGCACGTTTAGTCAATAAAATTCATTTGTCCCGTCAAAATAGCACATTTATGTAACTAAATATGTAATTATGTAATTATAACAATGATACGTCAATTTTTTTCTTAATAAATTTTAACTTATTAATATTTTTAATCTAAAGAAGGCTGTAAGGACAAAGAAAATTTTGAAAGGTCACGAGACCGGTATTTGGCACATTTAGCTTACATTTTAATTCTAAATAATAAATTAATGAAATAATTTACTTGGACAAATAATTGGGATGGAAAAATAAAAAATAAAAAGGTCAATATGTCAAATTCCTGTGAATACAATACATCATGTAAACAAACAAAAATGTTGAATTCCCATACATTACCAAAATTCCTAAATCATTTAATTACACACTCTTTCCACGATCTTTCCAAACCAAAAAAGAAGGAAAAAAAAAGATTTAGAAAGAAACCAAAACCAAAACCAAATGGGCACGTAAAACCCAATTTTCAATTACAAATTTACATATGTTCTTCAGAATCCACGAACTCTCCTTGTTCTCACTGACATTGGCTTCTTCTCCAGATTTAAGCCAAAGCTTGGCTTCTGAGTTTCCTCTGTGAGTTCTGGCTTTGTTTCTGTTTCCATGTCCAAGCCAGTTTCAACATTTGGAGCTCTCTGCTCCTCCATTTCACTGTCTTCTCTACTTGGAGAAAACGAAGCAGGCATTGAGTTCTTCACTTCTGCTGTGATTTTGCTGCCTGCTTCTTCTTCTTCTCTTCGATTTTGGTATTCGATTTCCTGTTTCGGTTTCGATTCTACCTCGGATTTCTTTTGCTCTTGTCTCTTATTTGTACTTCCAGAGCCAGGTTTTGGGGTGCTTGGATCATCAGGATCTTGTGATTGAGAGCGGGAGAGCTCCATGGCAGCTCTGGCAGCCGCTGCCGCCTGAGCGGCTGATTCGAAAGCAGCTTGAGCTGCATCCGCCACATCTTTGTACTTCTGTTTAGCTTGCATAGAACCAGATGGAACATCAGCAGAGAATTGCAAATTGTCCCCCACTTCAGCCTTAGGCTCCTGCTGGTAATTCTGCCTTCTGTTTCGGGCAAACTTTTCCTATGGTAATCAAGAACAGAATCCCAATCAATTTAAGAGAAAAAACGAAAAAAGTTTCTCAAAAGATCAAACATCCCCCAACATATCTATCAAACTCTTCTATTTTGTTTATATGAAGTTTCATACCTCATTGGAAAGAGGATGTTCATCGAGTTGCAGAACAATGTTATTCTCAGAAGCAATGGCTTCCAGCACATTCATTCTGCTCTCCAAATTTGGCTGCCTGGTAGACAGTTTTTGCATTATCTACAGAAATCAGAGCACAAGGTATGAATAATAATGAAACAGATCATGAAAAACAAAATGAAATCGCCAGAGAAAGACAAAATTGAAATCATAAAAATGAGAATACCGAATGATCGACTCCACAGTTGTTCCGTAATTCAACAGCACGAGCAGTGAACTCTTTGCCGAAGCGAGTGGTCAAAACCGATTTGATCTCTTGAAGTTCTGGAAAATCCCCACATCTTGAAGCCGCAAAAATCAGTCCCGATACTGCCTCTTTCAATTCCTCAGGGCATTCTCTGAATTAGAGCATAAACCAAACATTCAATCAAAACAGATCATAAAAGAAAAGAAACAGCAGGATGTTCCAGAATGTCGGACAAATCAGAAAACCTTTCTTGTTCGAGGAGGTCGGTCCTTTCGATCAAGAGATTGAGATAGCCTTCAATCAGAACATAAGCATCCAAAGCATTCTGCTCCTTAATCACTTGCTCAACCTACAAAACAAAAATCAACAAATTCAATTCAACCGACGAATTGGGGCACACAACACAACACAGATCAAATGAAATTTCAAAAGAAAAAAAAAACAATGGAAAGCAGAAATTGAATGCGAGAGAGAGAGAGAGACGAACTCGAAGGAGAGCGCGGTGGTGGTGGCCTAATTGGAGAAGTTGGAGGGCATCAGAGCGAGCTTGAGAGCGCCTCACATGGCGCTGGTTGGTGAGGACGGCGAGGCGAGAGAGGGCGAGATTGAGGAGCGGACGGAACTTGGAGGCCCTGAAATTCCTTCCGAGAAGAGCGTCGAGCTTCCTTCCCATGGCGTCGTCGGCCGGAGAAATGGAAGAAAAAGAGTGAGGGGATCGGCGCCGGTGGGGGTTTATATATGTTGTTGAAGCGCGTGGGAACGGGGCTTTGTGTGTGTTTCAGTTTTCTTACGGCCGAAGTCTCTCTTCGCCTCGTAAAATTTTGTTGGGAAAATTGTCCAACGCGCTTCCCGAACGTCACTACGGCCTTCTCAGAATCTCAGGTCCATGGAGACAAATTTTGGGTTTATTTATCATTTACAACCAATATATATATATATACTATAATTATGATTAACTTCCAATATCGTGATAGTACGTTAATTAGCATATATCTTCCATTAGAAGGTCGTTGGGAGTTTCTATTGAACCATACATTTCTATGATTCATCTTATTTACATTTTTTTTCCCTTCATTATTTTTACCTATCTTTTCTTTAATCAATTTTCTTTATTTTTATTTTTAATTTTATAGTTTAAATTAATTAATGTACGACTAATAAACAATTTTATGCAATTAATTATATTTATATATTACATTTAGATATACAATAAACTTTAATTAAATTATATAATATCTCAATTTATTTTTAACTCGTAAGAAATACGTGTGATGTACATGGAACTTTAAAGTTTTATTTTAAAGTACATAAAAATTAATTAAAATTATAAAATTGAAGATATTGGTTTCAGCATCTTACGGTTATTGTATGAATATTTTAGATATTCATATTATATTATACTAATTTTGTATAATACAAAATATTGATTTAAACATATTTTCTTTTCATAATTTATTTATTGTGCCTTTTACAATTCCTAATTATTTATTTATGTGAATATTTTCGTTAATTTTTTTTCATATGAATTTTTTTTATTGGAATTTAAATCAACACATACGATATTGTGTGAATGTCTACGTATTATATTTTATCATGATTTTTTATAACAATATTTTATCGTGATTAATTACAATTCTTCATTTATCTTCCAAAAATATCACAATATATTATGTACTTATAATTTTTTTTGTAATTATAATTTTTAAATAAAAAGTAATTAATTATTCAACAAATTTGAAACTTAATTTAAACATGTTAATGAAATTAATAATTGATTTATATAATACAATACATTATTTGTTCGAATTTGTTTCTAAAATTAGAGGTGGGAAAGTTACCTAAATTACCTACTATAGTTCTCGCCTATTTTTACCTCTACCGACCCAATATTATCAATGTAGCTCAAACATAAACTTCAGCTAATAACAAAGCCCGACTACAAGGATTTTGTATTTCTAAACCTAAAGGCACAAATTCAAGAAACCTATTTTCTCTCCTCTCTCTTCACGAGTGTATCGCCTTTCACTATTGTCTTCTTCTATCTAGTGCCGCTACTGTCTCAACAGCTTTTTCCTTCTGGCTCACCACTACCGTTCTCTCTCTCGATCTCGCCCCTAGCATAGGAGTTTAAAACAACCACATTCTGCGACCTCGACTACAACTGTTATGTCATCTGTCTTCCCTGTAACGACTTCTACTATGTCCTTTAGTTAAGTATGGTGAGAACGAAAATCTCACTTTCGCACAAGTTTTTTTAGTGCTCTCCCCTTTACATTTTGTATATACCTCACCCACTATGTGAATATATATCTTTCGAAAATGAAGAAAATGAAAGATTTTTTAGAAGTTAAATGGATTAAAGATAATGGAATATTAATGATTTCTAATTATAGTCGTTTTTTTTACAAATCTAATTATAGTCTTGATTCATAGTATATGGCAAAATTGAAATAGGAAGATGGAATACTTTTTTTTTTTAGGCAAAATACAAACAAAGTTAAGAACGAGATCTACAATCCACCGCCAACACCGAAGAGATCTCATTAGGCCATTCCTCCACCCAGATTTGAAGGTGAGGTGAAGTCAATGCCAGTTGAGCTAACAGATGGGCTGCGGCGTTGCCATTCCTATGTGTAAAACTAAAAGAAACCCTCGCAACATGAGAGAACAAAAAAAGCATGATGATAGAGCAGAGAGCCCCAACTTCAGAATCATTCACACAATCTGTCGTCAATAAATTAAAAATCCGGAGTGAATCTGTTTCGATCTGGAACCGAATAAAATCTGCTTCCACAGTAAGGAGAATACCCTCATAAACCGCGAAGCCTTCCACCCAATCAACATCACTAGCACGAGCAAGCGGACGAACGACTGTAAGATACACAAAACCGACCGAATCCCGAATAATTACACCCACCCCTGCTACAAAAGATTCCTTTCTGAAAGCCGCATCCACATTCACCTTAAGGAGAGGCGCTGCAGGAGGACGCCAGATAGCCACCCGAGGAGGACGACAAACCACTGGAGCAGATGTAGAACTCCGTTGAGCCGCTTGATAAACCTGGAGGTAATTTTCCGACCAAGAAACAATGTCCGACAAAGAGCCACCTGACGAGAAATGTTGGGGAGTTTGATTACGCGCGTTCCAAATAGCCCACAACAACACCACAATAGCTCCAATATGCTGCCAAGAAACTAGATCCGTCCACACCCGCATAAAATGACCCACATCAGATCCCACCGGCACCCACAAAAGATGGAGAAGATGGGAGAATTTAGAACACTGCCATATAGATCGCACTTTTTTACATAACCAAAACACATGGGCTGCACTTTCCCCCTTTTGGCCACAAAACCTGCAGCAATTCAGAATATAAACTCCTTTGGCTGAGAGGTTCTCCCCCGTCGGTAAATGGCCAAGGCATAACCTCCATCCGAAAATATTAATTTTACTAGGGAGTTGTAGTTTCCAAAACCCCTTCCACCACTGTAACAGAGACTCGAGGGAAGAAGGGGAAGGCAAACCATGAACGATGCTGCGCTGTGCAAGACGGTACCCACTTTTAACATTGTATTGTCTCCTTTTGTCATAATGCCAAATGAGTTTATCCAGCAGACTAACACCAAGCGGAATATTCAGAATTGAGGAAGCCTCCTCATCGCTAAAGTGCTGTCGAATTTTCTCCACATCCCACTGATCTGAAGGTAATAGGAGATCACAAACTAAGCTATCCACAGATAATGAAGTCGGTGAGCGAATGTACAAAGACCCATCCATGGGAATCCAATTATCAGAATAAACTCTAATGGACTCACCGTTGCCCACTCGCCACCAAAGACCAGCACGAAGAAGATCCCGACCCCAAAGGAGACTCCACCATATGAAAGAAGCATTGGATCCTGCCCGAGCACTCAGAAAATCACCAGTCTTAAAATATTTGGACTTCAGAACTCGGGCAAGGAGGGAAGACGGGTCAGAGAGAAGCCGACACCCTTGTTTAGCTAACAAAGCCTGATTGAACGATTCCAGATCACGAAACCCCAAGCCTCACATACATTTAGGCAAACACATGCGCTTCCAGCTAACCCAGTGCAACTTACGATCCTCATCAAGTTCACCCCACCAGAAATGGCTCATCAACATATGAATTTCATGGATTAGGTTTTTCGGGAGGCGGAAACAATTCATTGTATAACACGGTATCGCCTGAATTACAGATTTCAAAAGAACCTCTTTACCTCCCACAGAGAAGAGCTTCCCTTTCCACCCTTGAAGTTGAGACCAAATTCGATCCTTAAGAAACTGCAGATGTCGTCGTTGGTTCCGTGGCATAAAAGTGGGTAAACCCAAGTACCGTTGGTGACAATCCTCTTGACGAACAGCGAGGAGTGAGCAAAGAGATTCTTGCAAGGAAGCCGACGTACTCCTACTAAACAAAACAACCGATTTGTCAAAGTTAATTGTTTGTCCCGCCGCTGTCTCATACAAAGTTAGGACGTCTTTAATCGTCTGACCCTCCTCGTAGGACGCCTTAAAGAAAAGGAGACTGTCATCCGCGAAAAACAGGTGAGAGATAGGCGGCCCGTAACGCGATAATTTTAGACTGGTGAGAGATCGTCGTGACTCAGCCCCAGACAATAAGCTAGAAAGACCTTGTTCACACAGTAAGAATAAATAGGGGGATAGTGGATCACCTTGCCAGAGGCCTCGACTTGGTTGCACAAGACCAACCCGATCACCATTAACTTTAAAAGAAAAGGAGACTGAAGAAACACACCGTAATAGCAACTGAACCCAGGTCGGCGCGAACCCCATTTTCAATATAATTTGTTCCAAAAAAGACCATTCAACCCGATCGTAAGCTTTACTCATGTCGAGCTTCAAAGCGGCCCACCCCGACTTCCCCATTCGCTTCCGCCGAAGAGAATGGATGCATAACCCAAAATGGCATTGTCCACCACGCACTGCCCCGGAATGAAAGCACTTTGGTGCCGGGAAATAATCTCATTCAGGATTGATTTCATTCTGTTGACTAAGGCCTTGGAAATTAATTTATAGAGGATATTGCAGAGAGAAATCGGACCGAAGTCTATAATACGACGCGACCGCTTGACCTTTGGAATAAGTGTAACAAGTGTCTTATTGAACGCCCGGGGAGAGACCTGATCATTCAAAACTTGTAGACAACAATCAACCCCATCAGAACCAACTATCTCCTGATAATTCCGAAAGAAAGAACCGGAAAGCCCATCTGGACCCGGGGCCTTGTTGGGATGAATTTGCTTGAGAGCGGTCACAATATCCATCTCAGTAAATTTACGCATTAGCATCTGATTCATTTTGTCACTAACACAACAATTCACATCTGCAATGGCACTTTGAATCACCTGAGGAGAAGGGCGGGAGGAAGAGAAAAGCCGTTCTAAATAAGACGAAATAATACCTCCAACTTCGTGAGGCTCCTGAACCCATAACCCAGAAGAATCCTCCAGCCCAATGATAGTATTCATCCGCTTTCGAAAAGAGGCGCTGTTATGAAACCACCGCGTATTTTTATCCCCCCATTTGAGCCAGCTTTCACAAGACCGCCGATGCCAATATATTTCTTCCCCAATGAGCAAATTTTCGAGGGTGGCCCCCTCTTGAAAGGTGATAAAACGCCTCCTTGCCTGGAAGCCGCTTGAATGCGACCTCCATAGCCGCCGACCTTCGCTTTCCTCCACCGTTGAAGTGTCGACATACAATTGTTGGTCTTTTAGGCTAGGCTGTCGGGGAGCGAATTCGAAGCAGGGGAGTGAAATTATTCTCTTAATGACTAGAGAATATGCTTCTCATTAATTTTCCATTATTACATCAGTAACAGAATACAACAATAGACTTCATATAAAACTGAAACTTGTAACAGAATACAACAATAATTAACCACTTTATAACAATTACAACTCATCAGTTATTATCCCCCCTCAAACGGTTGTTGGCTGAAGCAGTAGTTTGGATCGAAAATAAAACAAACGAGCAGAAGTGTGAGGTTTGGTGAAAAGATCTGCAACCTGATGAGTTGTGGGAACATAACAGAGCGTAATGTCTTTACGCACAACAAGTTCTCTGACGAAATGAAAGTCGATTTCAACGTGTTTTGTTCACCCATGGAAAACAAGATTTTTTGCTAACTGTATAGCAGAAGCATTATCACACCAAAGAACAGGTGACTGTGTGCTAAATACATGAAGATCCTTCAGAAGTTGACGAACACAAAATAGCTCAGCAGCTGTTGAAGCCAAACACCGATATTCAGCTTTCGTAGAGCTCCGAGACACTGTGGATTGCTTCTTAGATCCCCACGAAATTGGATTAGAGCCAAGAAAGATAACAAAGCCCGACGTAGATCTCCTATCATGTGAGTCCCCTGCCCAATATGAATTGGAAAAGGCATGGAGCCTTAAGTTTAAAAGAGTCCCGTTGAAACATAATGCCGAATTGAAGAGATCCAGATAAATATCGAAGGATACGCTTGGCAGCAACCAAATGAGACTCACAGGGAGCATGCATAAATTGGGAAAGCTTCCCAACTGCAAATGTGATGTCTGGCCGTGTAAATGTTAGATAGTGAAGGGATCCTATAAGACTTCGATAATTCCGAATATCTTCAGCTGAGCAAGAAGCACCAATATCAGTAGTGGAAGACAAACTCATGGGAGTAGTGCAGGGTTTAGCAGACAACATCCCAAATCGTTGCAAAACATCTCTGGTATATTTGGCTTCATTGATAAACAAGCCATTATTAGTATAAGAAATTTCCAACCCCAGAAAATATTTTAAAGCCCCCAAATCAGTCATTTCAGCTGGACTATAAGAGAAACAATATATGATGGATCACTCCCAGTAACTATAATGTCGTCAACATATAAAAGGAGATAGGTATAAGATCCATGAACAAGTCGGACAAACAGAGATGAATCTACAGAAGACGCCACAAACCCGAGTGTTAGCAAATGTGTGGTGAAACATTCAAACCAAGCACGAGGTGCTTGTTTGAGACCATATAAAGATTTACGTAACTTGCAAACATAAGAAGGATTTGTAGGATCGAAAAAACCTTGAGGCTGCTACATGTAAACTTCCTTTTGAAGTTCCCCATGAAGGAACGCATTCTTGACATCTAATGTCGAAGTTGCCAACCAAAATGAGTAGCTAAAGACAAGATAATTCAGACAGTTGGCTTCTTTACAAGATGTTTCGTCAAAATCAACACCTTCTTGTTGATGAAAACCTTTGGCAACAAGGCGAGCCTTATACCTAGCAATGCTGCCATCGGGATGTCTTTTAATTCTATAGACCCATCTTAGAAGCCTCGGTATAAGAGGATGGTTCTTCAGACAAATCAGAAACATGAGCAAGAAATAATTTTTTCTTAGAGATCTCAGACTTGCTCCTTGTTTGCATAGGATGCACATTAGTGGGTGCAACAGAGGTTCTAGGACTAACACCTTCCAAGGCAACACCCGTAGTAGTATTACATGAGCTAGGATCAGTAGCTTCAAAGGCAGCACTAACATTCACATTGTTATTAGACATATCTGAATAATCTGAAGAAGAAGAAGCAGTGAAAGAAGGATCAATCGAATCAATAGACTCATTTGATGGTGACATTAGGAATGCCAAAAGAAGAGGATTAACAAGGGAAGATGAGGATGATAAATCATGAGTAGAAATAGACACAGGTAGATTAGCAAATGGAAAAACAGATTCGTCGAAGAGAACATGTCTGGACGTGTATAGTCGCCCGATGCTCATATTATAACAAAAGTAGCCTTTATAATCCAAAGGATAACCAAGAAAGACACATTGGGTGGACTTAGGTTGAAGCTTGTGAGAGTTGTAAGGCTTAAGAAGTGGATAACAGGCACAACCAAAGGTTTTAAGAAAGGAATAGTCAGGTTATTTGTGAAAAAGAAGTTCAAAAGGAGATTGATTTCCAAGATAGGAAGAAGGAAGACAGTTTATAACAAAAACAGCTGTTGCAAAGGCAAAAGGCCAAAACTTGATAGGTATAAAAGCTTGAGACATAAGGGTTAAAGCGGTTTCAACTATATGTTGGTGCTTTCTCTCAACAACACCGTTTTGTTGAGGAGTATTGGTGCATGATTTTTGATGAAATATGCCACTTTGTTGTAAAAAAGTTCCAAGAGGATGATTCACAAATTCACCCCCACCATCAGTCCTAAGTATTTTGATGCTAGAGTTTAATAGATTTTCAACCAGAGATTTGAAATTCTTAAAGGCAGCAAACACACCAGATTTAAGAGGCAAAGGATAGAGCCAAGTATACTTGGAATAGTCATCAACAAAGGAAACATAATAGTTGAAACCATTTATTGAAATTTCAGGAGCAGGGCCCCATACATCAGCATGGACAAGTTCTAAAGGACGTAAAGACACACTAGTAGAAATTAGAAAAGGAAGCCGATGCATTTTACCATAGACACAATGTTTACATAGGCATTGAGAAGATTTACTGATTGGTAAATGTAAAGTGCGAAGAACAGAATTCAAAACAGAATCATGAGGATGTCCTAATCGATTATGCCAAAGGAATGAAGGCACCTGTGTTCCAACATGAGCAACCGGAGAGGCAGAGTTTTTGACAGGGGAATTCAAGTGAGCAGGAGCTTGATTTGAAGAAGACAAACAAGCATTTGATGAGATAGGATAGAGACTATTGATGCTAGGGCCTTGGTAGAGTATCTTGCCCGAACATTTGTCCTGGATGAAGAATTTATCAGAATCAAAGACAAAAAGGCAATTATTGTCAAGGCAAAGACGATGAACCGAGAGAAGATTAGAAGAGATAGTAGGTACATGAAGCAATTGAGATACAGTAAGAGAAGAAGAGGGAGTTTTAAGAATGCCACAACCTGTATGAGTAATAGGAAGAGACTGACCACTTCCCACACCGACTTGCTCCTCACCAGAATATTCAGATACATTGGAGAATTGACTTAAATCTGCCGTGACATGTGCGTTACAGCCAGAATCTGCAAGCCATGGAGAATTTATAGTAGCTAGGTGAGCATAATTTTGAGAAGCTACCATTGCAGCCAACTAAGCAGGAGGATGTCGTCCCTGATAACTATAGTTCATCCTATTGTAATAGTCCAACGCAGTATGTCCAACACGTTGACAGATTTGACAAACAAGTCTTTGAGAGAAACCATCTGAGCTAGGTCGTAAGTGCGAACCAAATGTAGAAAAAGATTGATTCGGTGAAAAATTACCAGGACCAACCATAAGAGACAGAAGAATTACCAGTATTTGCAGATTTACTTTGATTGACTGACTTAGATTTGCAGGAATAACCTCGACCACGACCAACATTTGGATTAGTGTTCTGATTACGAGGTGATTGTTGAGCAACTAAAAGAGCAGTCGGTGTAGAGAAAGCCTCATCACGTTTGACCTGTTTATCAATCGCAACTTCCTCTGATACAAGAAGTACATGAAGTTCACCGAAGAAGACCGGTGAAGAACGAGTTCGCATCGATGTGCGAAACGTATTATATTCGGCACGAAGACCATTTCATGTATAAATGATAAGATCCTCATCCTCAATAACAACCGAGATGTTAGCAAGCTTATCTTTAAGTTCTTTGACGCGTTGAACATACTGATCAATGGTCTCGGACGACTTCTTTACAATCGATTGGAGATTTGTTTTGAGATTCACAACATTCAATCTGGAATCCGATGAGTAATGCTTCACAAGCGTAGACCACACTTCCTGAGAATTTGCACAGCCAACAACAAAAGTTAAAGTAGTAGTAGAAAGTGTTGCATTGATCAAGGTCATTAGGGCATGATCCTTGGCGATCCAATCTTCATACGCTGGATTAGGTTGAGTAGAATCATCGTTCAGAAATAGAGATGGCTTCTTGGTTGAACCATCAACAAAGCCGAATAACTTGTGCGCTTTTAGAATCGAAGTTAACTGAAACTTCCATAGAACAAAATTGGATGAATCGAGTCTAATAGAGACAAAATTGCGTATATTGGACAGAAGAAATATTGGAGAAGCAAGATCCTTCGAGATATTGGATTCGCCATGAAAACTCACTGCAAGAAGAGACTTCACCGCAAGAAGAAACAAGAAGTAATAGAAGCGGACACGTGGTTTTGGATCGAGACGTGGGTCAATAGAAGTCTGATACCATGAAATTATTCTCTTAATGACTAGAGAATATGCTTCTCATTAATTTTCCATTATTACATCAATATATAAAGACTTCACATACAACTGAAAACTTGTAACAGAATACAACAATAATTAACCACTTTATAACAATTACAACTCATCAGTTATTAGGGAGAACCAGCCCCGAGACATCACTGATTTACAATCTGGAAAAGTTATCCATACATCCTCAAACCGAGGAATTTTATTAATGTATTTCCGAGGTACAACCGACATGTTTGCAATTTGAACCTCAATGGCCCTGTGATCAGAGAGAAAAAAGTCCAGGTTATGAACCAAAGAGTGTGAGAACAGAGTCTGCCAGGGAGAATTACATAAACAATGATCCAGCCTCTCGAAGATGGTTTCCCCATCCTCACGCCGATTAACCCACGTAAAACAATCACCAGAATAACCCATATCCATCAAGCCACACTCATCTATGGCTAGTCGAAAATTCAATAAAGCACTGCCCGGCTTTGTGCGTCCCCCAAGTTTTCTCATGATGGTGAATAATCTCATTAAAATCTCCCCTGATAAGCCATGGTACATCATCACTCCCACGGAGGTGTTTCAATAGAGTCGAGGTGGCGGGGCGCGAATGTTCAACAGGACTGCCGTAGAAACCCGTGAGACGCCACTGAGTGCCACCATGGTCCACCCAGCCGTTAATATGAGAGGCAGAGAAAGAAATCAATCTGAAATTCAATGCACAATGCCACAAAAGCGCTAACCCACCGCTTCGACCTACACAATCCACCGAGATACAGCCAAAAAAACCAAGTTGCTGCTTAATAAAATCCATTCTGTCACGCCGAGATTTTGTTTCTGACAAGAACACGAACTGGGGTTTTTTTAATTGTACAACCTTGTACAATTTGCGGAATGAACGGGAAAATCCCACTCCCCGAACATTCCAAAATAAACCGATCATAATGAACGGCGGGGCTGGGTACCAGCCGCTGCCAGAGGAGAAGAAGAACAGATATTGCCATGACCCCCGAGCCGTCCAGCAAAATCACCAACATCAGAAACCTCAGAACAAAGCTTTTTAGAAACAGGAGCACCATTCTGCCCTTCACTGTCACTGTGTAAACGCTTGCCCAGCACCTTCTGATCTAACGGAGTGGGTTGCATTGGCCCCTATGTGTTGTCACGTGCAGCTCTCTTCCATTTATTTCCACGTGGCCCTAAAAGATGAGGTGGCAGCAAAACTGGTCCACTATGTATATTTGATTTAGGTGGGCTAACCAGTGCAATATGCAGCCCAAATCCTTCCCACCACCTGGAGAACACGTAACTGACAAAGGCAACCCCCCACCATCAACCTGTGCATCGTTGTCAGCTAAAATAGGAGAACGTGGTGGTGGGGATCCTCTGCCCGACGAAACCAACGCCACTACCGTCGACTCACCCACCACCGGCTGCGAAGAAACCCCAGGTCCAACCTCCGACACCGCGCCCACAACTATCGGAACCCCCGACAGCACCTCCACCGTTCCCGGACTCCCCCGTTCAACCCCCGCATCACCCACCTGACTCCCCTCCCCAACACTGGGCGCTCAGTTGCCCGGAATGGTGAAGCTTCCCCCGCTCGAGGGGTAGAGTGTTTCAACATCGACGCCCGTAACCAATCTCTGTACTGTAGTTTATCAGGCACCAAGATTGCCGGTACCGGATCGCCACACTCCCGCAACGTATGCCCCAATCGCCCACACGGATAGCAAAAGTCAGGTAGCTTCTCATACTGGATGAGGCACCACAACTCCTTCCCCGAGTCCAACTGGATCTTGAGACCCCGTCGAAGCGGTTGTCCGATGTCCACCTTCACTCGGAGCCGTAAAAAAGCACCAACCCAATTATCCACCCCATTGCAATCCACGAATTCAACCTGACCCAGTAATGCCCCTAATTGGTTGGCCATCACTTTGGACATACACTAAAAGGGCACATTATGAATTTGAATCCCAAAGGAAGTCGAGGTGAAGCATAGGTCAGATAGTTGGTCTGTCGCCCCTGGAGAAATGAGAACCAAAAGACCTTTGTTGAACGTCTAGGGACCCGAATTCAACACCGGGATCTTATCAACGAGAGACCGGAAGTGGATAACGAAAAGGCTCTCTCCGGCCGGGGCAATTTGGGTGCCATTATGAACCCGCCATATAGATTTCATTACGGATTGGAACGCAACTAGATTAATACGTGAACTGGACAAAAGTTTTCCCACAGCACATTAATCCACCCGATCCGCCGATAGCACAGGGCAACCCTTATCAACTCGAAAAGTTGTCTCCTCTTCGCCCGTTAAGGTAAGCCCTCGCCATAAATCAACGATCTCCTCCATACATAACCACCCCAAAGCAACCGTATCTACAACCCAAGAACCTGGAAACCCAAAATCGGAAAGATTGCAAAACCTAGCAAAAACAAAAAACCTCTCAAATAGAGAGAAAACCCATACAGAGACAGGACTAAGCGGAGTGAGATAAAAGTTCAAATTAGGAAGATGGAATACTAAACGGGCATTATGGCATAAATGAAGGGAGGGTGAATTTAGAGAGGTGGGATCGTGAGGGAGAGAAGGGAGAAATGGAGAGAGAAAATTTGTATTTAAAGTACACAATTACAATCAAAACAATAGTGAAAAGAGTTGAAATGACAGGGTAAAAATAGAACACAAAGTTTCTCCTAATAGTGGCTTTTATATATACTATAGATATAGATATAGATATTTGAAAGGAATTATTATGAATAATATCTGTTATAAAAAATACATCATTTTAAAGAAATATTTTTTTTAACAACTTACATTTGATATTTTCCTTCTTAAAATAATATAATTTGATAATATAATAAATAAATCTCATCATAACATTAAAATATATAATTGTATTTTTTAAAAAATATATTAAGCTCGAAAGAAAAATTTATATTTAATATTAATTACTTTTAAAAAGTCTTATATTAATATTGAATTCTCGCTAATGACATACAAAAATTAATATGTATGCAATTAATATAAAAAACCAAAATATTAAATTCATTTAAAAAATCTGCAATTAATATAAAAAACCAAAATATTAAATTAATTTTAAAAATCTATTGTATTAATACAAATTAACTTAATGTATAAATTATATGAATATTCATAAGAGCATTTTTTAAACTTTATATAAATTTCGAATATTTCCAATAATAAATCATGCAAAACAAATGTGGCTATCCAAATATTTTTTGACATCTTTATAAATTTTCTTATAAAACAAACATGACTATCTGAAAATGTCGGACATCTAAAATTCTTGACATCTCAAATTCCAGGCATTTGAAGATATCTGGCATACACATTCCCAAAAAATAAACGACCCCTTAACGGTCACTGATTTAAATTGACCTTAGCAATTTTATGTGTATATGTGGTATATTTTTTTTAAAATTTTAATCTTTTTTATTGATGATAGACATTGATAAGTGTCTATCAATAATAGATTTAACAATAAACATTTATGACTGATATAGTATATCGATTATATACTGATAAAAGTAAATGAGCGAGGGAAATGTAAATTACGTAAAAATATCTAAGAAGGGAAAAAAAATTTAATTTTGTCATATTCGCAAAATCATAATCATATTACTATATTTGCAAATATGGCAAATTGAATTGTCACTGATTGAAATTTTCCTTATAAATTTTGATTAATTATTTCTATTTAGTCTTTAAATTAATTTTAAAATGTTTCAACTACCTTCTTAAAGTGACTGGTTAGATTCACATGCCTCTCAGGTGACTTAAAATTTTTCGAAATTTTTCGAATACAATTTTTTGTTGTGAAATTTTAAAGTTGAATGAATATACTCTTATTGATGTTGAAATATTAAAAATTTGGCCTGAATTTATAAAATAATGAAAGAGATAAATGATAAAGAACTTAATAGATGATTACAACTTAAGTACGTATAGTTGTAAACTAAATTGTTGCTTGATGGGTAATTTAAGGACATATATTTAACCAAAAATTGAAGGACAAAATCTAAATTTATAAAAATTTAAAGGTCAAAAATGGGAAAGCAAACTAAAACTAAAACTATTCAAATAGTCATGGACTTTTTGTTAAATAATGGGTACAGACACATCTTAAGTGTGATAGATTGTGATGTTTCATTCTCCATCACCCCAATATTTGAACGAACACATCATTTCTCTCCATAGGCGCCTCAACCCGAACAGTCTCATAAAAGTTTGAAGGGCAAAATCTATTTAAAATATTAAACATGATATTTTAAGTTTTTTTTCTTTAACGAAGAGTACAGAAAAAACAATAATAAGAAGGAACGAGCCCCGCCTCTAAAGCCAAAGAAATACCTACTTGAGTAGCCAAGCTCTCGGCCATATCAACATCTGCTACATTTGGGACAAACTGCACAACAGATAGGAAAACATGCCCAAGAATCCTGTATCACCACGCCCAGACCTACCACCAAATTCCCCTTGAAAAACGCAGCATCCACATTGACCTTAAAACCCGGAGCAACCGGAGGGCACCACACAACCGTACAACGGGATGACCACAACGACGGAGGGGAGGGGGGATAAAGACATCGCTGGGCTTCCTGGAAAACCGTTAGATACTACTCCATCCAAGGTGTTAAATCCGCCAAAGGGACGGCTGGAGAGCCATGAAACAACACCGAATTGCGAGTTTTCCAAATACCCCATAAGAGCACCAAGATATCAGACATACCGAACCACTAAACTCACTCCTTCACATCACGAAGGAGGTTTGCCACATCAGTCACCTTTAAGGAAGGTAAAAGAGCACCCACCTTAGAACATACCAAGAAAACATGCAGAATAGAGTCACCATAAGCACCACAAAAGGACCACAAATTCGGTACCACTACGCCTCGAGCCAATAGATTTTCCCCCGTGGGGAGGCGGTCATGAAACAAACGTCAACCAAATAATTTAATTTTACTAGGGAGTTGCAGCTACTAAAACCCCAACCACCATCGGCGTACACCATCCGAAGAGGAAGACGAAGGAGACCGGTGGATATCTGCATGCTGAGCCACCCTATAACCACTACAGACTGAGAATAAGCCCATCTTCTCATAATGTCATATGAGTGTATCCGGAGACTAGCTCTCAAATGGAAGAGTCAAGATACAGGTTGCTTCCTCCTCAAAAAAGTGTCGTTTTATCTTATCCACATCCCAACCTCCTAAAGGAGATCGAAGATCACATACTTGACTGTGCGCTGGCAAGGACGGAACAGATTGTACTCAGAGGAAACTCGTCGTAGGCAGCCACCTATCTTGATAGATCCAAATATTTTCGGCATTGCCCACCCACCAACGGAGGTCCGAATGTAAAAGTCCACGTCCCCAAATAAGGCTCCGCCAAATAAATGAACTACAACCTACAAAATATTTAGCTTTCAGCACGATTGAGAAGAGGGCATCCGGATCATTGAAAATCCGCTAACATTGCTGGGCCAGTAAAGCACGGTTAAAGTGCTCAAGATCCCGAAAACCCAAACCTCCAAAGCATTTAGGTAAGCACATTTGTTTCCAACCAACCCAGTGTATTTGACAATCTTCTACCCCCACGCCCCACTAAAACCAAGCCATAATCATATGAATATCGTGAAGGATACCCCTTTGGGAGTCGAAAACAATTTATCGTGTAACACGAAATGGCCTAAATGACCGAATTAAGGAAAATCTCTTTACTGCCAACGAAAAACAACTTCCCCTCCCAACCTTGCAAATGTTTCCAGATTCGGTCTTTAATAAAACGAAAATGGCCTCGACGGTTCCGAGGGATAAAAGTCGGTAATCCCAGATATTGAGCATGACAATCTGTCCGTCGGGCCTAAAGCAAAGACCTAACACCATACTGTAGATGGACATGTGTCGACTTACTAAATGAAATTACTGACTTATCAAAATTAATCGTTTGGCCTAATGCTTTCTCATAAAAATCTAGGACTGTGAGAACCACCTAACCTTCATTGGGAGAAGTCTTAAAAAACAGTAAACTATCATCGGCAAAAAATAAATGGGAAACAGATGGACCCGAACGTGATAATTTAAAACCAGTTATTTGCTTTCGTAACTCTGCCCCAACTAAAAGGCTTGACAGCCCCTGGAAAAACAAAAGAAACAAGTACGAGGACAACGAGTCACCTTGGCGAAGGCCACGAGTAGGCTAGAGGGAGCCAACTCGATCACCATTTATCTTAAACGAACAGGTGACAGAGGAAACACACCGCATTATCAGAGAAACCCAGTCAGATGCAAAGCCAGCTTCAGAATAATTCGTTCAAGGAACACCCACCAACCCGATCATATGCTTCACTCATATCAAGTTTCAGGGTCGCCCACCCCGACCGATGAGATATTTTCTTACGAAGAGAGTGGATACACTCGAAGCCCAAAATAGCATTATCGACCACACACCGTCCAAGAATAAAGACACTCTGATTTGGTGAAATAATATCATGCAACATAAATTTCATTTTATTCACCAATACCTTCGATATCAGTTTGTAGCTAACATTACACAGAGAAATAGGACGATAATCAGAAATTCGTCTTGGCTATGTAGACTTAGGAAGTAACGTAATAAGAGTCTCAATCAGAACCCTCAGCGAAACGCGGTTATTTAGTACCTGTAAACAATTACTGATAACATTCATACCCACGACCTCTAAAAAATTCCCGTAAAAAAACCCCGGAAGACCGTCCGGTCCGGGGGCCTTAGCTGGATGAATTTGTTTAAGAGCCTGCACAACTTCGTCCACTGTAAACGGTCGAAGTAACCGATGGTTCATATTGTCTGTAACACAACATCTGACATTAGCTAAAAACACTCTGCAAAGCCTGCTCAGAAGGAAGTGAGGAGGCATGAATATTGGCAAAATAATCAAATATAATACCTTGGATTTTCGTTGGTCCCTGTACCCATCGGCCAATGGAATCTTCTAAGCTCTCAATGGTATTGACCTGCCGTCGAAAAGAAGCGCGATTGTGGAACCACTTTGTATTTTGGTCGCCACATTTCAGCCAACACTCACGGAACCGTTGTTTCCAGTACACTTTCTCCTCCAATAACAGAGACTCAAGACGGGATTCCGCACTCAAAACTGCAACACGTGAGCCACCCACAGAAAGATTCTGTAAAACCCCCTGAACTCGGGCCGAGGTCTCTCGAATACGCCGGGTATAACCACCCACCTTCGAATGACCTTAGTGAGACAGAGCCCTAATACACTCCTCCGTCTTCCAAGCCAACCTCTCTGGTGAGCTAATCTCCGAGACAGAATTCCAGCTGTGAAAAACGATGGATTTACTATCCTCTTGGGACAACCAAGCATCTTCAAAACGGAGTATAGATGAACGACAAGGCGGGCCTCCAAACGGCCTTGTCCCAAAATAACAAGCCAAAGGGCGGTGGTCCGAAAAATTGTAGTCCAAATGCTGGATCGAACAAACGGAAACAGGAGCCACCATGCCGTCGTACAAAAACAGCGATCCAACCGTTCAAAAATAATCTCCCCTTTGTCACGCCTATTAATCCACGTGAAACGATCAACTTGGAAACCCATATTCTGTAAACCACAATCATCGATAGCCAAATGAAAATCCGACAGAGCCCGGTTCGGCTTAAACGCCCCCAAACTTCTCATGATGATACATAATTTCATTAAAATCCCCACCAACAAGCCACGGGACATCATCCTGAGCACACAACTACCTCAGTAAAGTCCATTATGCCATACGCAAGTGCTCAACCGGATTATCATAGAAACTTGTTAAGCACTAGCAAAGCCCACTGTGAGAGACCCAACCATCAATATGTGACATAGAGAAGCCAATAAGTTTGAAATCCAACTCCTGATAGTACTGCTAAACCGGCGCTCTATCCCACACTGTCCACTGAAAAGCAGCCATAGAAACCCAATTGACGCTTAACCGACTCCATTCTCTCCCTTCGTGACTTATTTTCAGATAGAAACACAAACTGGCATTTGCACGATTGAACCACCATGCATAGCTTGCGATGCTCGAGGAGACCCCACCCCTCGAACATTCTAAAAAAGGCCTATCATGATGAATGGCGGGGTTTGCACCCAGCCTCTGCCAACAAAGATGGAAACGATACCACTGCAGAACCATGAGCTACAATTGAATCGAAAGATCCGACATCACTAGATCGTGCCTTCTTAAAATCCGGAGCCCTAGAAATGGCCAAATAAGAGCTGCTGGCACGCTTACCCATAATCGGTTCCTCAGGAACCTCAGATGAGTTCGAAGTCGTAAGTTGATCCCTCGCAGCCGGTTTCCATTTGCTTTTCCGAATTGGGCCAGCTGGGACAGATGGGACGTGTTAAGTCACCATTAAATCAGAAACAATTGGGTTGGCAGAAAGCCTAATATCTAAAGAACCAGCCCTAGGACGCAGAGAAGAGTCCGATAAATTAGAGAGAAAACCAGATACTACACCCCCGCCCCCCACTTTCGGAGGTAACGCATTCCCATTAACAAAATCAACTGGGTGCCGCATTGGGAAGAGACGTGCTTTAACCACCGGCGCAACGGATGCAAACACTGGGGGGCCTCGTCGGCACTCACCCGCCAATCCACCGCTCCCTCCACACACTTCGTCATCCTTGTCCCACCCTCCTTCGGCTGAGGAAGATGAGGATCTGGCACCTAACGCACCAACCCACCTCGACATGGCTAGCTGTCACGCATAACAGAACCCCTACCACCTCGACGACCCTCAGCCTTCTTGAAAACTGACGCGCGCAGCCGTTCTCCATATTGTAACCGAGCGGATGACTCCGATGGTGGTACTGCTGTTACACATTCCCGAAGGGAGTGACCAATCCTCCCACAAGAGTAACAGAAGTCGAGAAGCTTTTCATACTGAATGGGACACCACACCTGCTTACATGCACCCAAATCAAGCTTAATCCCTCGCCTTAGGGGCTACGTAATATCGACAGTAACCCGAACACGTAAAAAAGCACCAACCCACTGATGGTGAACCTCACAATCCACAACAACAATCGGTCCAAGAAGACCACCAACTTAACAGCCATATCCTGAGTCATACATTTAAAAGGAACATTATGCACCTGAATCTAGAAATCCACTGACGTAAAGCACAACTCAAATAGTTGATCTGAAGCCCCTGGTGAGACGAGAATGAGCACCTCATTATCAAAACACAAGGCCCTGTATTCAGCACCCATATTTTATGTTACATATAAGGTGAATAGAAGTAAAAACATTATTAAATAAAATATATAAAAAGTTGAAAATCATATTTTATGGTTGGGTCTACTTGTGTTAGGTATATTTATAGTTCTCAAATATTTATTTGGAAATTCATTTTTACTAATGAAATTTTCTTTACCGAGGGTGTCTGGGACATGGAAGCATTTTATGAGACCCAACATCTTATTAGGATAAATAATAAAATTAAAATAATATCAAAAATAACAATAAAGAAGGATAAATATAAACATTAAATATAATATGATCTTCATTTGGATATGTTCAATGTTTCCTTTACGGAAAAGCGAAAACTTTTAATTTTCATTCTTTTTGGAAAGTTTTGATATAAGAAGTAACTTTTGTAAACATGTTACCAGAAATAAAATAATACAAAATTTGATGTATCACACTACTTGGTTTTCTTTAAACAGTCACCATTCTAGACTGATCACACACATATCCCATATGTGAATGGATGCATTGCTTCACTCAATAGACACCTCATCCGAATAGTAGCATCGCGTGGAAATATAGAGGGCACAGTAGGTACTAATTGAAATATTAAGGGCAAAATAGGTGGGAAAAAACTATCCTCTACCTGATTGTCGTGACTATAATGTTCCTATTCATCGACTAAAATAAGTTTCAAGGACAAAATCTTCATATACATTTTAAAAATAAGTTTTGGACAAAAGGAAAAAAATACATGATTTTCTTTCGTTTTATAATGATTTACAATCACACATACAGATATTCGAATGGATGTATTGTTTGTCAAACAGTCACAATTCATTTAGATTGATTTCTCTCAACATATACCTCGTCTGAACAGTCGCTTCTCGTAAAAGTTTAAGGGGTAAATTGAGTATGTGTTAAAAAGTTGAGGGCAAAATGGAGAGGTAAAGATTCTCCTCCCTAATCCTATTTAGATATAGTATAGATTTTGTATAGTCGCTATAATTAATATCCTTAACTAAATGATGATATGACACGCTAGTTAATTAACCTTTAGTTTATGTCAATAGGATACCAAAGTAACTAGTGTTTATCCCATAAGTATATCACATATTTATTTAAGCACCGTTTAATTACTACCAGAAATCAGAATGATAAGAAATAAGAATGAAAATGTAATGACCTGCATTACTTTTAACAATATTTTCGTGACTTTATATTATTATTGTATTTCAGCTAAGCTAGTCAAATCTGATAAGATTAGCAAGTTGATAATTGTATTTAAGTAACAAGATTAGCAATAGTACTTTAGTAATTAGATAAATGTTGTGAATTATGGTAATTGTAATGGTAGAATTAGTTGAGTATTTATAAAGTTTCACACATTTTACCCAAAGTTTTATTATAACGTAATTAACCAAGTAAAGCTCTCATTACCTTTATTTTACTCTTTATTTTTCTACCTTAAATAAATTAACTTAATTGAGGGAATATAGAGAGTTTTACCCTCCACTAACCATGATTAGGCAATATAACCCACATTCCACCCAAGAGACATATTCATTAACTAAGTTTGTTGGGAATACCAAAAATTACTCTTTATTAACTAAGTTTGTCGGCCATGCAAGGAGGAGAGAGATGAGAGTTTGTTTCATCTTCGTAGATCTTCCTCTTTAAGTTTCATATGTATATTTGTTCGATCTTCCTCCAAGAATATTTGTAAACAAATCTGAAAATTTCCTCTCAATCATCTATCCTATGTTTTAAATCACACCTTAGAGGAGTTGTAGTTGCTTTTCCAAATCCCTTCAAGGATCGTTCATTGCGGTTTTGTCTTTTCGTTAAGAACGGTTTCTTTTAGTCTAGTTTTGTAAGTAGATTTGTCCTAATAATTTTTATAGAACCTAAGCATGTTCATATCCATTTTCTAAGGTTTCCATCATCATTTCAAGCTCTCTTGATTTCTGGAAAATTTCCTCTTTTTATTCTTTACGGTAGAAAGGAAAATGCACCAACGGTAAGCATCATTCTTCCTTGTGTAGATTATTTTAAAGGTTCATTATTAAGATAAAATAGGTACTGTTTAGGCCTTATTTTTGTTGATTTGAGATTTGAAAATCAGAATTTAAAAGGTCCTAAAAATGTTCATAAAATTGCTTCATAACGGTTTTTAACGGTTTATGTTATTTTCATAGTTTTAGCTTGTTTAGTATCAAATTTTGCATTGTTAATTCTGAATTTTTGAGACCATGACCACCACCTTTAAACTAACATAAAATGTATTTGAATGTATTAAAATTGATTTTTATGATTAGTTTTACCTACGGTTTAAAATTGTGAAAACTAGTGGTATGTGTTTTCTCTAGTTTTTTTGTAAATTTGCAAAATCAGTAAATTATTTTTATCGATATTATAGTATATAAATCAGAGGCTAATATGAAGATTTAAAATTACTTTTCACAAATTTATATATATATTTTATGATTATTATGGGCTAGGTTAATTATTAAGGGATTTCTACTAGTAGAATAGTGAACATATCTAGTTACGAGAACTTATTGGAGAAAGCTTAGTTTAGGTAATTGAGTCCTAATTTTAGTTGTGTTAATTGTTATTAGGAAGCTTTAAGGAATTTCTTTTAGTTTGCGAAGTTCAGGTAAGTAGATTCTTTCATAAGTTACCGTCTTGTATGTTTTGTTGTATTATTGTTTGATTGTAAGTGAATTATGTTATGTGTTGCATTGTTTTGTTATTGAATTATGTTATTCATTTTGCTTAAATATATTTTGTTATTGAATGGTGATGGTGGTTAAATTTTATGTATTACAAAGCATGTTATGATTCTATGGCTTTCTCATGTCATTTTAAGTATGTTTAATAGCAAATCATGTTTAGGTAAAGCATGACATAATGTGTGATGCATTGCATTCGTAGTGAAGTTAGTAGTCTTATGTGTCATCGATTTAGGTAAGATTAATGTTATGCATGAAATACCCAAATTAAGCAGTTATGTTATGCAGCTAGATGTATGATATGACATGTATGGTTTCTGCTAAAGGCTGGGCCCTAGGAAACAAATTAGTTCATGTTAATGGTATTTATGGGGGGTAATTACCCTATAAATATTACATGCGGAATTGACGGTTATGGTATGGGGTATTTCTGTATAGCATGACGCCAAATTAAGGATTAGATATGTAAGTTTATGCTAGCAAGTACAAGTATGTTAAGTTAAGTTGTTCGTTGGTTTATATGTTAGGTTGAGGTATGCATACATATAAGCATGATGTGTGTGTTTGAGCATAAAAGGTTCCTTACGATAGGAACTACTTACTGGGTATTTTTTTTTATACTCATACCATGTTGTTTCAATTTTTTTACAGATAGTTATATAGTTGACGAGAATAACGTCAAGGATGACCTGGGCATTGACGAGGAAGAGATATGAGACACAGTTGAATTTTATTTATAATCTATACTTTTAATTATGACTATACCACAGTTTTACTTGTTTTATTTAAGGATAATAACTTTGTGATTTCCGCTGCTAAAGATTTATAAGTTAAATTTTATTAAGTTATCGTTTTCATTTTTAGATGAAAATAGAAGTTTTTATCTTATTTTATTTTAATGAAATTATGTTTTATGAGTAATTATCTCAATATTATATTATTAATGACATATAAAAATTGGGGTCATTACAGAAAATTAACCAAAATGGGAATGTTATTTATTTAATGTTGTTTTCTAGAAATTTTCTCAAATCATAATTAAAAATATATTGAGGTTTACAATTGAGTAGAATGGACATAAGAATGAGATTTATAACAATGGATAGAATACACGACTCTTATTTCTAGCTAATTACACATGCATTCACTAAAAAGTGTGCTAATATTATTTTAACTAAAATAAAAATTATTTTATTTTATTCTAATACTATTTTATTGATATAAATATCTTTTATTATAACAATTTATTTAATATTAACAAATAATAAATAATTAAAAAAAATTATTTCAACGAAAAAATATTAATACAAGTATAATAGAACACCCTATTGCTGTAAAATATTAATACTTTTATTGTTATAATATTAATAATAAATTATATTTTAATAATATTATTGATATTAGTAATAATCAAGTCAAATTAAATAATTAATAAATAAAATAGCATTTATAATATTTTATACTAAAATTACATGAACTAATAAAAGTTGCATACTCTTTTATTAAAAGAAAATTTTATTGGTAGTTGTTAATGCATAAATTTTCGACCTAGGACTACTAAATTTGTATCAATCTTCTATAATAAAATGGATTTTACGAAACGTGAATAATAGAAATACTACATATTGACGTGGTATACTACAAGAATTTTTTTTGGTGACCGAAGTTTTGGCAACGTGTTGAAAATTCGTCTCTATAGGGTACCTTTAGCAACGAAAGTTACATTTCGTCACTAAAAGTACCCTATAGTAACAAATTGAATTTTGTCGTCAAAATTTTTTATTCAAAACTTCTAGCGACGAAATTAAGATTTCGTCGTCAAAAGTTTTGAGAAATGAACAAGAATTTCACTGCCACAATTTTTAGTGAAAATTAATACAGCTAAACTTATGTTGATGAAAGCTATATTTCACCGTCACTGCCAAATTTAAAATTAAGACGAGGAAATTAGGAGTTTTGGCGACGAAAATCGTCATAGGTCACGATTAAATCTAGTCATCTACCTTTTCCTTCCTTTTTTGAATCTTTTTTTTTTCTCCCTCTCCCTTCTATCAATCATCGCCCCTTCCCCTCCCTTCTTCCCTCCCTTTGCTGCCACCAATACCATTCTCTCTACCCTCCATCCACTCTTCTCCTCTCTCCTTCCATCCGCTTCTCCCCTCCCTTTGTTAAAATTCGGTTTGTTGTTATTTTTTAAAATTAATATAGTCATCTCAAAATCACAGATGCCCATATTTATTCTTTGACGTGGTCACTGCCGCGTCTTGTTGGAAATTAAACATATACTATTCTAGATACATTATGCATATACATTCCTAGGTACATGATACATGTACATGAATTAGTACATTCATGTATTTAGATAAGTTAATTGTGTGTTCATGTATGTATAGATTCATAGGATGGAGTTTATGGATCTATATCTTTCCATGGAGTCCTATAAATAGGATGGTCATTTGTTGTATTTCAAGCAAGTGTGTGGAGAAGAAAAACAAGAGAGTGTGATCCAAGTGTGTATTTTGTGAGAAATCTTTCAATACAAGTAAAGTTGTTTATTCTCAAACGAGTCTTGTTGATTCTAAATTAGCAAGTGTTCATCACACGCTTCCAACAAAGTGGTATCAGAGCCTGAGTTTGAAAAGAGTTGTTTTTTGCAAATGGCAAACAACAATTTTGTTCCATTTCAAGTGCCTCGTCTTACCAAAAAAAATTATAGCAGTTGGTGTATTCGTATGAAGGCTTTACTTGGTTCACAATATGCATGAGAGATTGTTGATAGAGGCTATGAAGAACCGGCAGAGGATGTGGTTTTGAATCAAGCTCAACGAGAGACTTTGCAAAATACCAGAGAGAAAAACCAAAAGGCTCTCACCATTATTCATCAAGCAACGATGATACAAATTTTGAGATGATTTTTGGAGCAACCACCGGAATGCAAGCATGGCAAATTTTGGAGAATACTTATAAAGGAGTTGATCGGGTCAAGAAAGTCCGACTTCAAAAATTGTGAGGTGATTATGAAGCATTACATATGAAGGAGTCTGAATCAATTTCAGATTACACTTCAAGGTTGCTAGTCGTGGTAAATGAAATGAAGAGGTATGGTGAGACGATAAATGATGAGCAACTAGTTGAAAAGATACTTCGCTCATTGGATGAAAATTTTAATTTCATCGTTGTAGCAATTGAAGAATCAAAGGATTTGAGTACAGTGTCCGTTGATCAACATATGGGTACTTTGCAAGCCCATGAAGAGAAGCTTTTCAAGAAGAGCAAACAGACAATCGAACAACTACTTCAGTCAAAGTTGCAGTTGAAAGATAAAGAAGATAGCCAAGAAAGAGGTGATCGAGGTCATGGTCGTGGTAGAAGTCATGGACGTGGTGACTTCAGAGGTCGTGGTTGAGGAAACTTTGGTCAAAGAAAGTTTGATGGGAGTAATTTCAACTCCAGTTCGTCCAGAGGTCATGGTAGACAAAATTATTCGAGGTCGTATGGAGGAAATTCAAATGATTACAGAAGGTATGACAAAAGTCGAGTTGAATGTTATAATTGTCATAAATTTGGTCATTATTCATGGGAGTGCAGAAATAAAGTAGAAGAAAATGTCAATTAAGTTGTAGAAGATGTTAAAAGCAGTGAGCCATCATTGCTTTTAGCATGCAGAGATGAAGAAACATGTGAGAACAGTTCGTGGTATCTTGATAGTGGTGCAAGCAACCACATGTGCAGAAGTAAATCCATGTTCGTGGAATTGGATGAATCTGTTGGTGACAATATTATATTTGGTGATGCTACAAAAATTCTTGTAAAGGGAAAAGGTAAGATTTTGATCAATTTGAAGAATGGGAAGCATGAGTTTATCTCTAATGTCTATTATGTGCTAAATATGAAGAACAATATTTTGAGTTTGGGACAACTCTTGGAGAAAGGCTACAATATTTTGATGAAAGATTATAGTCTTTCAATATGGGATCATCATGACACTATGATTGCTAAAGTCCAAATGACAAAGAATAGAATGTTTCCATTAAACATTCAAACTGATGTTGCAAAATGTTTGAAGTCGTGTTTGAAAGATTCATCCTGGATTTGGCACTTAAGACTTGGGCATTTGAACTTTGATGGCTTGAGATTATTAGCCAGAATGGGCATGGTGAAAGGATTGACATATGTCAAGCATCCAGATCAACTTTGTGAAGGATGTCTACTTGGCAAACAATCAAGAAAGAGTTTTCCACAAGAATCTTCTTCAAGAGCAAAGAGACCACTAGAGCTTGTTCACACTGATCTTTGTGGAGCTATCAAGCCAAGTTCTTTCGGTAAGAATAATTATTTCTTATTATTCATTGATGATTTTAGCCGAAAAACTTAGGTTTATTTTGTCAAGGAGAAATCAGAAGTATTTGGTATGTTCAAGAGATTTAAAGCTCTTGTTGAAAAAGAAAGTGGTCTTTATATAAAAGTCTTGAGATCTGACAGGGGAGGAGAATTCACTTCGAATGAATTCAAAGATTTTTGTGCAGAAAATGGAATTCGTCTGCCTATGACAGTTCCATGGACTCCGTAGCAAAATGGTGTTGTCGAGAGGAAGAATAGAACTATACTTTACATGGCTCGGAGCATGTTAAAGAGTAAGAATACGTCATAAGAGTTTTGGGCACAAGCTGTTGAATGTGCTGTTTATTTGTCCAATCCTTCTCCAACTAGAAGTGTATGGAATAGAACTCCACAAGAAGCATAGACCGGAAGGAAGCCATCTATTTCTCATTTGAGAGTTTTTGGGAGTATTGCCTATGCCCATGTACTAGATCAAAAGTGCAGTAAGCTCGATGATAAAAGTGAGAAACATATTTTTGTTGGCTACGATGCAAGCTCCAAAGGCTACAAGCTTTGTAATCCTGCTACAGAGAAGATGGTGGTAAGCAGAGATGTCGTGTTGATAAAGAAGCTGCATGGAATTGGAGTGACAAACCAAAAGACTATAAGTATCTATTTTTTCCAGAAGATAATGACGAAACTGGTGATATTGCTTCTCCATCAACACCACTTCCATCACCATCACACCAGTACAAACCATGCCTTCATCATCTACATCAAGTTCAAGTGAAGGGACTCATCGCGTGAGAAGTTTGTGGGACATATATGATGAAACTGAAGAGTTAAATGAAGGTTTTAATGATCTAACCCTCTTTTGTCTATTTGGTGACAGTGAACCTTTAAATTTTGAAGAAGCTGTACAAGATGAAAAATGGAAGACCGCAATGGATGACGAGATAAAGACTATAAAGAAGAACGACACATGGGAGCTTTCTACTCTTCCAAGTGGAAAGAAAGCAGTAGGTGTCAAATGGGTGTACAAGACAAAGAGAAACGAAAAGGAGAAGTGGAAAGACATAAAGCGAGATTAGTTGTGAAAGGCTACTCTCAGATAAAAGGCGTTGATTACAATGAAGTATTTGCTCCTATTGTTCGCTTGGAGACCATTAAATTGATGATTGTACTTGCGGCTCAAAATAGATGGAAGGATGTCATATCGGTATTTCTGAATGGATATCTTGAAGAAGAATTATATTTAGAGCAACCGCTTGGTTATGTGGTGAAAGGACAAGAGGATAAAGTTCTAAAGTTGAAGAAGGCACTGTATGAGTTGAAACAGGCTCCATGGATGTAGAATAGCATAATTGACAAATATTTCCATGACAATGAGTATTTAAGATGCTCACATGAACATTCTCTTTATAAAAATACTAACGATCATGGAGATATTTTTTTGGTTTGTCTATATGTTGATGACTTGATTTTTACAGGAAATTGTCCAAACATTTTTGATGAATTTAAGAAGGCAATGATCCAAGAATTTGAGATGACAGACATTGGTCTTATGTCATATTATCTTGGCATTGAGGTGAATCAATTGGAGGAAGGAATTTTTATCTCTCAAGAACGATACACTAGAGAAATTCTTGAGAAATTCAAGATGTTCAATTCGAAACCAGTTGCTACTCTGATTGAAATTGGAATGAAGTTGTCAAAATATGAAGATGGAGATGTTGTTAATCCTTCATATTTTAAAAGCTTAATTGGGAGCTTGATATATCTGACATGCACAAGGCATGATATTCTTTTCAGTGTTGGATTGGTGAGTCGGTTTATGGAATCTCCTACTACTACTCTCCTACTACTACTCATTTGAAAGTAGCAAAGAGAATTCTTCGTTATCTAAAAAGTACGCTCGATTATGGATTATTTTATTCTTCATCTGGAGAATTCAAACTTTGAAGGTTATTGCGATAGTGATTCGGCTGGAGATCTCAATGATCGAAAAAGCACAAGTGGATTTGTGTTCTTTATTGGCAATACTGCTTTTACATGGAGTTCTAAAAAACAGGTTATTGTGACACTATCTACTTGTGAGGCAGAATATGTTGCAGCATCACCATGTTTGTGTTATGCAGTTTGGTTGAGAAATTTGTTCAAGGCAATTGGAATTGTACAAGAAGATGCAACTATGGTCCATGTAGACAATAAGTCAGCAATTGGTCTAGCAAAGAATCCAATATTCCATGATCGAAGTAAGCACATTGATACAAGATTTCACTTCATCAGAGAATGCATTTCAAGAAAGGAGATTCAGGTTGATTATGTGAAAACTGAAGATCAAGTTGCGGATATCTTCACAAAGCCACTCAAAGTTGATGTCTTTAACAAGCTGAGGAATTTACTTGGAGTTATGAGGAAGACATGTTTAGGGGGGGATGTTGGAAATTAAACATGTATTATTCTAGATACATTATGCATATACA
This sequence comes from Momordica charantia, assembly GCF_013281855.1. Lineage (NCBI taxonomy): Eukaryota > Viridiplantae > Streptophyta > Magnoliopsida > Cucurbitales > Cucurbitaceae > Momordica > Momordica charantia. The sequence goes on along the minus strand of NW_028275162.1, from coordinate 19,083,238 downwards.
TTCCTAGGTACATGCTACATGTACATGAACTAGTACATTCATGTATTTAGATAAGTTAATTGTGTGTTCATGTATGTATAGATTAATAAGATGAAGTTTATGGATCTAGATCTTTCCATGGAGTTATAAATAGGATGGTCATTTGTTGTATTTCAAGCAAGTGTGTGGAGAAGAGAGTTTGTGAACCAAGTGTGTATTTTGTGAGAAATTTTTCAATACAAGTAAAGTTGTTTATTCTCAAACGAGTCTTGTTGATTCTAAGTTAGCAAGTGTCCATCACACGCTTCCAACACGTCTCTCTACTGTTCTTTGTAGGTATATTTTCAAATTCTTTTTGTTTCTTTGAATCTATGTTGCCATGGACTTCAAATCAAATTAATGCTGTTTTTTAATTGTAGATTTTTTAAGTCTAAATTTGGTTGTTTAATTATAATGGTAGAGAGTTGATAAAATAAACTTTAATGAATCTGCTTAGAATTTTTATTTTCCGTGTTAGTTGGTGTTGGAAAATTTAAACTACTGTATTTTCATTTGATTCCTAACTGAAGACACGAAGATAGATGTTAGGGTCGGTTGGATCTTTGACTAGTATATCTTGTACTATTTTAAGTTTTCATCTGTCTTATTTTAGGACTCTAGTTTGTTTTCTACTTCTGTGAAGATAAATTGATTGGTTAATTTTGTGGAGATAAATTTATTGATAAATTGATTGAGGACTCTTTGTTCACATCGGTTTGTTTTTCCTTTATTTTTTCAAGTTATTTTGATTGCTATTAGAAGCTTTGGAAATTAGAGAAGGTTATATGAAGCCAGAAGAAGACAATAACTTTCTAGAATAGGTTTAGCTTTACGCTATAATTGAAATTTAGCTTATATTGTGGTTGACTTTCTATACTAGCCGATTGTTAAATCACTTTTTGTTTAATATAAATCTAAGTTTATATGATAATTTTGAATACGTGTTTATGGTGTTTGATTTAAATTTGAAGAAATGTTTAGGTAAAAAGATTATAACAAAAAAAAGGGAAAAAAAAAGGACATGCTTGTAAAGAAATTTCAGACGATTTTTTGACCTTGTACGACAATTACTTTCGTCGCCAAATCTAAAAATTCTTGTCGTGGTGCTAGTCACATATATTACGATGCTTAAGTCAGATCGAGATTTTATGAGAAGCATAGAAAAAGATAGAATTTTGTAACATACCTTGAGTATTGAGGTTATTCCCTTTATTTATAGAGGGAAAACCTAGCCTAGATATTCAACTTTTGAATTCCTTGGAGGAGAAAAATGACATTTTGAATTCCTTAGATAGAAGGGCAATTTGAAATATTTAAATAAAGACAACTCAAATTTAAGGAAAATTTTAAATCTTTGGATGAGGCCAATTCAAATTCTTTAGATCAGGATCTTGTATCATGGTAGACCTATTCTTCAATCTACAAGGAGGCTATAAAGGTAGACGAGTTCAAGTTGATTCTAGGTCCATTGTCTCAACCCCTTACCAACCAGGGGATGTTCAGTTAAGCAACAAGTTGAGTTAGCATAGTTGGCCGAGCCGACCAGATGACCAAGGGTTGGCCAACCTTGAGGCTTGGCCGAGCCGACCAGTCGATCAATGCTAGTCGTGACCCAATTGCGCCAACCAATAGGCCAAGGTTGGTCAACTTTGCAGCTAGCGCAGCCAACGCCAACCACAAATTGGCCAAGTCAACCAGCCGATCAACAAGCTAGCTTTTGGTTCTTAGCTATTGGGTAGGGTCTACTTTTTGGATCTCGACCTACGACTCCTCAAATGACCCTTAATATCCAGACTTGTCTCATCAGTATTTGATCATTCAATACATATTCTTGGCTTTGCCTTATTTCACCGATAACACTAGTAAAAATAAATAATAATGAAATAGTAAAATGGTAAAATAAGTAATAAAAAGCTATAAATGAGAGATGAATAATAAAAGTCCTAAAGTAATTGAAAAAGTATGGAGCTCACCGAATAAGTAGTGATGAGATGAGAAAATAAAATTAAAATATAATTATTTTCTCAAGTTTTGACGTGAGATTGCCGATAAAATTGTTTCCTATATTTTAGTAAACATCATCGAACTTTATTGAATTTAAACGAGACTTTAGTTAATTATATCAATGGAAAGGACCATGTAAAATAAGAATAAAAATTTTGAGACATTTAATCGCCTGCTTATTGGAGAAGTAAAAAAGAAATAAAAAGTAAAAGTAAAGGTAAAGGTAAAAAAGTCGTAATAATTAATATGGAGACAAATTGTAGGAGAATCTATTTTTTTCTGAGGTCGCCCGTTCGGTCCCACGAAGTGTACCAAACGCAGAGAAATTGTCGGTTGGGAAATTTCTCATTCTGAATTCTTTATCCACCCTCCTCGAGTAAACCATAAACTCCTAAAAAGAAAAAAGGCCAAAATTGGTTGACTTGTGATTATGATTTGATGTGAATATCAACGAGTGCATACATCATCAAAAACATTTTAAATTGTATTTTCAATTCGCAAACTCCTTACTTTTTTTATTATTTAATTAAAGTTTATCGGTTATCGACATAGCTCGATAAATAAAGTATTGATAAGTGATCAAACAACCCCATACATAGAAGGATATTGAGCCCCATATGATACAAAGGGACCGTTTATTTTTTGGGAATGTAGATGTCCAGTATCTTCAGATGCCTGGAATCTCATGTACTCGAAATTTTAGATGTCCGAAATTTCAAATAATCATGTTTATTTTGTAGGAAAATTTATAAGGATATATGAGAATATTTTTGATAACCACGGTGGTTTTGCTCGATTTATTCATGGGAATATTGTAAATTTATGCAATGTTCCAAAAATGTCCTTAACAATCGTCGTATAATTTATATATTAAATATAATATTATTTGAATTCATATAAAAATTGTAATTTTATTAATGTAATATTATATTTTTATGTCAATTTTAGTTTATGTTTGGTGACTATTGGAAGAGTAAAATATCGAAAGATTGCACCCTAGATTTGAATTAAAACAAATTAAGATATTATATCCTTGACTAATGTTTATTTTATATCTAAATGTAGCATATAAATAAAATTATATTTAGACATTTATCAATTAATTAGTGCATACATTTATTTTTAAAATAAGATAAAATAAATGAGAAATAAATATTATTGATGAAAAAATATTATAGAACAAAAACAATGAGGGACAAAATTATCAATCGCTAAAGCGAGCATAGCTCAGTAGTAATTGGCATATACCTCAAACCAAGTGGTTGTGAGTTCGAATCCCCTCCCCAAGGTGCCCCAAGAGGAGGTCGGGCCTCCATTGACTGAGCTCAATAGCCTAGATGTAGGAGAATTTGTCTCTCTCGAACGCAAGTCAAGTCTCTTTACTAAATATCTATCTAGTTTTGTAACAAATAAAGGTTTTAACGAACAAGTCTCTTAACGACCTCTAAAGGAATTCTAAATCTTCCGATCTTAAAACCCCTTCAGTTATGAATCTCATTTCTAAAATCTCAACTACCTCTCCCGAGTGTGTAAGATTGTAAGTCTAAGATCAATTAATCTGTGGCTAGTAGATTAAAGACATGAAGCAAAGAGAAACATAAATAGAATAATCAAATGCATGCAATCAAGAAAATCGAACAATCAATCCATAAACGTTAATGGGTACATCAATCCCTAAGACAATGGAAATTAGGTACTCATGTTCATGATTAAGATAGAAAGTGAATATGTCGTGTTGATTGATCGTCTCTAACTCAAACTTCATGATCGATCTTCAAGACCTAGCTTCTTCCTCGAAATATCTCCAATTTTTCCCTTCTCGGATCCCCCTCCAATTATGATCGCGGAGGTCTTATTTATAAAAGTTTTCATGACATTAGCGTCTCAATGTTGTACCCTAAATACTGGCAAAAAACGAGTGTTGACGCACGCTACGACGCAAAGCGTTAATAGTGTGTTTTGTCATTACAGCATTGAGACGCTCTAGGGTAGCGTTGAGCTGGTCATTTGGCTGGGCTTCCTCATTTGAGCGATGAGACTCTCTGGTAGCGTCTCAAAACTACCCCCTCTGGTCTTCTGATCCAAATTATGTTGTGGGGCCTTCTCAACTTGTTCGGGCTATGGCTTTTCACTCTATTTGATCAATTTGATGTCTCGATTATTCTTGATACCTTATTCCTACAAAACAACATTCATGCGTGTAAATTTATCATAAATAAATGGAAATTAACAATTAATTCCATTATAATTATTATAAAGTATAGCCCATATCGGGGGCTATCAGTAGGCTGACCACGAGCCTCTGTCCAAAGGGCACTGATGCTATGTTGGACATCAACCCAACGTGTCACTATGCAATCAGCAGAACAACATGTTATTAGTACGAAAAACGTGTACGGACCCATAAAAATTAGAGCGGTACCAAAATTCTCCATTAAAGAATTCCCTCATTGTAAATGGGGAAATCACCATTTATTCCTAGTCTTGTCTAAGCTCAGCTGAGCATAGTCCAATCTAACTACTAACTTTAACATCATAGTATATTGCACCTCGCACTATACTGATGTTAAATTTATTTTTTATTTTTTATTTTTCTTAATACAACATGTGGGGTGTGGATTCAAACCTACTCAACTATGCTCACTTTGACATATTAAATATATTAAATTTATTCTTTTTGTTGATTCCTTATTAATGATAAGACATCTAATAAATTTTAAAGAAGCATATAAATATAGAAACCTAAATTAAAACTAAAGTAGACACCTACCTACAAAACTATATGATCTCAAATGTATATATCATTTTTCAATTTAAAATTTTAGTAATATTATAAATTTAAAATTTTCTTCTTAATATATTAAGATTTTAAAGTTAAATCATGACTATCACTGAAACGGATTTTTTTAAATAATTACTTTTTAAAAACAAATGACAAAAGTAGGGTAGGATCAAAACATATTCCAAAAATAGGGTAGGTAAATTGCGGCCGTTGTGCGCGATTTAGAACGAAATCGCGGCCATATGGCTACGACTTCCATTCTGACGCAAGTCGCACTTGCTAGGGTTTCGGTGGGGACAATTTGTCCCCACCCGTGACCCCCTCCCCCATTCTTACTTTTTCTTTCTTTCTTCCATGGTCCCCCCTCCCTCATCCTTCATTGTCGTCGTGTGAGCTCCACCGCCTCCTCCACCGCCGCCGCCTCCTCCATTGCCGCCTCTTCCTCCGCCTCCGTTGGAGCTGCCGCCGTCGTGACCGTACGTCGACCGCCGTCGGTAAATTTTTTTTTTTTAAGTTGATTTTGTTGGTAAATGTTTTTCTATTAGTTTGTTTTGTTTGTATATGTATTTTTTTTATTAATTTTGTTTTGTTTGTATACGTTTTTTTATTAATTGTTTTTGTTTGTTTGTATTTATATGTCTTTTTTTTAATTAATTTTTTTTGTTTGTTTGTATTTATATGTCTTTTTTTATTAATTTTATTTTGTTTGTATGTCATTCTTTGTTTGTATATATATTTTTTGTCATGAATTATTTAATTTAGACATAGATGGATTAACATTAGATTATGGTTAACTTTTTTGATTTATGTTATATGTTATGAATATTGTTGTATGTTTTTTTTTAAATAATTCGTTAACATAGTTATAAATATTGTACAATTATGTCATTAGATTGTGATGAAATTGTGATACTTGAACCTGGAAATGGATCCGCTTCTGATATTGAGGTGGAAGTGGATGAATTGTTTGGAACTGAATTGTGTTTGAACATTCCAGTAAATTTGAATCCTCCACTCCCGAATGAGGAAGCACCTTCACCGATGTTTACTGAAATAGATTTTGAGACTGTAGACTCTATATGTGAAGAAGGTTCAAAGTTGGAAGAAGGGTCGATGTCTCTAGAAATGAGTGTGGATAACATACGTATAGGGTCAAAATTTAGGACCAAAGAAGAATTACAACTTGCTGTCAAGAAATATTGTATTGCACAACATTATCAATTTGTTGTAATTGAATCGAATCAAGATATGTGGTATGTAAAATCCAAACAGTGGAATGATGGTTGCAAGTGGAGACTTCGTGCTCGTCGACGTAAATCTCATGGGATGTTTGAAATCAGTGTACTTGAGGAGGTTCATTCATGTTTATATGTCGAGCTTACACAGGATCATTCACAATTGGACTCAAATTTTATGTGCAATGAAATTCAGAATATTGTACGACGTGATCCTAGTACGTCTGTAGCTTCATTACAAGAAGTCATAAAAAAAGATTTTGGATATTGTGTGAACTACAGACGTATGTGGCAAGCTAAACGAAAAGCACTAATTAAAGTTTTTGGAGATTGGGAAAAATCATATGAAGAGCTCTCATACTGTTTGAATGCTTTAGTGCATTACAATGTCGACACTCGAGTACTCTGGGACTTGATACCTTCGAATAATCCTGGACATCTTATTGTTGGGCGAGTGTTTTGGTCATTTGGTCCTGCAATTGAAGGATTTAAACATTGTAGACCATTAATCCAGATTGATGGTACACATCTGTATGGCAAGTATAAGGGAAAATTACTTATTGCCACCACAATTGATGCAAATGGACATATATTCCCTATTGCTTTTGCTATTGTGGAAGAGGAAAATACTTCTAGTTGGTCGTGGTTTTTGTGTGCCTTGCGAAATTTGGTTACCGATCGAGATGGAATTTGTCTAATTTCTGATCGTCATGGAGGTATTTTGGCGGCTGTGAAAAATAAGGAAAATGGCTGGGTGAACCAAGAGCACATCATCGATTTTGTCTCCGTCATGTGGCTAGCAATTTCAACAAAAAATATAATTTGAAGCCCTTAAAAGAGTTGGTGTATCGTGCTGGGTGTCAACACCAAAAGCGTAAATTTGAAAGATATATGAGGGAGTTACAACAATTGAATCCAGATTGTATTGATTTTTTCACTCATATAAACATTAAAAAATGGACACAAGCACATGATCAAGGGTTTCGATATGGATGGATGATAACAAATCTAGCAGAGTGTATTAATGGTGTTTTCAAAGAAGCTAGAATGTTGCCAATTACTGCATTGGTGAAGTTTACATTTTTTAAGACTATTACTTATTTCCAGAAACGTAGAGATGATATCAGTGAAGCAGTGGATCGGGGTGAAAAGTATACAAAATATGCTTTAAATAAATTGAGGAGGTGGGAGAAAAGAGCGACAACACATTCAGTGACTTCTATTGATCGAGAGACACAAACTTTTCAAATCGAGACAGGAATAGATATGTTCTCTCCTTACAAAGGCCAACATACTCAAGTAGTTTGCTTGAAGGACAATACATGTACTTGTAACAAGTGGCAATCTTTCAAGATACCGTGTTCTCATGTAATTGCAGTCTGCAATCATGTTCACTTGCCATATTTGCCTTATGTCGAGAAGTATTACGAATTGTCACGGTACCAACTTTGTTATGCATCTCGATTCTACCCTATACAACATAGGGACTATTGGCCGGAAGTGAAGTTTGATGTTATTCATCCGAACTCAAATTTGTTGAGGGAACATGGACGCCCAAAAAACTTCTCGCATTCACAATGAGATGGATTGGCGGGAGACGGGTACGAAAGTTCATTGTGGAATATGCAAAAAAGAAGGACATAACAAACGTACATGTCCAACTCGCAACTCTGGCGCTTCATCTTCGAGACAAATGGGTGATTAAGGTGGATTTCTTTAATTATTTTTTTAACATACTGTTACAAATCTATTAATATTGAAATCAATTTTATATTTTCTATGTACAGGTTGAAGCATATGCGGTGATATCGTTCTCAATTAGTGTGGGATTGTTGCTTTGTAATACCTTATATTTTATCACTTACCCGGATTCGTGCTTTGTAATACACTATGCTTTATTGAATCATTTTTTGCTTTGTAATAGTTAGATATTTGGAATTGTAATGTACTATACTTTATGTCATGTTATTTGCAATGAACTTTGATTATAATTGTGTTATTTGTCTTATTATATTTAAGCATTAATTATGGATCCAGGACCTTTGGATTCGCATCAGCTATACTTACAACGACCACATCGTTCACAATTAGTGTGGGATGATGGATCTACCATAGTTTTGCAATGTCGAAGAAGAGAGGCCGTAGTATCTCATAACATTAGGCTAGATAATCGTATAGTGTCATATCTACAACAGTCTGGATTTTGGGGGTTTCACAGATAGGCTTTACTCAGTTAGATTGGCATCTTATTACTGCACTAGTGGAGCGATGGAGGCAGGAAACTCACTTGTTTCACATGTCTGGTGGAGAGTGTACTATTACACTACAAGATGTTGCTGTGCAGTTAGGACTACCTATTGATGGAGAACCCATTACAGGACCTCCCCAACTTAAGGGATCTAGGTTGAGTATTCCTTGGCTAGCGGCACAATTCATTGAATTACCAAAAGTAGCTTTTAAAACTTTTATCCAAAAGTAGCTTTTAGTTTAATTTTAGAACTTTAAACTTTAATCACATTTTAATCAAAATTTAAAATATAATAACAAAAATTAAAATAATTAATTGCATCTTAATTAAAAATTTCGCAATATTAATAAAATAGATTCTGCAATATTAATAAAAGTAACAATAAAAAAATATATGAAAACTCAATATTAATAAAATTAATTTTGCAATATTAATAAAAGTAATAATAAAAAATATATATGAAAACTCGCTAAAACAAGGTGAAAAATGTTTGGAACTTCAGCGGAAAAGAAAAAGAAAAGAAAAATGTGTGGAAGTCGCGTGCGTTGGCTGCGATTTTCATGGAAGTCGCGTGCATCGCCTGCGACTTCCACGTCAATAACACCTCACCCGCCACATAGACAATCCACATCGCACGGAAGTAGCGTCCATTGTATGCGAGTTTTGACCCCTCCTTTGACCTAACCTATTTTTGTCAATAGTTTCAAAAACCTAAATTACTTTTATATTTATTTATTTAATTTACCTTTATTTAGTTATTATTTTTAAATTAACATTATTTTTGTAATTTCTTTTTAAAATGTGATTATTTCAAAACTTAACCCCACTAAAACCCACCAACAATTCACTGTCTTGCATGTCAAATAATTATTTAAAATACAATGATGTTTGAACTTATAAAATGGATATGTGGTAGGGTAGCTATTGTCATAACTTGTGAAATTTTACCAATTAATATTATAATTGAATAAATTAACCATCCATTAATTATAGTAGGTAAGACATTGATTATATGGTTAATAAGTGGTTTCATGGTCAAGTTGTTAGAGTATTAATCGTCTTTTCTATGGATTTAGGTTCAAATTTTCACTGTATTCTTAAAAAAATAGTAATAATAATTGAAGTTATAAGCTAATTTAAGTCATTAAAAAAATATACTATTTATAAAATTCGGCCTCAGTTAATGTTTGGAGTGATTTTAGAGTTAAAAACACTTTTTTACTATTATCAAAATCACCCCTATTTAAAAATACAGACGTTTGGTGATTGATTCATAAGTAATTTTAGAAAATTTTGGTCAATCATTGAGACATGATTTTCAAGTAATATTTGATAAAAAAATTAATAATAATTCAATTTTTAAATGATTATTATTTTAAATTTCAAAATTATCCTTTTATTTCACCATATATTTTGAGAAAATATATTTCTTTTCCTTTTTATAATTTCTATTTTTCTCTAACTTTGTCCCTAAGGGAGGTTGGGTGTTTTGGATCTCAAGAAATATCTTTGACTCCTTACGTATATACGGATATAAAAACAATATGCATACTCCAGATATAGGGACGTAAAGACTCTTTAGTAATAAAAAAAATTCTCAAACTTCATTCATTACTAATTTTGTTTACTCCCACTCACCAAGTTTTTTTCTCTAAATTTTTTTAATCTCTCTTGTTTATGCAAGGATGTGCACAATAGTGTGTTCCTAATTGTAGCTCGAACTCGGCCTCCGGACCGACCTGGACACTTGGACGGACCTGCACAAAAAGGTGAGCACTCCGACGATCAAGTCAGTATAGGTCGGATTCCAAGTTTAGTTCGAAGCCAGAAATCATCATACCTGATCGGGGAGTGAGGTCCTCTACTTATGGGTGGTGGTCCTGCTAATCTAGCGACGGTTACATTCGGTAATCCCGGGACCGTCGGTTACACCCGGTAATCTCGGGACCGACGATTACGCCCGATAATCACGCCGCAGACAGTTGCTCATCTCGGCCCATACCGAGCTCCCCAGTAGGTCAGACCTGAGCCAGGTTCACCTCGGCCCTCATACTTAGCATTTGCCGGCGTTGGTGGCGGCCATCTCGGCTATCCGAGCTGGGCATGACTCATCAGCCATCTTGGAGCACCAATAGGGGTCCTCCACGTGTCCAGGGTATTCCCTTCCCCAAACATTGGCCCCCTCTCTGTCTGGTCCGATCTCGACCTGGCAGAGAAGTTCATTCGACTTGCTTTGGACACGTGGCGACTTCCTATTCGTGGGAAAATACAACCGTCGCGGAAGATTTATCGTCGGAATATTCAAATATTCCGACGCTTCGGATCTCAGAAAGGATCCTAGCCGCTCGTTGATCACACGTGTACGGTGGGGAAATTCTTCCGACGGGCTATAAATGCCCCCAATCCTTCAGATCATACCTTACGTTCCTTGAATTGGAGTTCGATCTGAAGGCAGCTCGAACCCTTGGTAGGTCGGTCTCTTCCCTCTATCTTTCGAACGTAATTGCCATGTCGTCCTCTATTAGCAGCAACCTAGGATCCAATTTAGCTCGTAGGTTAGAGTCCGAGCTCGAGGAGATAGAAAACTTTAGAATCTCCGATGACGGGGAGGATAGTGACGCCTCCACTTCAAGTCAGGGTTTGGAATACCCTTCTAGGATACCTGAGCACTACCTCGGATCCCTTCGTAGGGGGTTCGCTATCCCTGAGAACATCCTCCTCAGGCTTCCGGAGGAGGGGGAGAGAGCTGACAATCCTCCGGAGGGATGGGTCACTCTCTACTTCAAAATGTTTGAGTACGGCCTCAGGCTTCCCCTTCACCCTTTTGTCCAAGAATTTCTCTTCCGGACTGGGTTGGCTCCGGCTCAAGTGGCCCCCAATGGGTGGGGCGTCATTTTCGCTTTGGCCATCCTCTTCTGGCTACGAGCTCGGGATAGTGAGGAGGCCGAGCTGTTGGACGTAGACCAGCTCCTCGCGTGCTTCGAGGCGAAAAGGATAGTTAAGAAGCCTGGTCGGTTCTATATGTGCGCAAGGAAAGGCGCAGGCGGTATAGTTAAGGGGCCGTCCTCCATCAAGGGATGGGTGAGGAAGTGGTTCTACGCTTCCAGGGAATGGCTCGCAAAGGACGAGTCAGGTCGTTCCTTCTTTGACGTCCCCACTAGGTTTGGGAACCTAGGTACGGAGTAGTTCTTACTTTTCGTAATTTTCTTCTATCATTCAGGTCTAACTCGGATTTTGTCTTCATGCAGTTTCAATCCGACCAGTCCCCGAGCTTACGCAAGCCTCCTTCGATACGCTGAAATACTACAAGGAGCGCTTTCCGAGGGGTAGGAAGGTCGGAACCCTAGTGACTGACGAACTGCTGCTTGAGTCCGGGCTGCTAGATTACAACCCTGCAGTTCGTCCCATTGAATCCCCAAGGCCGAACTCTGAACTTGGTATGCCGAGCTTGCCTCCCCCCTTTTTCCTCTAACCTTGTGTTGACCCCTGTTTTTATTTCGCAGCCATGGTTTGCGGATTTGCAAGCGGCGTGAAGCGCAAGTCTAAGGGTCGAGCCCATGCTCTTGAGGTCGCCCAGAGTTCGATACCTACCACCCCTGCCGTGGCAGGGCCCGCCTCGGAAGATCCAGCCCCGGTGATCGAGCTGGAGTCTTCTGGGGGTCCCTCGAGGGAAAAGCGCCCCAGGGATCAGACCGAGGCGGTGGACGCCCAGACCGAGGCGGTGGACGTCCCGCCTTTGGGCGAGGAGGCGAGGGAGGAAGCCCCTCTGAAGCGAAGAAGGAAGAAAAAGAAGGCGATCTCCCCCTCGGAGGTTGGAGCTTGCAGGGTCTTGCCTGCAAGTTTCGCAGATCGGGTGGACGATCCTGCGGCCAGGATGGGCGGGACGTCCGACGTGACGGCACGGTTCAGAATTGAGCCGTCAAGTTCCGGGGTGAGGGACCAGGTGTCCCGCATCTCAGCTGCAAGTTTGGACCACTGCCTAAAGAGGGCGTCCAAATTTGTGAGCGACCCTGGGTCCGTTCTGCAGAGGACCATCGACTACGCCGCCGAGGTAAGACTAGTGCCCCATTTTTGCTTGATTTCGCCCAACAAGTAGTTCGATCTAACTTTTTCCTTGTACCATTTCTCAGGCGTTTGTTGCTTCCATTCAATCGGCTCTGGCTGTAAAGGCCGAGCTGGATGGGAGGGAAGTTCTGGCAGCGAGGGAGAAAGAGGAGTTCTCTGCTGCCTTGGAGGCTGCTTCCTCCACCATGAAAGATGAGCTGCTGAAGGCTCACTCTGAGGTGGAGACTTTGAAGGCCGAGGTGGAGTCCCAGGCCGAGCTGCTGAAGAAGGAAGAGGACAGGCGCAAGGCCCAACTCCGAGCTGCCCACGCTATTACCAGGGGCCTAAAGAGGGAGAAGTTCTAGCTCCTGAAGGAGAAGGACGACATGCTCCAGGCGCTTGAAGCGAAGGATAAGGAGCTGGAGCATGCGACTGCCGAGCTGGAGACGGCGAAAGAGCGCCTCAGCAATGGAGTCCTACTGGAGGAATCGTTTAGGCAACATCCTGACTTCGATGGATTTGCCAAAGATTTTTCTGACGCGGGCTTCAAGTTCCTCATGAAGGGCATTGCTTCCGACATGCCCGACCTTCAGATCGATCTCAGCGGTCTAAAAAAGAGGTATGCCGAGAAGTGGGCGTCTAGTCCTGGTGGCACCCCTGGCCCCCAAGCGTTGGTGGAACAGTATGTCAGAGATCTGGATTCTGACTACTCCGATCCCGAAGAGGACCAGGTCGGCTCCACTCAAGAGGGCGCTCCTCAAGCGGGCTCTTAGGCGACCACCCTTCACGAGGCTTTTCGCTGTTCTTCCTCCCTTTTCTTTGATTTTGTAAGTGTCAGGGCAGAGCTGCAAGGTCTATGAGCCTTGGCTCTGCTCTTCATTCAATAAAGAGACTCCCATTTGCTTTTACTTTGTTGTTGGCAACCTCTTTTCTTTGCTTTTCCTTTGAACCGCAGCTAATGTCACCTCGCACCTCTTACTTTTGAGGTCGCGCCTTTAATTAAAATAATTTGAAAGCTTGAGTTTGAATCTCTTAATGTTCAATACATTGCACCAACTCTGGATTTTTAACATTTCACCCTTAAATTAAAAAGGTAAAAAGGCTAAAATCCTAAGTCCGTAGCTATTCTTCATATCGTTCCTCGTACCCCCAAGTTCGGAGGCTTGATCATTTTGAACTTTCCACATCGCCCCCTTTGTCTTGAAGGTTTGAATTTTAAGTTCGTCAGTGGTTTTGGCATCGCACCTCGTACCCTTAGGCTTCGAAGGATTGAATTTGAACCAACTGCTGGAATGCAATCACGTGGGAGTCCGTGGCCCCCATTTAATTTCTTGTCGAACTCGGAAGCATGAAATTAAATCATCACATTTATTCCGATCATAATTCTTTTGGAACAGTCTTTACAGATGCATTGAAAATCCTTTTGTCATTTCAAGGATAATAACGCTTCAGGTGTTCCGCGTTCCACGGGTGCGCGAGGACGTCGCCTCTCAGATCGGCCAATATGTACGTCCCAGGTCGGACTATGCCCTTGATCTCAAACGGGCCCTCCCAGGCCGGATCAAGGGCACCCACATGCGTTTGGACCCTCCTTAAGACCAGATGTCCGACCTGAAAGGCCCGAGGTCGAACGCGGGCATTGTAATGTCTGGTCATTCTGCCCTGATATTCCGCCAGGCGTAGCTGGGCCATTGCTCTTCTTTCTTCCAACAAGTCGAGGTTGAGGAGCAGCCCATCCTCATTCGTCGTAGGCTCGTAATGCTCTACTCTGTCAGATGGCATGCCGATCTCAACCGGGACTACAGCTTCGGAGCCGAAGGCCAGGGAAAACGGGGTCTCACCCGTCGACTCTCGTTGGGTGGTCCGGTACGACCATAGAACCTCTGGTAGCTCCTCGGCCCACCTGCCTTTCTTGGAGTCTAGTCTAAGTTTGATGCCTCGCTTGATGATCTTGTTGACCGCCTCCACCTGCCCATTTGCTTGCGGATGTGCGGGGGACGAGCTGAGATGACTTATGCCGAGTTTACTGCAAAAGTCTTTGAACTTGGCGTTATCAAACTGCTTCCCATTGTCTGTCACTATGGCCTGCGGTATACCAAAGCGACATATGATATTCGTCCATACGAAAGACGTAACCCTGGATTCCGTTATGTGGGAGAGCGCCTCGGCCTCGGCCCACTTGGTGAAGTAATCCACCGCAACCACAGCGAACTTGGTCTGGCCCTTGCCCAAAGGGAAAGGACCAATGATATCTACCCCCCACTGCGCGAATGGCCATGGGGCCGAGATGGGGGTGAGCAGCTCGGGAGGTTGGTGGATTATGGCCCCGTAGCGTTGGCAATTGTCGCAAGTTCGAACGAACTTCTTGGCGTCCTGGCTGAGGGTCGGCCAATAGTATCCTTGTCGGATCACTTTGGCTGACAGCGACCGGGCGCCTGAGTGATTGCCGCACACTCCTTCGTGGATCTCTCTGAGGACGTACAGGCCCTCTTCAGGGGTTAGGCATTTCAATAAAGGCAGGGAAAAGCCACGTCGGTACAATGCACCATCTCGGACCACGAACCGAGCTGCCCGCCTTACCAACTTTCTGCGCTCCTTGGGATCTTGTGGTGAGTTGCCCCTAATGAAGTCCGTGATCGGGTCCATCCATGAGGATTCTGGAGCGCCGATCTCTATCAGATCTGGCTCTAAGATCGAAGGGTTATCTAGGATCTCGACGGGGACCGACCTGGCGAGGTCGGTCTCGTACGCCGATGCTAACTTGGCCAAGGCGTCAGCATTAGAATTTTCTGCTCGCGGAATCCGGCTTACCTCGTAAGTTCGAAACTGGGCGAGGTATGATCTGACCTTGCCCAAATACCTCTCCATTCGGGTGTCTTTGGCTTGGTATTCGTCCTTGATCTGGCTCACAACCAGCTGGGAGTCACTAAAGACCTTAACACAAGAGGCCCCCAATGCTCGAGCGATTCGCAGGCCGGCAATAAATGCTTCATACTCAGCCTCGTTGTTAGAAGTCCGGAAGCTGAACCGCAAGGCATATTCAAATCGCTCACCCCCTGGTCCGAGCAAGAGGACCCCGGCTCTGCACCCCTTCTCATTGGAGGATCCGTCGACATAGACTGTCCAAGGTAGGTCGGACTCGCTCAGCTCGGAAGGTGGTGTGAGCTCGGCTATGAAATCTGCCGCTGCTTGTCCTTTCAACGCGGTTTTGGGTTCGAACTGGATGTCGTACTCACTTAGCTCTATTGCCCACTTCATTAGGCGTCCGGAAGCTTCCGGCTTGTGGAAGATACTTTTAAGGGGCAAGTTAGTGAGCACCACCACCGTATGGGCTTGGAAGTATGGTCTAAGTCGTCGGGCCGAGGTGACCAAAGCGAGAGCCAACTTCTCCATCTGAGGGTATCTAGTCTCGGCTTCGGTCATAGCCTTGCTTGTGTAGTAGACCGGGTTTTGCCGCGCTTCCTCTTGCCTGATTAGGGCCGAGCTGACGGCACTGTCAGACACTGCTAGGTACAATTGGAGCTTGTCCCCCGGCATGGGCTTGGCAAGCAAGGGTGCCGAACAGAGGTAGCTCTTCAATTGCTGAAACGCTTGCTCGCACTCCGCTGTCCATTCAAACGGCCCTTTCTTTCGTAAGACCTTGAAGAAAGGGAGGCACTTATCTGTCGACCTTGAAACAAACCGGTTCAGGGCCGCAATCCTGCCATTGAGGCACTGAAGCTGCTTCAGCGTCTTAGGTGCCTCCATCTCGATCACGGCTTTAATCTTTTCGGGGTTGGCCTCGATTCCCCGGTTGTTTACCATGAAGCCAAGGAATTTTCCCGAGGAGACTCCAAAGGCACACTTAGCAGGGTTGAGCTTCATTTGATATGCCCTCAGAACCTCGAAGGCTTCGGCCAGGTCGGAGAGATGCGACTTAGACTACTTGCTCTTGACAAGCATGTCGTCCACATACACTTCCATATTCTGGTCGATCTGCTTGGCGAACATTTTGTTCACCATTCTCTGGTAGGTTGCTCCTGCGTTCTTTAACCCGAAGGGCATGACCTTGTAACAGTACAGACCTTGGTCTGTTATGAAAGCAGTATGACCTTCATCTGGGACATGCATCTTGATTTGGTAACAATTATATAGATGCAAGCGCACACCTGTCAGAGTAATATAAAATGGATGGAGTATCCAAGTATCGATCCTCAAGGACTTCTAAATAATTTCCAAACTCTGAAGTTTTAAAGAATAGTGAATGTTGAAATGAGTGATTCTTGTAAAATGGGAAGTGGTCACAAATAATGGTTTTGGATTTGGGATTTGGACTTATAATAATAAAACCTAGCCCGATTTACTTCAAGTTAGCCAACAAAGAATCAAGGACATGCTAAGGATAATATGCATTTTACTTTAGAAACTAACGACTACGCTTCTCACTTTATTTATGTCTAAGCAAGTTCAAAGTCCTAAGACATTCCCTAATATGTCTATTATGAGATATATCTTAGTTTTAGGATGGAAATAGTCGCAACCTCGGGTTAAGGTCCTATGTCTAGGCTACTTAAGCGGAACCCTTATGTCTAAGGCGCTCCTCTCCTCGGTTTAACCACTCAACAATGCAAATAAGCAACCTTTTCAGTATTGACTTGTTAAGACTTACAGTGGCCTTCTCTAAATCCTAACTTTTTGGGAAAACATGTTGAGCAATGAATGGAAAGCAAAAACACTACCTCTTAGCAACTCTTTTTAGACATAAAAGGCTAACTATCCATAACCGGGCTAGAGACGGGAATTTAGAAAGACATATTGAAGAAAATACAGCAAGTAAAACGGTTGAATGTGGAATGCATGTGTGAAAAACAAAAGTTAACTAACGGAGAGTTTTTATCGGGATTGAGAGCTTCGCCCTTCTCTTTCAAGCAAGGGAGAGTGTCACGTGCTCTTTCCTCCAAAAACACAACTCTCTTAACTAAAAATAAAGTAAAGGCAAAGGGAAGATAAGCAAAGTGCTAGATTTTTATATATTTGAATAAGTAGTAAATAACTAAGTACAAATGGAAACAAAACAAAGCTCAATAAAAGAATGTAAAGTACTCGGGATTTAAAAACCAAAAGCAACTAATGAAAGCAACTCAAAAGTATTTAGAAAGCAACAAAGAAACACTAAAAATGATCAAGAGAAGGAAGCAAGGCTTGATGATTTTGGTGGAGAAGTTGCTGGAATTTATAGTTGTGCAGAATTGGTTAGGTAGGTCCTAAAACGATGGTGAATCACCCATTTCCAACTCTTTTGACTGACCAAATCGTGCTCAAACTGATAGTGGAACACTTCTTCTACACGTATGCATCGGTTGGAACCACCAAAACGCATTGGAAGACGTGTTTCATGAAGGGCAAAGTTGGAAGAAAAACTGTTTTTCTGCAGGCACGCAGGCGCCTGGCGCCTCCCATGAAGCTTTTTTCGTCTTTTTGCTTCTTTTGATTAATTTGCACTCCCAAATGGTCCTAAAATGTCATAAATACAATATAAGCCAACCACAAACCATAATATATGAATTTTGCATGAATTGGAACTCAAACGACCGAGAAAAATCCGAAACAAAGCTGAAACATTGTAAAAACAGCATCTAAAACCTTCTTTTTACGCATGTAAACAAGCGTAATCAACGTCCCTGCTTGTCTTGCCCACGCACGCCCCGCCTGCCTTTCCTGCATGCCCACGCCTACCTACTGCCTGTCTTGCCGCACCCTTTGCACGTGCACCTTCCTTGCACCTGCCCTACTTGCACGTCCACGCCCATCCTACACCGTGTGCACCCTACTTGTATGCACGCCAGCTTCAGCACGACACCCCCTCTAGCGCTCACACTGCGCCCCATCAGCCTTTGCACGCGCACCATGCCCCCTTGCCGCCGCCCAAACTTGCCGCCCAATGCAAAAAAATATATATATAATATATAAATATATATATATTTTTTTTTTTTTTTTGAGATTTAGCCTTAAGTTTTATTTTTTGAGAATTAAATTCTTTATTATTTTAGGCCATTCTTTTCAAGATTAGGAAAGAAGGTTTGACATTTATTTTATTTTCCAATTTATTTTATGGTTTATTTTTATAAGATTAGTTCCTAGTAGTATTTGAAAAGAAGTTTGGATGATAGAACTTTAGTAACTTTGCTCTTCTTGCTTTCATGTAATTCCCCGTTCGGGTGTTATCACTTATGATGCGAGAAGCATTCAAGTTTAGTTGGTCACCAAACTCATGGAGTGTTTCGACCTCAAATGAATAATGTGTCTACTCAAGGTATTGAATAGTAAAAGTAATTCATCTCACTTTCTCCTTTTGAGTTGGAGTGGTTAGACACTTATTTAGTTAGAGACTTATTTGTTTCTACTCTCCTTGATCTCAAATTTCTCTAAAAAAATTTTGGTTCTTTTCTCACTTTTTCTAACTTTTTCTCTAAAATTAATGCACCACTCTCCTTATTTTATTGCTGTAAAATTTTTGTACCCTTCTATCTAAACTTTTTCTTTCATTTTAAAATTTCTTTTTTATCACTCTCTCAACTTTATTTACGTCTAAAAAAAATTTCCCTCTTTAAATCTTTTTTTTTTTTTTTGTCTCTATTTAAAGTTCTCTCTCTATTTAAAAAAAATTGTCTCTCTTTCTAACTTTTTTACTCCCTCTCAGTCACTAACCTTTTTTATCTCTCTTAAATTTTTGTTTCTAACCTTTTTGTTTCTTAATTTTTCCCTAAAATATAATATCGTTTTTCAAAATTTGATGATTCTAAAATAATCTTCCAATCAAACATTACATTTAAAGATATTTTTAATCATATCAAAATTACTTTTAAAGTGTAAAATCAAATATTAAAATGATTCATTACTAAACGATTTTTAGAAGAGTAATTATAATTGAATCACTTCGACTAAAAATACATATTTTAAAATAACTCTCAAACATAGTCATACTTCTAGGATATTTGTTTCTAATGGAAGAAAGGAGAAGAGATAAATTAACAGGAGGCACTGTCAAAAAAACAAAGAAAAACATAGGTATTACATAAAAAAAAAAAAAGACAATACGTGGACTAGATATTTATTCTTTATATTGATTTTTTTAGTCCAACAACATGGGATAGAAATTCTTATTAAAAAAAAAAAAAGAGGATATTTTAAGGAGATATATATTTTAACCGGAAGTTGTTTATGCTAAAAGTTGATATTAGGTCAGATTATAGTAGTAATTAGGGTACCACTTTGATTAGGATCTTTCTAATTTTTTTCTCTGGTAATATAGCGGTATAATTTGTCGAGATTTATTGTTTTGAGATTTTGTTATTTTATGCTTCTAGTTATGACCAGATTATAGAGTAGATTTTGACTTGGATTTGTGATTTTTTACTTATCTTGGAAAAGCTTTTCCATATCAAAATTACTGGTGTTTGTTTATTATTTTTTCTACTTGTTATTTCTTATTAGGAACACGTCAGAGATAATAATTAGTCCTTAGAACATAGTGTTTATTCCAACATTTTTAACCTTAAAAAATATAATTTTGTATCTTATCTATAAAGCTATATGTTCAGATGGACTGAAAATTCTATAATAAGATGAATTGTATATTTACATGTGGATACACCTGTGATAAGTCATTTGTAGTTGAATTATTTGTAGTTGAATTCCCCTTCTTCGGCAAAAAATAATAAATAAAATAAAATCATCCAAAAAATAGAGATCAACAAATGATATAACAAAATTAAAATCAAATATAAATTTATGTTTACCAAATAGTATAACCTATAATTAAAGACCTCATGTCATTAAAATCAAATGTCATAATATCAAATTTATCTACCAATTACAACAATAGGATGGATTCTATTGCTCTCCCAACTATATATATAATATATATTCATTTTAGAGAAGTGAGCCAAATAAAATGATATAGTTGGAAGATAATGCAGCCTCAAAGTTGTTAAGTTATCTTATCACCATGAAAAAAAAGTGAGGGGGTAACATTTCAATATCGATGATTTAGTTTCTCCGCTTAATATTGTAAGGAGCAATAGATGATACAGAGGATCTTTCCATCAAGATGTGAGGTGTTTGAATTTTTCAAAACTTCATGAACATGCAGAAGTGAAAGACGAGACTCATTTACCAGACCATGGCATGTTTATTCAAATGATAAACAATTAAGGTGAAGTCGAAATTAACAACAAATCTTTTGCAAGTTCATTATCACAAAGTAGTTTCTTTTCCCTTTAGTCTCAAATTCATTTTTAGTTTTATAATATATTAAAATATTTAATCAATTAGGTTCTTTCATTAAAAAAAAGTTAATATATCATTAAATTATTATTTTATTAAATACATTTTTTCTAGTACAACATGTAGGAGTGGGGATTGAACTCACAGCCTTATAGTTGGAGGTATATGTCAATTACCGTTGAGCTATGCTCGCTTTGACATTAAATTGGAATCCAACTTCACACATAAAGCTCAATCTATCCTATCAACAAAATTCAATCCAACAATCAATAAAATTCATTTATTGCATGTGACATGGCAACGTATTCAAATATGTTTATGAAATAGTAATTTAATGACATTTTTCTATTAGCAAATTACATTGAATTTTTTTTACAAAACCACTTAATTGATAATTTCTAATACATAAAAGATCAAATTGAAATTTTTAAAAGATTAAGAACCGAAACAATAATTTTGTTTTTAGACCCTTTGATATATTTAGCTTAAACCCTAAAAACATAAACGAGTAAAAAAGTACATTTTGATTCTTGATGTTGGGACATGATTCTTTTCGGCCTCTAAATTTAAAAAACCATCGTTTTTGTTTTTGGGATATTTGGTTCTTGCAGTTTGAATTTAGTTTTAATTGGTATTTGAAGTTTGAGTGTAATTTATAATTGGTCCCTAAGTTTTGACTGTTAGTTGACTTAACGATATTCGCCATTCTCTTTTGTCTTAATAGCAAAGCTTACTCAATATATATTAACTGTCACATCATCTAGACCAACCAGCAGTCAACTCAATTTAGATGTTCATTAAAAATCAAACTCAAATCTCACGAGCCAATTTAAAATGAAATTCAAACTTGAAGAATCAAGTATGTCATTTTTGAAACTTAAGAACCAAATAAAAACTAAATTCAAATCTTAGAAACCAAATGTAATGGTTTATTAAATTCAAAGACTAAATAGAAACTAAATCCAGACATCGTAGACAAAAAAATATATTTTACCCAACATAAAATGGTTATGGGATGAAAGCCTAAAATAAAATAGATGGCCTAATATAGAAGGACTAATGTCCTCACCCCATTAAAAAAAATTGACAATTCATTCATTTTTTTTATAAAAATCTTTTTTTTTTTTTGCATTTATCTCGTGGGGAGAAATTAGCTCCAAAAGTCAGGAGGAAGCTCCACGTGAATTCCTAGAGTCCAGTAATATATAGATGAATATTTCTTTTAGTTCTGCATAATTCCTAGTAGTGCAGTTTGTCTATATGGTACTGGACCCTGCACTTATTCGAAATTTATCCATTTTTTCTAGTACAACGAATGGGAATGGGAGTTTTGAACCTCTGAAAGCAAGGAACATGTGCTAATCACGTTTACGGAAGTATAAAAATGAATTAATAAATGAATATGTTTAAAAGGATCTGAACTAGTAGTAATTGGGATTGTGAGCATAATAGGCAGAGTCTGTGTCTCCGGCGAGTTGAAGGCCATAATAATGCCAGAACTTGTCCGGCTCCGGGAAGCAAGTCACGGTGAAGTCGGGGCGAGAAGACGAGAAGGAGCGGCATTCGTTGGCGGAGAGAGAGGGGAAGATGGGCCTCCGATTGTCGTGCTCCAGCGAGGGAAACATTGAGAAGCCGCCGCCGGGGAAGGCGGGCGGCGGTTGAATCTGGTTCTGCTCCGGCTGGTCTTGGTCGGCGGCGGGGGGATCGGGTTCCATCTCTTCGACGTCGAGGATTTCGACACGGCGGTTCATTTTCTTTCTGATCTTTATGGCGACGTCGGCCGGCGTGAATCTCCCGAACACGATCACTCTGTAACGCTCCTTCTCTATCACATGCATCTCGATTGCTTCACCATACACCAACACACTATTCAATTTCCCATTTCCATGTATACATGTTCTTCGAAATGTAAATATTTTATATACTGTTGCAAAACAATCACCAAAATATATATAGATGACGTGTAACATTAATACTAATTTTTTTAATTAATTTATTTAGAAATTGTGAAATGCTTATTTGTTAATTTAAATTTTTTTACAAATTTTTTATGTTATAACTTTTACATTGCATCGATATTTTAATGAAATTTAGATCTTGACATTTTCATCGACATCAACATTTAAAATCGTAAAAACGATGCAAGAGGGACGCAACAAAAAAGACAGGAAAAAGAATGATATGGTGAATTTCCAGGAAGCAAAGAAAAACTAAACTAAAATAGAATAAGAATCAATATTAATTACCAGTTTAATCCTTGAAATTTTGTAGAGTTATGTTTAGTAAGTACTTTTATTTTGAAATATGTTTAATAGCTATCCGAGACTGTCCAATAAATTCTAATTTTATGTCCAATTTATTAGACTTTTAATTTTAGATTCAAGACTTATTAGGCGGAAAAAATTGAACTTCATGAACCAGCTTTTAGACATGACTTTTGTGTCTAACACGTTATTGAAACTCAAAAATATAAAAATATGTTAGGAGTATATTAGATATAAAATTAAAAGTTTAAGGACTAGCATTTTTTAAAATTGATAGACATAACATTGCAAGTTTAAAAAATTAAAAAAAAAAATCTATTGATGCGAAACTTTAATTAGGATCGATTTTGTAAGAGGTTTGTTTTTTGTTTCACCTAAAAAGACCTCATATTGATAATTATTCTCACTTATATACCATTAATCCGTGGGGATGTTGTTTGCACTCCTTGCAACTCTAAGAATTGGATTCTTGAGTATTGGTAACCTGTAATTCTATTTGTCTTTATTAAAAATGAGTAAACAAAAACAATAGATGAAAATGTTACCAAACACACCCTCACCTTTCATGCCCAGGATGATCCTCCTAAGCTTCCTACAACACGCATTGCAATCAACATTGATCTTCATCACCATACAGAATTTCTGCAAAACATTTCATGTCAAATAAAATTTTAATTTGCTTCCTCCCAGAAAAAAAAATAATGAAAAAAGAAGAATATGTTGGTAGAAATATTTGCTTGCCTTTTTCTCAGACATGAAAGTTGTGGAATTGAGAGGGGAAAAGGGAGTTATTGGTGGAATGGTTTTGTTGTGTTGAAAAAGTTGAGGTTTTTTGTTTGGATTTTATGTATATTTGTGCAAACTAAAGGAATCTGATTCTGTTTGGTGTTTGGTGTTTGGGTTGGCTTAATTTGTTGATGTCTTCTTGTTCTTGACTTGAGATTTAAATTTTGTGGAAACTTCCTCCATTTGCTTTTCTCTTTGCATTGCCTTCATGCAACATACTTGAATCATATTTTCTTTTCTTGTTATTTCTATTCATAAGTTAGGTCTAGCTTTGGAGGATGATTTTCTTCTTAGTTTTTTATTCTATATTATGAGGTTCTTTATTAAAAGAAAAAATGGGTTTCAAATCTAATTAAAAAAAAAAAAAAAAGATACAATTTGTTGACGGGGAATTTCGGAGAGGTCTACGTGTTTCTCAAATGAGTGTTTGTGCCAAGAAGTAAGTCAGCCTACAACAAAAAAATTTGATGTTGGTGCGGTGTCCCACCTAATACACTCTAACGCTCAAGTCAGTAATCGGAGTAAAAATAGGGGTGAACGCCGCCTTAGGGTTTTAGTGATAGTTTTTTCACCTACCTGGTGTTGGGGAGCCCTTCCCTCTTTTAGGTGTGGGGTCAACCAGGAAGGACGACGATTGTGGAATAGCAGAGGTGCACCGAACTGTACGAGACCCTGTTGAAGGGGCGTACGTCCTCGACAGATCATGGGTGGCACCTTCATTCGCAGGCCTGCAAACCTACAACCTGCAAGTTTGCAGGCTGCAGTTCTCAACGCACCCTTCGTACAACAATGGTGGCATCGCACCTACACAGCGTACGGCGATAACCGTCTGTGGTCCTACGCCTCACTGTCGCTCTCTGAACCCGACGCGTGTCTTGCTCAGATTCCTCCCGACATAATTAATTGAAACTTTCTAAAACTCATATAATAAATAGACACAATAATCAAAAGTTTATATACTAAACTTTTAATTTAATTATGGATTAAAGTTTAGATATTGATATGAATAAAAATACCGATGTTAATATCAATAACAATATCTTTCAACAGTTGCGTCAAATGAGAGCATTAGGTTGTATGAGTATAGGAAATTTTTGGGATAGGGTTGAAGTTTTGGTCACTTTTATTTGGTGACCAATAAGCTTTGAATAAATAATGAGAGGGTGGGAAGTTTCAAGAAGGGCTGCCACCACGCCTCAAGTGGCGGCTTTGCTTTTATCTCCCTCACCAACCCATCACTTTCCAATAAATTTTAGATATTACGGAAGATCGTTCACTCTCGTAGATGGATTTTTCATTTTCTATTGGTTGATTTTGAGTTTAATTTTTAAGCATTACTAATTGCTTCAAATTTTGAGTTTAACTTATCTGATGTTAAAAAAAAGGTTCCTAATTCATTTTTGGTTGACTTTATTTTTCCTGATACATATAAACTAAATTTGCAAAATAAAAGTAAAGGAACAAAACACTTCTTTTATTCTTTTAGAATTAAAGTTCAATCCTCCACTTGAAATCCAAAGCACCAATAGTGCTTTAAAAGATTGTTCTTAAAAATACTTAAAAATCTGCATCATCCCAGAACTTACAAATATAAGATTTAAAAAAGTTAATTACAAATATGTCTCTCTTTTTTATATGATAATAGAACTTATCCACTCAAGTATGAGATAAACTATGACAGATATATGACTAGTTTCAGAGTTTCAAGGGTTGATCATCATTTGCACAAATTAAATGATCAAATCTTTCTTTAATTTTTTTTCCTTTTTTTGTCATTTTTTGTATGCCTACAATTATCTTTTTCTCAGCTTAAAAGGTTCACTACTACTTAAGGGCCTTCTGTTAATATCAAACTTATTCACCAAATAAAAATCAATAGGCCAATTCTATTTGGAAACCACAAACCAACACATCAGAAATCAGAAGAAAAGACCAAGTTGAATTAAGTGGCACAGTGGAGCTGAGTTAGAAACCTTCTAATTCTTAGATTTTCATTCTGCACTAACATTAAAATTTTGATGCCTCAAACATGAGGGAGAGGGCTTTGTGATGCCCATTGGGCTGTCATTACATATACACATACAAATAACTTTAGATTGGACACGCACACTCCCTCAAGTTAACCTTTCTATGCTATCAGATTACAAATAAAAGCAGGTTAGCCAAAAAAAAAAATACAAAAGAAAGCATCGAATAGATGCACCATCACTATAAAACTAAAATAAATTGAACTGCTAAAAGGGAAGATCAACAAAAAAAGAGCACAATCAATCCACAAGGCAGTTTTTGTTTTTACCAAATCATCTTGACATTACCAAGCTTGAGAGAGGAGGCACCACTGATGAAGTGAACAGAGAATCCCCAAGGTACTTGCAGTTATCATGATCTACTTTCATGGATGCTGGAATAACAAATCTTTCACATGGACTGGAAGAAGCTAACGAGGGAGGAAAGGATTTGCTTGGATCCTCGAGATGCTTCGGCAATGAGTTGCTGCCACTGGGCTGGCTTCTTTTTCTCGAAACTGTCCACCGCAGTTTAAAGAGCGAATCGTCCTTGGAGAGATCTGGAACTGTGCAGGATTCTTTAGCCTTACCGGTGTTGGAGTTTGGACGAGGTTCAATTGATTGAATTCTATCTTCATCCGGTTGTTGCTTCGTATCGCAAATGGCAACTTGGGTTGACGTGGTTAACTTGCCGTTGGAAGCCTTATCGGTGAGGCCCTTGTTCCCGGTTCGAGTTAAAATGGAGGTTGCAATGTCTGCCCTTTCCTGCATTTGCATCCACCTGTTTCCGAACCATTCTTGAGAATGCCTCAACTCACCGGGGCCAAAAACTAATTCTTGCTTTTCACCTGAACATATATTAGAATGCAAATTGGTTAGAATTAAGAGAACAATAAGGGAGGGGGAGGTTTTTTTTTTATCTAGAACAATTTTCATTTAAATAATTTCAAACCTTGCAAGTGAACTCGGAGCTTCTCTTCAGGTTCCTTCCGAACTACAATTCCTTCCCACCAACCGTCATGCCACCATACATCGACAACTGTCCCGATATTGTAATCTAAGGAAATTTTGCTACCCATACCAGGCTGTGGACGAACAACTAATCTTCCATTGATGCGCAGACCCAATTGATCAGGGGCTGCAACTCTGGTAGATGAAAGCCATTCCTGCATATATTCAAACAATTACATTTAGAGGAGCATTGGCCACATCAATCAAGTTCATCTTAAGTTTAAAGCCACAGAGACCAAAATCAGCAAAAGAAAACGTACCACAAGTTTATTTGATTCAACGTCTGCATCCTGAAGATCATGATATTGGACCTTGACCTTGTCTCTACGCTTCTTAATTATAGAAGCTCTGAACCAACACCCTCTTATGCCACTGTCTTGTGAAAGAACTTCAACCTCCGATCCTACAGTTAACCGACCTGAAGAATTGTTGTTCTTCAACTCCTTGCCTAGAAAAGTTTTGGAAGCACAGCCCCCTCTCGGACTGAAGATGACACCATTGCTTTTAAAATCAACCATGTTGTTACCCGAGCCACGAACATCTTGACAAGAAGACACATGTGCCAGTGGCTGCTGCCTCTTGTCAATATTTTGCAAGTCATCATCTTTTGACCGTCGGTGCCTCTTTCTAGGTCTCATCGCAGCATTCGCGTCATCTTCCGACTGCTGAGGCTGGCCATGGGATTTTGAGGAAGAAAGAGCATACATGTATCTAAGTATTTCTTGTTTCCAATACCCTTTGACCTGTGTAATATCAAAGGATTTGATATCATCATTATCAAATTGCCTGTCACATACAAACGGCTCCAATCGAGTATGTTTAGCCTCGTTCTGGAACTTCTGAAAATGGTGGGGACTGAGAACAGTCGCCAAGCCATCTATGCACTCAATACTGAGATCTTGAAGACAAAGAGAAAAGAAAATCTCTCTGTCATTAAATTTGCGGGGCAAAACAATATCAACCTCATCAATTTTGTGAAACCATCGTACCACAACCATCCTGTTGCTTCTAGAGTCCTCATACATATCCTCCAAGTATGCAACAAGACGCTTGCCTTCCTCGGCTAAGACGTAAACGAAGTCATGAACCTGAAACAAAAGAAGATACAACAAACTGAGATTAACACAAGACAACAACAAATGAATGGCAGTTTTCGAGGAAAAGTGATGTCAAAGTACAAACAAGAACTGTCAGCATACCGAGATCTTAATACCATTCCGACTGAATGATGGATAGTGCCGACGCTTTCGCTTACACGTCCAAGGACATCCTAACCATGAAAAATCCCTGGTATGTTGACCCAATTTTATCTGTTGGACATCCTGAACAGAAAACCATAAATCAGAAGCTCACCTAAAAACCAAACAAAAAGCCATATAGATGCAGAGGAAAGAATTGATATATGATAGTTACATTAAGATAGGAAAAGGGTCCTAAATTAATCTCTACTGCAGTTTAAATATACTTGTACAGATCCAATGAGCCATTCGGAACTTGCAAGACTTTGAGCCTGCAGAATCCTAAATGACTTGCCAATTCTGAAATACTTGGAACCGAAACACACAGAAATGGATAGAACACAGGACTATCAACTGGCTGGACAGTATACCATCTAAGAGCTTTACCTTCAAAGGTCCATCCTGAGAGGGGCAAGCATCTGCACCATCCCGGTCCATCATACGATCAGATGGTTGACGCTGAAAATCTAGAAAAAGCAAATAACTGCATCGATTAAACTACGAAGACTTTGTGGCTAAAGATTCAAAATAAAGATGATAATAGACGTGAAAAATTAAAACATAGAGGGAAAAATAGCCATGTAGTCATGTAGAAGAATAAACTAGAAACCAAAAAACAAGGAAGAAAAACGAAATATTGTGCTCGAGAATTTAAAAATGCCCAGCCAGAAAAATACAAATGGATCATTGGGAGAAGAACCCATTTGATAAGGCGGCAAATATTAACAATCAAACACATAACAATTTCGGCCATGAAAGATCTTAACCTATGATTATGAGGCCAAAAGTATTCCGATGCTTCAATCAGCCCTTTAAAATTGAATAAGTGCGCCTGCAGCCCAGATAACTGTCAGTTCACAAGAACACGAACACCAGAAATCCATGGTAGAGATAACTAATGGTATTGACGATGAAAAAAATAGCCAGGTGAAAAAGGAAGCGTAGGAGAAGAGAGGAAAGAAAAATCAAATGAGATCCGGTGAAGGCTGGAGGAAAATCAAAACAGAGGTAATTTTAGGAGATACGGATTCAGGGACGCTTGTCGACAGGTAGGTAAACATCCTTATGCCAACGCAACCCAAGGAAATTAAAGAAAAGACAAATACAAACGCCTAGAAAGAATCCTAACTAGTGAAGAAACCAATATCCGTAAAACTTGGCAGCAGGAAAAACGTAGTTTTGAAAAGAAGTACGTCAGGAATGAAAACTCCAAAGGAGAAACTTTCTAAGAAGCCAACAGAGCCCACCCGAACAACGAAATCACCCATGGCCGGAACACGTCAAGATTTACAGAGATCGGACAACTGGGGGGGCAAAAAGGTCGCAAATGTTTCCTGTTCAAAGCACAAGACATTCGACTTGATGATATGAAGAGCGGTTCATGAGAATTTCGAATGAACTGGCTCTTTCTGGAAAAGTAAAATCCTTTCCCAAAGATTTATCTCATGCACACAGCATCCACTCGCTGAAACATGGCGAGGGAAGAAGCGACATAAGCGAGATCTGGAAACAAAAGGGGGGATGAAGATATAAAAATTGATGGTCGAAAACGAATAAATCATTCCTATTCAAAATAACCCAGATCTAATGAAACGCCCTCAGCAAACCAAAAACCCCTCACTATCTAAAAAGAAAAAACGAAACCCAAAACGGAAGACAGAAATTCAAAAACAAAAATCAGGTGGAGGAGAAGATGAGAAGAAACTAGGAACTCCGTGATGGAAATTCCGGAGATGAGAGAAAGAAAGAGAGACGCAGTAGTACCAGAAACAACAGAGCTTAGCCACTCAACCACCTCTCTACGAGATTTGAGCTTCGTGAGCGACGAAAAAGGCCCCACGGAATTAAGGAACCGATTCTGCAAAGCATAGTGATAAGACATGTGCCTCAAGCTCTTCTCCTTCCCCACGACCGCCAGATCTGAGCTTCCGTCGCCGCGCTTCAGATAATAATGAACCTCCCTTCTACCTCTGTCACTGGATACGAAAACCTCATACCAGCTCACAAACCCACACGCCACCGTCGTCGTCCTCTCCGGCAGTGAAGCAACCGTTGCTACCGCCGACAACCTCTCCATTTCCTGAAAAGGGTCGAACAAAACCGACCGAAGCACCGCAAAACAAAATCTTCAGCCCGCAGAAATCGAATCTGAAAACCCCTCCGCGCGTTTTAAACCTTGAAACAAAGATTTACAGGGATTGGAAAGCGAGAAATGGGAATTGAGATGGGTCTTTTCTTTTTCTTTTGGTATCTCCTCCGTTGTTCGGCGAATTGTTGTAATATTGAAGAATTTGATTGAGAAGAAAGTAAAACCTCCGGCAAGCGACTCGCTGGGGCTCCGGGAATATATAAAGGAGGAGAAGATTGGAGAAGGCGAAAATGGAAGTTTGAAAAATTATCGAAATGGTAGAAATAGCGGAAGCTAGGGTTTCGAGATTGCGGATTTACGGATAAGGATGGACGGCCCAGATTGAATCGACGAGGATGATGTAACAAAATCGCGCGTATTACTTTGAGCCTACGGAATGCCCGAAACGCCCCTGCATAAGAGGCGAATTACGGCGAGAGCCATTCGCGTGAGGGGAGTCACGTGCGGGAGGGGAGGGTTTTGCAGAGGTGCGAACGGGTGTAGGCGGAGAAATTTAGGACCGGTTTTCGAAGAGAGAGGAGAGAGAAAGATGGCCGTAATTTCCGGTGAGGGGGCGAAGACTCGCTCCTTCTGATCTCAAGTTGTCAATTTTGCGAATTTCTTTTTATTCTTTTCAATTTTAATGGGAAAAAAATATGCTGAATTTGGTCTTCTTTTGTTTAAAAAAAAGTATTTCGTCTTATTTTAAATATTCAAACTTTTTTTTTCTTAATCTGAAAAAGCTCTTGAATTTTTAAAAATAGTTCAAATAGTCTGTATGTTAGTTTTTCATTACCTATAATTATAGAATGCTTCTATTTTGTTGATTTGATTGTTAAAAATTATGTTCTTTAAAATCATATTAAATGGAAATAATAATTTTCTTTTCTCTTTTTTTTTCTCGAGTAATTAATAGGATAAAATACTCATTTGTTTGGTCCTACATGTACTATTAACTTTGGTATATTTGGGTATTTATACTTTCAAAATGTTCATTCTAGTGTCTGTATGTGTACTTTCAAATTTGGTTTTATTTTTAGTCTAGGTGCTTTCAAAATATCCATTTTGATATTTGTACTTTTAAAAAGTGACAATTTTGATCTCTATTTGCAAAATTTTAACACATATTCTACCCACAACCAAAACACTCTAATAAAAGTCGTGGTTACCTTTTAACAAATATAATGAATGTGGTGTGTGCTGAAATTATTATAGGAAAAAATTAGATTAAAAATAAAATTTAGAGACCAAATGGTAAATTTTTAAAAATACAAGACCAAAAAAAACATTTTGAAAGTAAATGGATTAAAATGAATCAAGTTGAAAATTAATGGATCAAAATTAACTATTTAAAAATATAGGGACAAAAAAAATTAAAGTTGAAATTACACGACCAAAATAGTATTTTTAACTTAATAAATAATACTGGCTAAACAAATCAATAGCACATATTTGAATCAATTTAAAATAACTCAACTAGTCGAGTCATGTATCAGAAATTCATATTTGAATTTATGAGTAAAAACCCATGGAAAAATTTCCTACTAAATCAAAACCAATTTTTATTTATATTTGATATAAGGAAACAAAAAAATTTAAAGAAGAAATTAAATGCTATTCTATAAAAAAAATTAATTAAAACAAAATCTATAATAACAATAATAATAATAGTTATTATTATTATTAGAACATATTTGAATTCTTAAAAAGAAGATGTCATTCATGGAGTCTGAAACATATTGAATTTTTATATATAGCTTTTCAAATAAATTAAATATTAAAAAATCAACAAATTACATTTTGTATAATAAAATAAAAGAAAAAAAAAATTTTTAATATAATATGTGGGACTGTGGATTCGAACTCACAATTTTTGAATTTAGGTATGCTCAGATTAATTAAAGAAAATATTTTTTAGGCTACAAATAAAAAAGAAACTTTTTAACCTATAATTAAAGGTGAAATATTCCACAATTCAAATTTACGAAAATATTTGAAAAAATCACAAATAATAGAGAAATTTATTTTTTAAAAAAATTAATTTAATAATAAAACTTTAACAAAAGATTATTTGACATAAACTATCATACCCATGTTCAATATCAGAGTTTAGAACTAAAAATTTTGTTTATGATATAACGATTCTAAGAGCTGGTTTGGTGGGAGGTTTTTTTAAAAGTGAAAATAGATTTGGATATATAATATCATGTTTGGTTGGAGGATTAAATTTATTTGTTTAGGAAAAGATGTTTTTTTCTCACGTTAATATGCTAAAATGAGAGATTTCATTTCATGCCCAAACACACGTGGGGTTTTTCCCTCTCCAAGTATGTACTTTTCTTCTCTCCTCTGTTTTTTATTCTGTTTTTTCTGTTATTTTTCATCTCTATTTTTCCTTTTTCTTTCTCTTGTGTTACTTGTTCTTTTAATTATTGTCAAAAATTCAAATTTCCTTTCTACTCGTACAATTAAAAATGAATACTTTTGTGTATTTTTAGCAGTTTTATTGATTTATGAAATATAACCTTTATTCTTAATTATTCAATTGGACTATTTTATTGATTAATTAAAATTAAAATATTGATTGCTAACTAAATTTAACGGCTCCTAATAGTCTAGGGGTGTTTGGCCAAAGGGTTCACATTAATAGCCTGGGTTTGTTAAACCTAAGAGTTGATGTTGGGTGTTGTGTAATTTGGATTTGGATAGCCTCTGTATTTGGTAAGCACGATTGGTTAGCCTAGAAGATAATGGGCATGAGACGTATTCACATAGATTCCAAGTAGCCAAAGTCTATCAATTGTTTTTTTAATATATATATTAGTTATAGTTGTATATTTTTACGTTACATGTACGATTTGGATTCAGATTTTGATGTCAATATGCGGACCCTGTGGTTGTTGTTATGGGTGAAATTACACTATCAAATTACTTGGGCCAAACCACCCAACCAGACTAGGCCCGATCAAATCGGCCCACCAGAACCAACACAACGAGACTCTCAATAAATAAGATGAGAGAATGGGTAAATAGAGTTGCTTACCCACTTTTAGATTTTAAAATTAAAATGCAAAAATAACAAAATATCAAATTAAATTTAAATGTAGAAAGTAAAAAAGTAAGAGATAAGAAACAATACCAAAAAAATTTATCGTGGTTCGGAAATTCCTACTCCACCCTCAAAGGCTCCTTGGGTATTTTATTGAGTCGGCTCTCTTGCGGGTGAAGACCAAACCGATCGTTCACTCTTTTTACAGGTTCAAGAGTAACCTCCTACCAATCCTTTTGCAGGTTTAGGATCCAACCTACATTTATCATTTTCACTTATTTATGATCAAACCACTAGGATCATTTTCACTCGTTCAGGATCAAACCACTCTCACAATCCCAAGGTGCACCCACACCTTAATACAAAAATCCAAATTGTAGGTAAAAATAAGCAATACCGAGGAAATAACTCACTAAAGTGGGATTTATAAATTTCGCACTAAAGCAATGGTTAAAAAACCACACTCTAATGTTTCTCTTACAAAAAAATATTGACAACTTTTTGTGTGGACAGAATGAAAATTTGATAGCAAAATAATTTGAAGAGATAAATATTTGCTTTGATAATTGATGTGTAGAGGAAGATAAATTTGGTTGCTTTTAAATAGAATTTCGTAGATGAAATTTGAACATTGGATTTAGGACAACAACATATGAGTGGTGGAAATTAAAAGGAAAGATAATGAAAAATGAATAAAGAGAATTATGGAGATTTAAAGAAACTCGTGGAAATGGAGAGAATTTGTGAAGATTGAGAGATGATTCATGGACCCAAGAGAATTGTGTCGATTAAGAACAAGTGTAGAGATTATTGAAGAATTTATTCGAATACGTCATATATCGTCACATGATTCATCTACATAATCTACCACATCAGCAAAATCATTGATGTCACGTTAATGCCACATTTGCCACGTTGACATATTTTGACTATTAGATGTCACAATACCTACCACATCATCTACCACGTCATCCTGCCACATTAGCAAATTGCCACAATACCTACCACGTTATCTATCACGTGTCGACTTCTAATTGGTTGGACCGTCTAAATCAGCTACCACATGTGATTTTTCTTCTCAAACTTGTTTTGACCATAATTATTCGTTTGAACTCCGATTCAAGTTATTCAAAAGGTGTTGAATTCGTATTTTTGAGCTTTATGTCAAACACTTTGGAACGCTAAAATTATTAGTAAATAAAATTTATTATCATCAAAACATTTGACACGATCGAAGCTCATCAAGTTAACATACTCTTACTGCTCTCAACTAAAACCTTTGCTAACCCAAAGCATCAAAGTATATATCAACTAAAACCTCAACTAAAACCTTTGCCAGTTTGGAGATTCCTCACAGAAAATAAATCCTAGGTATTTTCATTTTATATCAAATATTAAAGAAAAATAAAATACACATTTTTTAATTAAATTTCGGGGAAAATTAGTTTATATAAGTATTTAATAAATATTATTAATTCTTGATATTTTTGTTATATTTGTTACCTTTTATGATCATGAATTAATAATATTTATTAAATACTTATATAAACTAATTTTCTCCAAAATTTTAACTAAAGAATGTGTATTTTCTTTTTATTTAATATTTAATATAAAATGGAAATACCTGGGATTTTAGTGTATATATAGTTTAAATTGAATTAGCAGGCAAATATCAGCATATGCTTCTCATTCCCTACTTTTGTTGTTAAAAAAGGAAGAAAGAAAAAAAAAAAGAAATGGCAGCGAAATTAAGAAGTCTGATTCTTTTTTTTTTTTTTCCATTTTAAGGTCGTTTATTTAAAATTTAAATGTCAGCTATAATTTTAAAATTAAAATAAACAAATTTATTCTCTATCGAGCATCAACTTATTATATTTTAATTTCAAACAATCAACCTAGCATAGCTTCATGTGTCCGACCAAAAGGTTGCGGATTCAAATTCTCATTCCCACGTATGTTGTACTAAAAAAATTCCAAACAAGAAAAATAGAAACTTAATGTAATATAATGATGGAAATAAATGATAGAAATAAAAGGGCAATATACCTGGATGATGCAGAAATATGATAAATAAAAAAAAACATTAATTTATTTATATCTCTGTTTTTTAGTACAATACATGTGGGGTAATAGATTGTACTCAGACCCTCCTGGTTAGAGATACATGTCAATTACCGCTTAGCTATGCTCGTTTTGACTATATTTTTAGTTTTTTTTTAAATCACGTAAATTAAGACTAGTTCCATAACTATTTTAGTTTTGGTTAAAAAATCTAATATCATTTGGACATAATTTCAATTTGGTCTTAATAGTTTTAATAATTTCAATTGAGTCCATGGACTTAATTTCAATTTGATTATTATGATTTAGCTGAATCTCGTGGTTTCTCTATTTGATAGGTTTTTTTTTTTTTTTACAATTATTGTTTTCTATCTAACTAATTGTATTAGTGGGCTATATTAGAATTTAGAGGTGAGTAAAAAGGTAGAATAAAATAGGTGGAACTTTTTGAGTGGACAATTTGTTCAGTGCAAAAATAAAAAGAAAAATTATATAGATTAGAAACAAAAGTATAAAACAAAGTTATCTTAAATTTGAAAATAGTTTCCTTCCTCCCGCAGTGTTCCCGGTCGATAAGGAACAGGGAAGCCTTCTCCATCCCTATTTCCATTTCATTTTTCACAAAAAATTCTCAACGAAATCTTGTGAGTATCGAAGGATGAGAATTTTTCACTAACAAATACCTGATTTAATTCTAAAAATTCTTTACTAAATTATTAGGAATGTACAGTAACTGAAAAGTACAAGAATTTAATGTATTTTTTAACTTTATTTTTATTATATTATTTGGTAGAAACTCTCTTCATAAATTCCAACAAAATAATTTATGTGATTGGATAAGTTAGAAAAGGATATAACTTTTCATTAGATAGTACTTGTGTTCTAAGTTATACATATTTCTAACTGAAGATTATTTTCCCAAAATAAAAATTAAAACCAAAGGAGAATTATCTTCTCTCAACCCTTACCATTTTTTTTTTATTTTGAATCTAATATGAATTAATTTATTACTTAACAAACGAATCCACACAAAAAAATTTGTAGATTAAGTTGAAAAAAAAGATTTGCATGATCCAAGAATAAATGCATAAGATTTGTCTGGATTTAATTAAAAAAAATTAAGATTTCATAAATGTCGTGCCAAAATTGCATTGAATGCCCGAGATTTAATTGACAATAACGACTAAGAAGGGGAGATAATGGAAAAAAAAAAGGAAAAAACTAAAAATTGAGGATCCTCCGATTTCAGTTTTTTTTTTTTAATATTTTCTCTCCTCTTAGCCCTATTGTTATCAATTAAATCTCAAACATTTAATGCAATATTGACCCGAGATTTTTGTAATCTTGACTTTTTTGTAATTAAATTCGCGCAAATCTTATGTAATTATGTACGTTTTTTATTTTTTCCATATTAAACTTTTAATTTATAGATATTTTTCTTAAAAGTTAGATTTTTTAGGGTTGTAATTAATTATTGTGAGAGATTTGAGGGAATAAAGATTGAAAAGAGATTGTGGGAGGGATGTTGATTTTGAAACATGAGGGTACTACGATAATTTCACATTTAAAAATTATGAAATTATTAATAAATAAAGAAGAGTGGTTCATAATGGGATCATAAATACAAAATGAATTATGGGAGGGGTCAAAATTTCAAATTTCCCCAAAGTATTCATATATATCATATTTAAATTTTCACAATTACATTAAAGTTAAAGTTTTAAAAATAAAATAAACAATTATAAAAGTTCAGAACCGAAAATAAAGAACAATAAAAATACATCTAAAAATATAGGTCAAAATAGATACTATTTTCTATCCTGGAATTAACTTATTCTTGTTAGTCTCTATGTTTTAGAAAGGTTCATATTTAACACCTATACTTTCAAAAAATATAAGAATTAGTCTAAGTTCGAAGTTAAAATGAGTTAAATTGCATCTAAGCCAAAAACTATAGAATGGGTAAGTTCGAAAAGTGAATTTGTAGAGAGAGAAAAAGACCAACAAAAAGAGAATTCAATTATTAGAAGTGGATTTTATAGAGAGAGAAAATAGACCATCCAGCAAAATCTTCCCTCCGCCTTTTTTTTGGCCCAGCTTTCACCCGAGAGGGAATGGAAGGAAGGAGAGATTATTATTGTTATTATTATTTTATACCATACTCCTCTTAATCTACAACATCATATAACATCTCATGACATTTCAATTTCCACCGACATGTTACTCAACCACGTACACGTCGAAGTTTAAATTAGTATTTAGTTCGAGTTTTAACGTCAAGTTGAGCTTAGTTAGGTTGAATATTAATTACATAAACTTTGAGAGAAATGGACTTTGCCTTTTATAGAGGAGATTTGAGAAATTTCATCCAACCATTATAGTACTTCGTACCTAATGTTCAACGGATTTTAGGCTGGTGATCACGTATGTATTTTCAAGTCGAAATCAAGTTGGGCTTTTGCTAGATCAATAGACATAACTTTGTATGTCCCGTATCGTCCTTGACTTATCTGAACTGAAGATCGAACATGTATTTTTGGATGACTATGTGAGAGGCTCCAATTCGGTCCCGGTCCCAACTAATTCTATAAACAAATGGGAGAAAAACCAAAATTTATATACATTTCCTTTTATGTGATTTTATTAACAAAGATTCACTTCTTTTCTCTCTCAATTTCTGTTGTACTTTTTTTTGGTATAAACTAGAAAGATATTGTACTATTCATTTACTTTCTGAAAACTTTATCTTTATTAATTTATTGTCAAATTTTAAATTTAAATTTTAGTTCTTTTATTCTTAATTTATTATATATGGTCCATTTTTATTATTTACTGACTTTTTAAACTTTAATATTTTTATTATATAGAAATTATATATATGATTTTGTATATACAAATGCCTTTCCCTCAATATATGAATAATAAGCGATTGATTATGACAATCTCTTTTTAGAATATAGCGGAGATAGCGGAGGTGATTCAAACCTTCCATCTCTAAAGAAATATTATTAATATCGTAACATTAAGTTATGCTAAGAATGATATTGAGTAGAGATAAGCCTTGATTAAAGGATAAAAAGAATAGATTTGCATACTTAGTTGAGGGTTATTTAGGATGAAAAATGTATGATCATGCATCTATCTTAGCAAACATGTGCATGTTTCGTTATTAAGGACTTGTGCATTCAATTATCGGTAAATGAAGGTTAACTGGTGTAAATATGTTTGTTTTTTAGAGAAAAATGAAGATTGGTGTTCACAATGCGTGCCCCAAGAATTTCCAGCTTACTAGAGTAATGCACCAGCCAAATTACTTTAAAAGATCCAGTTTCACAATGTTTCAGCCACATTTGAT
The DNA here is from genome assembly GCF_013281855.1 of Momordica charantia. Classification (NCBI taxonomy): domain Eukaryota; kingdom Viridiplantae; phylum Streptophyta; class Magnoliopsida; order Cucurbitales; family Cucurbitaceae; genus Momordica; species Momordica charantia. The sequence goes on along the minus strand of NW_028275162.1, from coordinate 19,044,744 downwards.
ACCTAGATTATCAAAACGTGAATAACCACTTTTGACCAATAAGATTTGGTCTCCTTTCCTAAGATCTCTACAACTACTAGTGACCAACTTCCCATGGATTTCTCAACACCTTGTTACCTCCCAAGCTTATAAATTGAGCCATGGATCACTTCAATGCATCTCACATCTGATTTTTTCCATGCTTTTATTTTTCCTTTCTACTTTCTTATCAATTTTAGTTTTGTAGTTTTTATTTAAGTTTTGTTTTTCAATTATTTTTTCTACAATTATTCTTTGTTTATTTTATCGCAATTCAATTTGTTTCAATCTTGTACTTTCTTTCTAATTATAATGAAAATGCATTCTTTTGTTATCTTCTCTTGTTATTTCAATTCTTTTACTTCCATGAATAGCTAAATTATTTCTTCAACCCTCCTACTAATGGTTTAGTTTATCCAGTTTATTTTCTTGTTTGTCACTTGTTAAATCAAGTCAATTTGAATTTAATTCTAAAAAGGTTAGAGTCAAACGGATTTCATCAAGGTAAAATGTGAAGTTACTTAGAAATAAGAACTAAAACAAGATCCTAGACATAGACTCTCTTAGTCGTTAAACGTAAGTTGGAATTTGATTTATTTAGTATTTTAGAGTTTCATAGACATATGTAAACGTTAGCCTAAGCATCTAAACAAACCAAAAGCGGTATGGAATAGGAGTTGAACCAGTTTGCATAAATTGAGCATAATTACGGGCACATTTGGTAGGTGTAATTTATCTTTTTAGAACTAAATCTGAGTAAGGGTCGGTCTTTTAATCTTTGTGTTTTTAAATTGTGTTTCCCAACATATTCACCAAATTTTTATCCTAAACATGATTGCTCATTCAAGCAGTTTACAAATTCAGAAGACTAGTCCCTGTGGAGACGAACTTAGAATATTTCCATAGTATTACTAATTGTGACAGTGTGCACTTGCACTCTACCCTCTAACTATTAAGCAGAGGCGTAACAAATAGTAAAAAATTTCTTTTAGTACAACAAATGTGAGGGTAGAATTTGAACCTCTGACCTCAAGTGAAGGATTAAAAGTCTAACCAGCTAAACATACTCATGTTGGCGAGAAACAACGTTACTAGACGAGTCACTTAAAAATCATTATAGAGATTTAAACCTCCGCAATCAAGCTAAGAGCTAGAAGTCTTAATTGTTGCCCTATGTTCATATTGGATCAATAGTAATTGATTATTAAAGAATTCATCAGAAAATCATTATGGTATAATTGTTATATGGAGCAACGATTATATTATTTAGGCATGCCACATATATTAACCTAATTTCTTTTAGACATATTTGAAAACTACCCTACATTTTAGAGTTGTTTGAAAACCAAAATCATCCTAATCTCAATATTTTTTTAAAAGATCCTCTCTCTTTAAGGAGGTAAAAGAAGAAGGCAAATAATAATAACAATAAAAAGAATAATAAAAAGAAAAATAATAATAATAAATAGTTATTTTTTATTTATTCTTTATATATATAGAGACACACACGCTAGCCAAATTCTTGTTTCTATTATGAGGAGGTTGATATGGATGAATGGTGAGAAATGATCTTTTCTAGTAAAATAAATGCGAATTCGAATCTCGGACTTCGAGATAAAATCAATACAGATGTACTACAGATGTATATCATTTGAATAAAGTTGTCATTTTAAAATTGGACCTCCGTTTTTTTAAGTATTAATTCTACTAAATGTTTTTGACATATTTGCAACAGTCCTAAATATAATCAATATAAAATAAGGTAATACATAAAGAGTAAAGTTTTGTTGGACTCATGATATTTTAATCCAAGACGGGGAGCAATTTAAGTAAGCTCTCCGTTTTGTTCAACATTTAAACATTTGAGAAACACATGTTTTAGATTAGCTGATTGGAACACACCAGGGATTCAGAAAAAAACCGATCGTAGCAATGTACCATACCTTTTCCACTGGCAGCACATTAATATACTCATTTTTATAGTGACTTGTTTTCAAACTATCCCGATTTTTTAATTAATTAGATTCAAAGTAACTTTTTTTCTTTAATTTACTTTTATGGTTGAAAAACGTATCTACTCAGAGAGGTAAGGATTTAGTTTCTAAATTTTAATAGGTATCAATTTAGTCGGGTATAAATTTATAATGATTTATTTTATAAATTTTAGTAACTATTTAATCTATCTAGTTTCAAATTCTTGTAATTAGTTCCTGACATAAAAAATCTCGTCGAGTAGAAATGTCAATCATTAATATTAACTATCAGAATTTTTGGCTTTGCTGACATTTTTTTGTCCGACGCACAAAAAGGCATCGGTCAAAGATGTTTTTTCTAACAGAAAAATAATCGTTGGGGTAAGTATGTCTCTACCGACGCTTTAAAATAAGCGTAAGGAGAAAGTAAACTTACTCCGACGTTTTAAAAAAGCATCTGGAGAATTAGGTCTCTCCCGGCGCTTCTTTTGTGCGTTGGGACAAAGTAAGTCTCGTGCCAAATTGCCAAAATTTGCTCGACGTTTTTATAAAGACGTCGGGAGAAAGTAGAACTTTCCCTTACATTTTGAAAACGCATCGGGATAAGTAGGTCTCTCCTGAGGTTGCTTTCGTGCATCAGGAGAAAGTAGCTAGGTCTCACACGCCAAATTGCCATAATTTTCCCGATGTTTTTATAAAGGGTGATCACGAGAAGTAGGCGTCTCCCAACGCCTTTGAAAAAGGTCAAGCTTGCCAACATTCTCCCGACTTTGTTAGAAAGCGTCGGGAGAAGGGTGTTCTTTTGACGCTCTTTTAGACTTTCGTCAACGTTTATATGGCATTGGCGAAAGTCTTAAATCAATTCTTCTCCTGTCTTTGCCCCCGCCATCACCATCGCCCTGCCGCTCGTCTCTCTGTTGCCACCATTCGTCCCATTTACCGTCGCTACCGCCCGTGAAACCCCCCTCAAGCGATTCTCTTCTCCCCTCACTTTGTCTTAGTTGTCGCCCATCGCCGCCATTCGTCTCCTGTTCCCACCATTTCATCCCCTTGACTGTCGATGTCGTTTGCTCATTGTCACTCGTCGCTGCTGTCACCTCCTCTCCGCTGTTGAGGTAAATTCTCCCCTTTTTGTGCATGCTTTAGTAGATTTTATGCCCTCCAACTTCAAATGTTCTCATACTTACGTAATGATACAAGAATAGTATGAAGATTGACCTGAGTTGTAACATAAACCAGATAGAGTTGATTGAATTATGTGTGATGAGTTTATTATGCATCTTGACATATTATGACTACTTTGATGGTAGAGTTTGGAGAAGAATAAAAAAGACTTTGAATTTTATCTAACAAGAAATGAGTGGCGTTGTTCCATTTTGGCATATGTTTGAAAGTATTGTACTTAGTAGTTAACGAAGCTCAGGATCATGCTCGTGTCTTGATAGGTAAGAATAACCTATTTCTAATATTTTTTAAACATGCATATAGCTTTAGGCTGGTTGGATAGTTGTGGTGTGGTATAATTTTGTGGTTATCGTGTCATTATAGCAGTCGGTTAAGAGTTAGTTTTCATATTTGTGGTGTGGGATATATGTGGGGCTATTATGCCGTGATGTCAGCTAATTAAGAGTTAGTTTTGATAATTATGGTGTGAAATAGTTATGTGGCTATTCTGCAGTTAGGATAGTTAGTTAAAAGTTTGTTTTAATATTTAATGTTTGATAGAATTTATAGTATTTGAAGTATGTGTTTGATGAATGTGAGAGTGAAAAATTGTTAGAAATGAAGTGAATAAAGCACGGGTTTGGAGATGACTTTATCTTTGGTGAGTCCTAGAGACATGTTGGGAGTTTGGGCGAGTTTTAAATTTCAAAATAGTTTCGAGGAGTTATAGATCTTTTGTAGTGAGTTTGGTAGTTTGGGGGTGGGCTATTAGGTTCAAGTTCGGCACGTACTAAGTTGCTTGATTGTCTAAATTGGCGTGTTTGAAAATTTTATGCCACTAATTAGGTACTATTTTAGCTAGTTTGAATTGCATTTAGATAAACATTTACCATAGTTTTGTTTTGGATTCCCAGGTGTTGTTGTTCTTCAAAATTTCACATGTTAGAAGATTAAAGATAGAGTCGGAAATGGAGCCTTTGTAGATCGATTTGATATTGTACTACTTTAGTTATGTTGTAACTGTTGACACATGTACTTTTTTAACTCAAATAATTTGTAAGAACATGTTGTAAAAAGTATATTTTGTTTGATGTCAATTTCAAAATATTTTGATATTTTGGATATACATGCAAACAATGAAAATTAGCGTGAATTGAAATTTCTTATTAAGTCCTGAATAAGGTCGTGATTGAATCATTATTATTATTATAATAAATAAAGGGATAAAACCCGGCATTTTCTAAAAAAGTTGGCACAATATAATGAGGTTTTCTAAAGATAGAATATATCTTGATGTTTTCTGAAACGTCGGGAAAAGCTATCGATCCCGAAGTTTTTAACAAAGCATTGGGACAAGTTGTCTCTGCCAATATTTTCTAAACGTCGGGCAAGAGAGGTTTGATAGAACGTCGAGCGAGAGAGAGGTTTCCTGACATTTTCCCGACTAAATAGTTGCTCCAATCAACCAAATGTGTTTTTTTAATAAGTATTATTTGGAAAAAAAAATTGAAAAATTATACCAGATGACATAAAATAAATACGTATTTTCTTTTTAATTTGACAAAAGTTACTTTTGATTTATCTAATGTGATCATATAAGTTTGAAATTTATGACACCTTTATAAAATTTTAAACCTAATACTATATATACAAATACATATTCTCTTTTTGTTATTTTTATATTTCTAGTAAAAATCTTCTTCTCAAAAGTGAGAAAATAAAAAAGCTAATAAAAAAAGTACTCCTTTAGTTTCTATCCTTTCGACTTTAGTCATTTTGGTCTACGTAATTTCAAAATGTTTATTCATTTTAGTCTCTGTATTTTTGAAATATTTGTTTTGGTTATGATCATTTTGGCCCACTCATTTTAATTTTTATCTAATTTATTTTGATTAAAATTTTAACACCATACATCAATGTTGCCATCAATTTTTATTAAAGAGTTTTACAAAATTTGTATTAAATTTTTTTAAACATGGACTAAAATAGTTAATTTTTAAAATTACAGGAACAAAAATGAAAATTTTGAAGGTAAGAGATCCAAACAAACAAGGTATATTTACCGAAATAAATATTTAAAAAATATAAGAGAACGAAATAAATTAAGGTAAAAAATACACTTCACATCCATGTTGTGTCGCTGTAGCCCGTTGTGGCATTTCTTATTAATATACTTCATATCCATGTTCAAAAAAAAAAAAGTAAGAAAAAAAATACAAGAATTAAGAAGAAAAAAGTCAATAATGCACCAACCAATAAATAGTTTACTTTTCTAACGTATTGTAATTTGCAACGTTAAGGAATCGAACGCAACCAACGGGCAATTTTTTTATTTTTGAAAAAAAGAAATAGATAAAGGGCGCGATGAGGATGATGTGATAGGAAATGGGGCCCACATATTCTGCCACGTCAGAAACCGCGTTGAACAGAGCAAGCGCATGAGGCGCAATACAGGGTCGATGCAGACGAAAATTTCCCCCATTGGAAATGTCAAAAAAGAATTAAATTTTAGTGGGCACTATAAAAATAATAAAAATAAAATAAAATAAAGGAGGTGGGGTGGAAAGAAGGATAGAGAAAAGTGAGGGAGGGGGAATGGAATAAAGGCAAAATAGCTGACGTGAGTGGCTGCAAAATGCCCACAAAGACAGCTAAGCCGGCCCCAACGCCCGGCCGGCCGCGCTCCACCCGACTATTTATTTTAAAGGTTAAAAAACATTTTAAATCAATACTTTGTTTCGATTTAGTTAATATATTTTCAGGTCAATAATAATTTAATCTTTAAATTTTAATATGTAACAATTTAGTATTTGTAATTTAAAATTGGTTACGATTTAATCTTTATCGTGAAATTTTTTCTTTGTTAATTTTCTTATATATATAGGTTGATAAACTAAAGAGGGACCAACCATATTTATAAATTAGAAAGATTAAATTATTATATGATAAAATTTAACACTTAATTTTAATAATTTTTGTTACGAGGGGACTAAATTGTTACAAATTTTAAACTACAGAAATTAAATCATTACAAGTTTAGATTCATTGGCTAAATTGTTACTCTAATGAAAGTACAGAGACTAAATCGTTACAAAATAAAGTTCATGAACTAAATTGTTATTTTAGTAAAAGTACAAGGACCAAATGTGCTTTTAACCTATTTTAAACGTTGATATGGATTGAAGTATCGAAGTCTCAATCTGATAAGAATGTCAATTAACATTTACCAAAAATTTGTAAAAATAAAAAAAATCGTAATAAATATTTAAAATAACCACCATACACATTTCACAATTTTTAAATAAGTTTAAACTTTTAATATTAACGTTAGTTTCGTATTAATGATATTATGTTGATATATTTTCTATTAATATTTTATAATTTCTTTTTATAATAGTATGGAAATGTTGATTTCGAACCTATAGATACATAGAAATGTCGGTATAAAAAATAACGACCCCACTTTTAAAGAAAAAGCAATTATCCAACTTTCCCTCAGCGATCACATAAACTAATGATTATATTTAGATTTTTATCAATTTATATTAATCCATAACTATCTTATAAAGTCAACTTTAACTCGGCTCAATTAATTAAGACATCTATTTCGGATTAAAAGATCATGAATTCGACCTTAAGTTTGTTGCACTAAAAAATAAGTATCATATAAAAAAATATTGATTAATATTATTTAAGCTAATTAATAATTTATTTGTTTTTCTTTTCAATGACATATTTACGATTATTTTTTTAATTACTTTCTATTCATATGTATTTGTAGAAAAATATATATTGACTAATATTTTTCGATCATCTGCATACTCTTGTATCTAGAGTCCATAATTGTGCTCTTAGCATTATGAGTTAAATTACTCTGCTAAATTGCGAAGCAAAGTGATACAGGTTGAACGGTTCAACTTGACCTGAATTGGAAGAAGCATCCAAATGACTAGACCTGATTGAGTCAGTTCATCCGAATCAACCAAAAAAAACTCTCTCTATAAAAAACTCTCTCTGTAAATAAGACAAGAAACTTTCTATAATTCTACTTTTTTCTACTCTTAACTAAACCCTTTGTTTACTTAGGTATCAGAGAAAGTCCACGTCAATGTGCGGATTTCTTGTGTACACAAGTATTTGTCATATCATCGATGTTGGAGTCTTGATCCAAATTCTCCATCAATGATACTGACAACTAAGAGCTTATGATGGTAAAAAGTCATGAAGGTCCATTGTTCAAAATGATGTACTATCCAAAAAATGTGCCAAAAGCGGAGATTCGAGCTTAAGAGAAATTTATTATATTATAACTAACTAAACAGAACATGCAATAAGTTGAATAGAGGGTGCACGCACACCCACATAAATAAAAGTTTTGACAATTACTGCGTAAAAGATCAAGAAGAGAGACTTTATATATTTTATTTTAAAGAAGAGACATCATTTTATTATTTTTTTAGTATAATATATGAGGTTGGAGATTCGAACTCACGACATTTTGGTCGAACATAAGTGCTTTAACCTATAGAACTATGTCTAAGTTTCTTTTAGTACAATATGTGAAGGTGGGAAATCGAACTCACACCTTCTTGATTGGAGATATATATCAATGACAGCTGAATAATATTCGTTTTTACGAGCTATGCCTAGGTTGGCGGAAAAAGAGACGTAATTTTTTGATTCTATGCATAAGATAATTTATAAAAAACTTATAATTACAACGTTTAAACTCACACCTACTTCTAAAATCGGGGAAGGGGCATCAATGAAAGTGAAAATTATTTGTCCATTACTCATTTACTATTTAATCCGTAAACTAAATACTTAAATAGCTCTAATCTTTTAAATATTTATTTTTTTTGTTTCATAATAATATTTTAAATATTTCTTAATTTCATCTTTTAACTTTTAAAATTTTCGACTATATTTATTACTCATTACTATTTAATCCTTAAACTAAATAATTAAATAGCTCTAATCTTTGAAATATTTTTTTTTGTTTCATAATAATATTTTTAATATTTCTTAATTTCATCATTTAACTTTTAAAATTTTCGACTATATTATTAGTGTATTAAGAATTTCCAGTTAGACTATTACGTAGAATATTTGTTGAAATTTATAATAAAAATTGATGATCAAACGCATATGAAATTGAACCTAACCTATCATGTTTATCAATAAAATTAATTTCTTGTGTGTAGCATGCCTAAGTGACTAAATATGTTAATTAACTTTTTGTTAACCCACATTTTAATAATTTGTTTCGCAAGTACCTAATTTGAAAATTTTTAATACATTAATTTAAATTAAAAGATTAAAGGTAAATTGATATATTTAGCTTATATATGGTAGTTTTGTTTTGATAAATATATTATCACACTTACAACTTGTATTATTTTTGTAAGGAAATTTTACTTTTATTTACTGACTAATAGTTTTGTTAATTTTTTTTTGGCAAATTGCACAAATCAATCCTAGAGTATCATGGTTGTTATAATTATTACACCCCAAACTTTTAATTATAGAAATTAAATCCTTAAACTTTTATAAGTGAAGAAATTACACCCTTCAAATAAGATGATTGTTACACCCACCAACTTTGTAAAAATTAAACTCTCAAACTTCCATAAAATGAAAAAAAAAAAATTGCACCCCAATTTCTAATTTTAAAAAATTACAATTAAAATTTCATAAATTAAGTTAAATTTATTTTTACTATCCCCCAAACTTCCATAAAATGATAAAATTGTACCCCAACTTCTAATTTTAAAAAATTACTCTTAAAATTTCATAAATTAAATTAAATTTATTTTTACTCTCTACTTTCCGTCCTTGTGTTCACCATCACCATCACCATCACCGGACCCTATCCCCTTTCATATTCCCTATTTCTCTTTCCATTTTCCAAATAAATTCGGATTCTCTTTTTTAGTTTGAGAGGATTTTGGAGATTCGTTTTTGAAATCTGTTTTTGAATTCTGTGATCGAATAGAAATTCTGAAAACGACTTAGGGCCTGTCTGGTTAGAAATTCGGATTCTGAAATTTGTTTTTGAAAACGATTTTTTTTATGTTTTCAGTATTTTCCAATTCAGAATTTGAAATTTGTAAGATGCAGAATTACATTAAAAATGATAAAACTTGTATAAATATATTACTTCATATTATAAACTCATTTTATGTTTGTTAAAATTAAAACATGTAAAATATAATGTATTCTAAATTATATAACCTCGTAAAATAATAATTATACAAAATTCATTAAAAAATGTTAATAAATTAATTAATATAAGTTTAGATTAAAATAAAATTTAGTTTGTAACTACTTATAGTTTACCAATATACTATTAAATACACATTGAACAATTTTTTAAATTGAGATTCAATTACCAAATCTGCTATCAAATACATATCTAAAAACAAAACAAAAAATAGAACTCTGATTTTCATTTAATCCTTTCTTTTCAAATTTTTGTTTTCTGATTACTAGCCACCCTTAAATTTCAATCTCATTTTTCCAACGTTTTTGGAAGAACAATCCATCAGTATAAAATTGAAGAAAAAATCCCTTTCATATTCCCCATTTCTCTTTCCATTTTCCAGATAACTGAAATTTCAATCTCAATTTTCCGGGTGTTTCAGAAGAATATCAATCAGTATAAAATTGAAGAAAAAACTAGATTATATCCATTGTCATTTTTTATTTATCTGTGGTTTCCGAATTCGTTGGTATTTTATTTTTGTGAAAGTGATGTGAATTTAATTTTTACTATTGAAAGTTTTAAAAGTTTGGAGGTATAATTATAACAATCATCAGGTGCAATTTTTTCGCTAGTAAAAGTTTAAGGATTTAACTTTTATATTTGGAGTGTAATTATAACAATCATATGATATTTTAGGGGTAGTTTATGCCATTTCTATTTTTTTTACTATATCACGATAAAAAATATTTAAACACATTATATGGATCAAACACGATGATGTTTGATTTTTTTTTTAGTACCTGATGTTTGATTTTTTTTAATTTAAATGATTAACATTTTTTCGACACATACATTTATATAATATAATTTATTTCATTTTTTAGATTGAAAAGGAAACTTAAACATTTAACTTTTTTTAAGGGATTAAACATTCAACTCTTACAACCCACTCAAGTAAAAAGAAATGGAGGGGAAAAATCAACACACTCAAGTCAAGGGGACTTTTAGAAATAAATATTTTATATTTAAATTCAAAATAGAAGATTATGGTACTTACAAATCTTATTTAAATTTTGTAATAATTGTAAATATGTCATATTCTTTTGAAAAACTTATTAATTTATTTACACGTGCCAGAATGCAAATAAACAAAATTGTAAGGACTTTTTACATGGAAAAATATATAGTTTTGGACTTTTTAATTAAATATTGTAAGGATTATTAAAAATTTTAGAGAGAGAGAAATAGAAGGAGAAGGAGGGTTCCAACCTCTCGATAAGGATTAAAAAATATAATTGAAAAAATAAATATATATTATGAGACCTCCTCGTTCAACATTTTGAGATATCGACAGATACAACATCTCAATGAAGGGTAAAATATAGTTTTATAAAATAAGACGTGGAGCAAAATTGAGGAATATCGACAAATGTTGATAAAATATAACTTATACTTTTAGATATATGAGGATTAAAACATCAATTATTGCCTAATTGAGTCCCAATTAAAGCCTCATTTACTCATTGAAATAATTGCCTTCAATTTCTACGATTTTCTTGAAATTTCCGTCAATGACATTTCATTAACATTTTCTTAAAACAGAGATTTTAATTGTTTTGTTGACATTGAGATTTTAAATCTGAATTTTGTTTAGATTTTAGTTTTAAACCATTTTTTCTTAGAATATCTTTAATAAAAATATTTTTAATTATATGTATTTAGTAACATCTTTTTAAAGAGTGCTTCTAGTAACAAATTTGTTTAGTGGTAATACATTTTGAAAGTATTCCACTTAATGTTTTTTTTCCTTACTAATAATTTTTGGCCAATCATTTTAAAGTCACCTTTTGGATAATCATTTCTCAAATGAAAAAAAAAATTTAAATCAATATGATTTTTTAAAAAAGTGTACTTTTTATTTATTTTAGATTAAAAAAAGTAATTTTAGTCACCTAAAACCATTTAAAAAGTCATACTAAACCAACTCGAAATTATTAATTATTTCCAAAGTGTTTATACAGAAGAAATGCCATTTTTTTTTTGTCTAAAACATGCTTTTATTTTAAAAGTAATTTTCTTCAAAACCCAACCACATATATACTTAGGGGACTAAAAATGTTTGAAATAAATATGAAAATAAATAAAAATTTTTTAATAGAAATTAGATTAAAATCGAAAAATGTTGAGATGAACAAAGTAGAAAAGTAAAAAAAGAAAGAATATAATACATTTTCATCCTTGAATTTAAAATATAAATTTTTATTTAGTTTTTAAATTAAAAAAAGTGAGAGTTTAGCAACTAATTATAGGTATTTGAATTAAACTTCCCATGGTTGGCGAGTTGAATATTTATTAATTTTAAAATTAGGTGGCATTTTTTTTTTCCATTTTCCTCTTCTCTTTCTCTTCCCTCCCTCCACCTTCTCAAGTTTTTCTTTCTCCCTCTCCCCATAAAAGCAAAAATTCATGTCCTCAAAGTCACTGCGATTGATGCACCCCCGAAAATGCCAAGAAATATGTCCCCACCACCTCCGAAACTATTTCCACACCAAAGCAAAATTTCACCCATTCAATCGTAAGAAAATCAACGAAATTTGGAAATGGGTTTGGCATCTGATTGGTGGAGTAAAACCACAATTGACGATGGAAGAGAATTGGAAGAATTAAGGAATGAAATGATGTTGAAGTTGCTGCAGGAGCGACTTTGATAGAGGGGCAGTATTGTAGGAAGCATCTCAATGCTACAAACAATGGGATGGAAGATATAAGTGCACCAATATCTATTGGAGCATGATGATATGCCTAGTGTCTCAATGCTACACTGCTTATTTAAATCTCTTTCGTGTTTCATTTAGGTTAAGCCTTGAGAGTGATTTCATAACAGAAATCTAGAGAGGATTCTTGTGGCATTTGAGGTGACGGCTTAAAGGTGTTGGTAGTCTGAGGGGTAGATCGAGACTACTGCGTTTTGTGGTAATTAGTTCTCGATATTATTGTGAGTTCTTTCATTCCTGTACCTAAGTATATTGTGTTAAATATTTAGAAGTTAGGAGGCTTTTGTTGTGACCTTTAGAGGGTGAATATCAGTATGAGATATTTGAGTGCTTGTATCCAAGCTCTTTATAAGTGGAACCTGAATCTGAGTGGAAAACTGGACATAACCCATAAACTGTTGGGGTGAACTAGTATAAATTCTAGTATTGTTTATTGTTTTTCCCATCTGTTGTGTGATTAACTTAGATAACCGAAGGTTATTGTAGAAGGAAAAATTGTCCGGAGCATACTAGTTTTCCAACGTATAGTACTTCATTTCAAGATTTTCAGACTTCACACAAAGATGGGGGCAACGGGGGCAAGAGACCTACTGAGAATGAAGGATAAAACACAGTCACTTTTTAAAATCTCACCCAAAAAATTTATCTTTAAATTTACAGACCAAAATATATTTTATTAAAAAAGAAGAAGAAGTTTAGACACTAAAGGTCTTTATTTTTAGAGAAATAAATAAATACGACTAAAAATTAACCACCAAAGCAAAAAAAAAAAAAAAAAAAAGAAGAATAAGAAAAAAGAAAAAAGAAAAAACTCCAATTATGCCTTCCTCTTTGAAATCCAATAATGGAGCAAAATCCATTTATTGGCATGACCCACTAATATTGAATATTTATAATTGGGCCCTTATGTTTTTCTTTCTCAACTTTTATTTTTTAATAATAAATTTTCAACATCTTTCTAGAGTGAACCAAAATAAAAACAATACATACAAAGAAAAAAATGTTATACATTTGGCTGCCGATTAAGCTCCTCACGTTGCCCATTAGCGCCCTACACGTTAATACAACAATGATTAGCGAATTCTTTCTTTTTTAATTATTATACTAGAAAAAATCTAATTTATTCTAAAATTTGTCAAGTTGTTTCAATTTTCATCTTAAATTTCTTTTAATATAAGCTATTTAGATTGGATTCATCTTAAATTTTTTTAATTCCAATCAGATTGGACTTAAATTTAATAAATAAGTGTTGTAATTTTTGTCCTTTGTTTCATTTTTGCTAATTCATCAACTAATTCTAACAAACATTTATGTTTAAATCTTAAGTAAATCCTGGTATTAAAAAAAATCAGTAAATTCTATGAAATTGTGTGTTGTAATGTTTAAATCTTCAAAATCTCAATAAGTTTTGTGAAATTATGTTTTGTACGAGAGGAAGTTTAATTAAGGTTAAACATCGCCTATTAAACAAAAGATAAACTCTAATATTATTTTCTTTCTAATTTTTTTGTTTTTTTTTATTTTATGAAATCTTATTAATTTTAATATTAAACACATATTTTGTAATCCATTAAACAAACGTGGAAATATATATTTTTTTAAATAATTCTTCAAACAAAAACTTACCCGAAGAAAGAAATTGTAATATTTTTGTAAATTTAAGGTAATAATTGGAATACTTGTCAAAACTTAAATTTTAATTTATAAAATTAAAAGTTTAAATAACATTGACACTCTTTTTAATGAAGAAATAAAATAAGGTATTCCAATTTTACTTTAAACTATCAATTTCATAAAATTATAATGGACACGCGACCTAAGTCGGAGTAAAAAAATGTTTTTGTCCCATTATTTTAAGATTTTTCTTGGTAAATGTATGAAGATCAAATAGTTTAAAATTTTATTTTTGTCCAATTTATTAAATATTTAAATATTATATTCTAGTTCAAAAATTTTATAATTGTTCTTGTTCAGAGAGAAATCCAAGGACACTTGAATTCCGAGAGCGAAATGCGAGACCACATACGATTATCATCGTACTCTGTACAGGCATACGGGTCGGACGCCACCATCACTATACGGAAGAGACGTCGAGGACTGCAGCCTGAAACCTACAAACTACAGGTTAAAAAACCTGCAAGTGAAGGCACCACCACTGATTGTCGGAGGGTACGCCCCTTTGTTAGGACCTTGTACAGCTCGACGTGCCTTTGCCTCCTCAACCGTCGTCCTTCCTAGTCGACCAACTGTGCCTATAAAATAGAAGGACTCCCACAAACACCAAGTGAAAAACTTGTCACTTAAATATCAAGGTGTCTACTCCTATTTTCTTACTCCGATTATTGACTTGAGTGTCGTAGTGTACTAGGTGGGACACCGACGTTGAGTTTTCTGATTGCAAGTTCATTTCCTCCTCGATGAACACGTTCATTTGAGGGACATGTGAACTTCTAAAAAATTCACCGTCAACAATTCTATTTTATTTTATCAAACTAATTTCCACCTAATTATTTTGTTTTAGTCTAACTCCATAGAAACTATATTTCATGGATGAATATTTGACATAAATAAAAATTCATTATATTTTAAATTGTTTAAAGAAGTGGATAGCTAAATAAAAAAATTACATAAACAAGCTTAAATTTAAAGTAAAATAAAAATAAAATCACTTTAAAAAAAGCTATAGTTTTTAAAAATATACAATTGTTTTTTTTTTAAATTTGACAAGATAATACAAATTCAAATTTAAAAACATAAGAAAGAAATTTAACTTTTAAAAGCAGAAAATTGTGAACATTTTTTTAAGACAAAAAATAAAACAGATAAACCTTAAATTTGTTTAAAGTTTAAATCATTAATTAGAAAATCTTATTTTATTAAAAACCTATATATAGATAGGATATATTTCTGTTTATTATTAAAAGCAAAATTGTAATTGCCATTGTTTAATCACGTATCCTACGTTTTTGTTGGCAAAAATGAACCTTTTTTCTTTTTTCATTTTGATGCATATTATTCAATCTATTGTAAGTTATTTTAGTCAAAAAAATGCATATTTGGAAAGGTAAAGAAAGAGTAAATATGAGGCGACATTCTAACTATTATTAACTAAATCCAATCCAATCATATATTTTTCTCATTAAATTTAATATGAAAAAGAAGAAACAAGATAAGCGTGGAAAATGAGAATGGAATAATACAACGAGAAAAGAATTTATATTATAATAAAATTAAATTAGTGGCTCTTGAACTGCCCTCTTCCGTGATATTGTCGGAGTTAAAATACTATTTTATCTCAATATTTTTGTTTTAATTCATTTTGGTCGCTATAGTTTTAAAATATTCATTTTGGTCCTCGTACTTTTAATTTAATTTGGTCATTTTAGTCGGATTTGTTTAATAATACTTTATTACAAACTTATTCCAAATATAAATCAACCTCCAAACACTTTCTAAGAATAATGCTTGCAAAATCATAGGTCGTCTCATGCCACATCACAATTTTCGAGTTGCATGGCACCCTTGCTAACGTCGTGTGTGTGTATTTTTTTTTTAATTCTGGCATGTCATCTCTTCAATACATGACATTGTGCCAAATCGTATTAACCTACCACCTTGGTACAGTGGTTGTATACCTACTTTATAATCTACACATCTGATTTTCCAAACATTATTCTTGGAAATAGTTTGGGGTTGATATATATTTGGAATAAGTTTGTAATAAAGTATTATTAAAAAAAAACTCCTATTTTAATCCTTGTATTTTCAAAATGTTCATTTTGATCATTGTACTTTTAAAATGGTTCATTTTTTTAACCTTAATTTTATATTTAATCTCATTTATTAATCACATGACATTGCACTCAATCTATCTCTTGAAATGTAACCATGACTTTATATTAAAGAATTTCCATTATGTGTAGAATTTGTGTTAAAATTTTGAAAATAGTGACTAAAATGGTAACTTTTTTTACAATATAGGGACCGAAAGACTTTTAGGGAGGAGAGATGATGAAGAGACTTACAAAATAAGGTTTCATGTGAAACTCAATGTCTTAATATGACACACAACGTATCATCCTATTTATAATAGAATGATTCCTAATCATAATAGGAATAAAACATCTAAATCAAAATAATTTCTAAAATTAAATTCTAAATCCCAAATCATATTAAATTGATTACTAAATCGTATCAATCTCATGACAAAAGGAGAATATGGAAGGTGTGGTACCTGATGAGAGAGCATTAAGAGAACTTCAAAAAAGGAGGACTTTTTATAGGTAGAGAGGGAGGAGAGATGAAGATAATGAGAAGAAAATCAATGAGAGATGAAATTTTAATGAGATGGGAAAAAGAGTTTTGAGGTAGAGGGAGAGAGAAACTTCATGTGAGAGAGGAAAAATAGAATTTGGAGGAGTGGGATAACCTAAATGAAACTTAAATAAATACATGACTTTTCATTTTCTCATTTTCAACTAAAGTTATTACTATATATACATAGTTCCAAAACAATATTTACAGCTAGATAACATTCTTCATTTCTTTTTCTATTTTATATATTCAAATTTCATCTTTGTTTCTTCTACGTTGTCAATTGTTAATATCATTACATGTTTCAAATATTACATGAAGTAAAGGTACAAAGTTCATCTTAATGTATCTGGTTTCTGACCAATTTTTTTCTTTCTTTTGATAGAGTACAATATAACAAAGATAATGTAGAGTTGTGTTGTTTGCCCGAAAATGAAGCATTTGGATATGGAATTGAGGCTAAGTATATTTGGGTATGACTTAAGTTATTGGAAATATTTTACTTTTGAAGTTTTAGGTTTAATTCTAGAGAGAAGAGCAACCATCAATCTTCTAGAAAACTAAGTTAGCTATTACTTGGATGAGGGTTTTCTTGACCTATCATATTCCTCGACAACATCTTCTTAAAATGAATCGCTTTTGAGATTTCAAGTTTGTAACAGTTTATATATATTTTTTAAAATAAATTTTTTACTAATCTTATTCTAATATTTAGTCGTTGAACGTTTAAGGTGTTTGAATTATATTATTGACTTTTAAATTATACTTATATTTTAAAATATCTATATAGTATTTTGTAAATACTATAATATTTGATAGATGCTCAACCCTTTTTAAAATAAAATAAATATTAATATATGATAAAATAAAATTGAGATTTAACGTTGCAAAGCACGTGTTAGAATACTAGTCATTTCAAAAGCTTCAATACTACCATTGATTGTTTTATAAACATTTCAAAAATACCATTTGAGCAAATATTTGTTAATATTTTAATAAAAAGGTTGACGTGATAGTATTTAGAACGAAATGACAATTTACGTGGAAATTTGTCTGAATTAAGCTTGAAAATAGAAAATGTGAAATAAGCTATCATTTTTAAAAGGGGATTAAGGCAAAATTGGATAGCAGAGAAATAAACTCTCTTGATAATGGAAATAAGAAGATTTTTAGGGAAAAACTCGGATGTTAATTGACACTATTCTAGATTTTGTTATGCCAACTTTTCATTCAAAATATTAACAAATGTTCCTAATTTCTCCAAGAGTATTTTAAAAATATTTATGAAAGGGCAAATGTAATATTGAAAATTTTAAAAGTATATACTTTGATATGCTCCATACCAAGGTGCATTAGTTTAGTTAACTAAAGTACATATAAGGTAAATCAATTATTACTAGTATAGCTAGTATATGCTGTTTTCGTATAATGCATATCAGTGATTGTTGATTACTAAATGATGTAGACCTCAAATTTGGTCGGACTCAAAATTAATTTTATGGTATTATTTTATTTTTCACTTTATTATATATATATATATTTAAGTTTTTATTTGTTTTTTAATTATTAATTTTAAAAGAAAAAGAAAATAACTACAAAACATTAAATTTAAAATTAATTAGTTTTTATTTACTTAAATTTAGATAAGAAATAAAAAAGTTATTTTAACTAAAAGATTTTGTTTTTTCTTTATTTGTTTTAACGGTTTCAATTATTTCGTTAAACCCTCTATTCTTCTTCCTTATTTTCCTCATTTTTCTTTAATTTTACTCGACTTTCCCAAATGTTATCGTTACAACTTTTTCTTATTTAAGAGGGAGGAAAGTTGTAGAGTGGAGGTAGGCATGGATACACAAAGCACACATAACAGAAGAATGATTTGGGTGAAGAAATTTTTTATTTTTTATTTTTTTCCTTCCCCTTAGTCTTTAAAGGCGGTGCAATAGAACCGGCACCCAGCAAGACTTTGGTACACACCTCATGGCCTCCATTGTTACCTTGAGACCATCCCCTGGTGATAGACCGACGACGACGAAGAGTCCAGCGACCCACTCTAACACCCACGAGCTCAGGCGACGAACGACATCAATTTTAGGCAAAAGCTTGGTGGTAAAAATCTCTGCACAGTGTACCTCTACACTTCTTTTAATAATAATAATAAAAAAGTTTCTTTTTAACAAAGAAACCAAAATTTTCCTTTTAAAGAAAATAAACTTTTTAAAATAAGTTTTGAAAAATAATGTAAATAATTTTTCTTCAAGTAAAATAAAATAATTTTTAAATAAAATAAACAAAAAGTTAATTTCATTTAAATAAAAGATTCTGCATTAAAGTTTTCTAAATTAGGAAAAAATAATAAGAGGTTTTATAAACTATAAATCTTGTTTCAAAAATAAATTGGATTCTTTAAAATTTCTGTTCAAAGTTTAGAAGGTCTTTTTTCTAGGAAAGCTTTTAATAAGATTTATTTATTTTTGTTTCATTTCACGTCACAAAACTAAAATTATATTGAGGACCAATCACAAATTTACACGTGTACTAAATTAATTTTAAAATCGGCGAATTAAATTATGTCACGTATTTCTCTTATGATCGTTCGATGAAATCAACTAATTGACAAAACCCATAAAGAGATCGGGCCCAAAGTCCATGGCCCATTAAGCCCTTGACCCATATAATACCCACAAACCTCTATAAATAGAGGGGGTCACCCGTCATTTGGGAGGAGAGGGATCGTTTAGAAGGATTCAAAAGAAGTCAGAAGAATTGGAGATTCAGAGTCCTCAAAGCATTCAGAATCATCTACAATCATTCAGAGTCAAGCGAAGCATCCAAAGCCAACAAGACTTGAAAAATACGAGACTTCAAAAACACTGAAGCTTCTCTTCACCAAGCTATAAGCCGAAGAACTTCACAAGACTTGAAGCCGAAGACTCCATCAAGTTGCAAATTCTTCACAAGCTGCAAAGCCGAAGAACTTCTCAAACCCAAGACGAAGAACTTCAACAAACTGCAAAGCCGAAAAACTTCAACAAACTGTAAAGCCGGAGAATTTCACAAGTGCAAGGCGGAAGAACTTCAACAAGCTGCAAAGCCGAAAAACGTCACAAGCACAAAGCCGAAAACTTCAAAGATCCTTCAATAAGCAAGAAGTTGAAGGCATCAACGTCATTGATTCAAGAACAAGCTCACAAGCCCTTGAATTAAAGTTTACATTTGAAAGAATTAATCAGAGGATTATACATTAGAGATTGCAATACTACATATATAAATAAAAACACAAGTTCATTAATTCAAGTTATTTCTTCGTTGAATTTCTCGTCGAATAGTAATTTATTTGATATATCTTATACGAATTATATCAGTGTAAATCTTATATGTCTTGATATACTTTATATTATATAAGGTATATCAAGTATATCACTAATATACCTTACACGAAATATATTGGTAATAAAACATATGATACTAGTGATATACTTTATATAAGATATATCAGTTAACCGGTATACTACTTTGATATACTACATATACTAGATATATCAATTATAACTAATATAATAAAGTAGATGCTAATGTGAGGAATCATATTTTTCTTGATAGAATTTGGGTATTCATCACAATTTAGACCATTGATCAGATAAAACCATTGCTATATTTTTTGAATGTTAAAAGTGAGTATCACTTGAGCCTTTATTGGGATAACCCTTAATTAAGTATACTAGCAATTTTGAATGACATCTACCACAACAATTCAGGTTTATCCAATGCAATATTTTTCGATGCTTTTAATTTCGTCGGGTAAAATTTTGTATGGCAACAAAATTATCTTTCATCAGGCTAATAAGTCTTGCCCGACGAAAATCTCAATTCTAGTAGTGATATCTTATTCTTAAATCATAGAAAATGTTAAATTGGTAATTCGTTGAATAGTTCCATCTTGTTCGGGAAACGAGTTTTTATGATGTTATTTAAATTTATAATTTTGAGTATAATTGCAGTTTTAACTCAGTATTCCAAATGAAAATTTCGTACTGAGGTAAAACATAACATGAAGTATATCATTTGTATACCAGGATTCAAAACCGAGTACATCTAGGGTATATTAAGTCAGGTATATAAATATTATATTAAATGAAGTATATTAATGGTATATCAGTAATTAAATAATGTATATAAATTGTATATTAGAGGCTCAATAGTATATCAATGTTATATCAGTACACATATATATCAATAATCAAATAAGAAAAAATATTTGTCACATTTATAAATATTTGAGTTTTACGTAAAATATTTGAAATTTGATTTTAGGTTTTTTTTTTAATTATTTTGATTTTATGCTTCAAATTTTTAGATATATTAATGTTATATCAAATCAGATATATCAGGGATATATCTAAATATAAATATATATATATATATATATATTTTATTTATTTTTTTATAGAGGAATATAAAACAAAACAGCAACCACACAGCAGAGACCAAACAATCAGAAATAAGAACTCCAGAAATGGTCGAAGGAGCTTCCTCAAGCCAAACATGATCCACCTGGTGCGCCAAAGCAAAACGAGTGAGACAGTCAGCCGCACGATTTCCTTCTCGATGAGTGAAACCAAAACCAACAGAACCAGACTGATGCAACGCCACCGGAGATTAGAAAGCAAAAGACCCACTTCCGACAAGTCCGCAACGTCCCGTTCCAGCAAGGTGATACAACGCAAAGAATCAGACTCCATGATTATAGGCCGAAAACCCGAATCGACTGCCAAAGACAGACCCTTTTCAAGAGCAAAGGCTTCTGCCAGATCAACTGAACCACAGTGGGGCAAATACTTTGTAGCAGCGAGCAAAACACTTCCTGTAGAATCTCGGATCACAATCCCCAAACCAGCCCGCAGAGAAATAGAGCAAAAGACAGCATCGGTGTTTAATTTAAAGGAACCGCTAATGGGCGAGCGCCACCTGCACCGAGGGCGCGAGCAACGGGAAGTGGAAGATAGCGGTGGAGATCGCCTGACAAATCTAAATGAGGCAACATATTGAGCAGTCCAGCTTCCTAAAGAACCCACTAGACGCGCACCACCAGAACGGAGACCATTCCGAAGTGACCAAATTCCCCAAAGAAAAACAACCATTTCCTCAAAATCTTGTATTGGGAGATGATCCTGTAAGTCAGCCAGTAAAACAAAAATATTTGGAACACTCCGCCCATGAACAAGGTGGCTAAATTTGGACTGAAACCAAAATGACCGCACCACAGAACAAAACCAGAAGATGTGAACAGTATCCTCCCCCGAACACCCACAGAAACAGCAAATATTCGGGATATCAACCCCACGCGCAATGAGAGCCACGCATGTGGGTAACCGATTTTGGCATAACCGCTATAGAAAAATTTTGATCTTACTAGGAAGATTCATGTTCCAAACTACCTTCCACCAGCGCAAAATCCACGCCAGATTTGACAACGAAGGCCCAGAAGGAGTAAGTTGCCTCTGTGCTAAAAGATAACCACTCTTGATATTAAAAATACCCGCCTTGTCAAAATGCCAAATAAGATGATCAGGCAAATGGGTACCCTCAAAGGAAGTGCAGGAATGGCACGCGCTTCAACCGTATCAAAAGAAGCCAGAATAAAACGTTCATGCCAATGACCCGAAGCAGTAAAAAGATCACACACTCGACTGTTGAAGGGGAGGCGGTGGGGAGAACGAACCTGCAAGGAATGATCAAGGGGAAGTCAATTTGAACCATACAGCGGGATGGACTCCCCATTACCCACACGCCAACGCAGGCCCAACCGTAGCAATTCCCGACCCTAGAACAAGCTGCGCTAAAATAAAGGAAGGAGACCAGCCAAGACTAACCTCCAGAAATGAAACATCGCGGAAATAACGGCCTTTCAGCACTCTGGTCAGCAGAGAATTTGGGTCCTGCAAAATTCGCCACCTCTGTTTAGCTAGGAGTGATTGATTAAAATGTTCCAAATTCTTAAAACCCATTCCCCTATACATTTCGATCTGCACATAATATCCCAACTAACCCAATGGATTCGCCGAGTACCATCCACACCATTCCACCAAAACCGAGCCATCAATTGATTAATCTGTGTAATAATGCATTTAGGCAGTCTAAAGCAATTCGTGGTATAACACGGGATGGACTGGACAACAACCTTGAGCAAGATTTCCTTGCCCCTAACAGAGAACAGCTTACCTCGCCAACCTTGGAGGTTTCTCCAAATTCTGTCCTTCAAAAAACTGAAAGTTTGGCGGCGATTCCGCGGCATAAAAGATGGCAACCCCAAATATTGTTGATGACAACGCGTATACGGAACAGTAAATAAGAGACACCTGAGAAGCCGCCACCGTGTTAAGACTAAAAGAGATAATGGATTTCTCAAAATTAATAGTCTGACCCGATGCTTGCTCATAAAGAAGTAGAGACTCTTTTGCCACCCCACCTTCCGCTGAATTTGCTTTAGAGAACAACAAACTATCGTCAGCGAAAAAAATGAGAAATAGGCAGGCTAGACCGTGCAATAGACAGACCTGTAATGGCTCGTCGTTGTTCAGCACCATTCAATAAGCATGATAAACCTTCAGCATACAATAAGAAGAGATAAGGGGAGAGGGGATCTCCCGAAGCCCCCTCGTCGGGACAACGTGGCCACACCGCTCCCCATTGAGCTTAAAAGAATAAGTGACAGAGGTCACACAAGATTTAATCAGATTAACCCACGATGCTGCAAAACCCAATTTTAACATAATACGCTCCAAGAAAACCCATTCCACCCGGTCGTACGCTTTGCTCATATTGAGTTTGAGAGCCGCCCATCCCACTTTACCAGCTCGCCTGTGTTTCAGAGAGTGCACACACTCATACCCCAAAATGGCATTATCAACCACACAACGGCCCGGTATAAAAGCACTCTAGTTGGGGGAAATGACTGAATTAAGAACCCCTTTCATTCGATTGACCAATGCCTTGGAAATCAATTTGTAAACCACATTACAGAGGGAGATGGGGCGAAATTCAATAAGGCGGCGCGGGTGTTTAACCTTCGGAATAAGCATAATTAAGGTCTCATTCAGGGGCCTGGGGGACGCACCAGAATTTAAAACCTCTAAACAGCAATGAATGATATCAGAACCCACAGTCGTCCATTAAGCACGATAAAATGCCCCAGACAACCCATCGGGACCAGGAGCCTTGTAGGGGTGAATTTGTTTCAGTGCACAGAGGATATCTTGCTCAGTAAAAGGCCGGGTAAGCGCCTGATTCATTTGATCATCAATCCAGCAAGGCACTGATGCTAGAACACGCCCAAGAGTCTCCTCAGAAGGAAGAGAAGAGGTGAAAAGGGAGGAAAAATAGGTAGAGACCATACCTTCCATTTCCATTGGATCAGCCTGCCAATGACCATGCACATCTAATAAACTGGTGATCAAATTGATTCGGCTGCGATACGAGGCCCGATTGTGAAACCAATTGGTATTCTGATCTCCCCATTTAAGCCAGAGTTCCTGAGACTGCTATTTCCAATACAACTCCTCCTCCAGTAGAATAGCCTCCAAAGAGGCTTCAGCTGCAAAAAGATCATCCCGAGTAGGGTGGTAATGAAGGTTAGCTATTGCCTTCTGCACCCGGGACGTCGCCACACAAATTTTCTCCTTATAGCTGCCAACTTTTGAACGTCCCAAAGCAAATAGAAGATTCATACAACGGGAAGTTTTGCGAGCTAGATCAGTAGGACTGAAAGTACCCCCAAAGGAGGCCCAAGCTTGGGCCACCACAGCCTCGAAAATCAGTAAAATTCAACCAAACATCCTCAAAACGTCGAATACAACGGGGTCCGGGATGGGAGACAGACTGCACCGACGCAAGGTGAAGGACCAGCGGCCTGTGATCGGACTTATAATAGTCAAGATGTACAATTGAACTATTTGGAAACAGAGCCTACCAAACCAGATTACAGAGGACTCGATCCAAACGCTCAAACACCAGAGCAGCCCAAGGCCGTCGATTAGTCCAAGTAAATGGTGAGCCCCGAAAACCCAAGTCCAAAAGGCCACAGTCATCCATAGCATTGCGAAACTCGCGCATATCACTAGCAGAACGGTCATTACCGCCCTACTTTTCCTCTAATGCCAAAACTTCGTTAAAATCGCCCCCAACAAGCCAATGCGCCACATCACTACCCCGAAGATGCCTCAAAAGAGACCAAGATAAGTGCTTAGACCCAGCTTCAGGGTGCCTATAAAACCCCGTAAAATGCCACTGTAAATCCTGCCAATCAACCAATCCATCAATGTGGTTTCTCGAAAAGGACAGTAGGCTGAACGAAACATCAGCAGACCACAACAGAGACAAGCCGCCACTAAGACCAACACAATCTACATGAAAGCCACTAGAAAACCCCAAGTTCCTTTTCAACGTATCCATACTAACAATCGAAGATTTCGTTTCAGAAAGGAACAAAAGGTGAGGTCATTGAAGTTGCACTAGCTTGTGCAACCGTCGGAATGCAAGTGCGGACCTCACGCCACGCACATTCCAGAATAAAATATTCATGGCGTCCGGCGGGGCTAAGACTCAGCCGCCACTGATAGAAGATTCGTCGAGTCAGAGTGTAGGAGGGGAACCACCGTGCTTGAACCTAAATTTCCAATTTTCTGCTTTTTAACAACTGAAACTGAATCTGAAGGCAGACCCACCATACTTTGCTTTTTACCAACTACAGCCCCTTCATCAAAAATCTGATTATTCATGTCCAAGAGAGGCCCACGAGCTAAGCACTTCCACTTTTTCCACATACTAGGCCCACTTTGATTTAATGGCCCAATGGGGTTTGGAATCGGCTGGGGAGCCACGTGAGGGGAAAGTGGTTGAGAGACTGAAGAAACCACGTCCCCCAGACAATGCGGAGAATACACCATCGGCAAAGAAACAGTCAAGGGCCTCGAAGAACCTGCCACCTTGGAACCATGTTCAGACGAAGGAGAATCTCCGACAGTTTTGCTAGCCGCTGCTGTCAACCCCCCAATCAGCGTCACTGGAGCGCTCTCACCGTCCACAGACACACTGGGAACGATTGGCACAGGTGGATCCACTACACGCTCATGGTACATCGAACTAGAATTCGCGACCACCTCACCCAGAGCCTCAGTCGTCTTCGCCCCACAACGAAACGTCGGTCCAAGCCTCAACCAATCGCCATATTGATCCCTGGCCAAAGAAATGATCTCACTGCATTCACGGACAGAGCGCTCAATACAACCTCAACCATAACAAAAATCTGGGAGTTTCTCATACTGGATGGGACACCAGACCTCAGAACTAGTGTCAACACAAAGCTTCAAACCCCGCCGGAGCGGACGACGAATATCCAAGCAAATACGAATACGAAAAAAGGGCCCAATCCAATCGAGAGTTTCCTCCCCTACTATTTCCACAACCGTACTGATAACACCACCCAGCCTCAAGGCCATCTCACGCGTGAGACAATTAAAAGAAACGTTGTGGACTTGCACCCAAAAGGAACTATGGGTAAACTGAACTATTTCAGGCCGATCAGCTACAACCGGGGACACAAGAACCAAAAGGGGCTTATTGAAGGTTCAGGGCCCCGATTTGAGCGCTCGATTCTTCTCCATTAGCGATCGAAACTGAATAATAAGAACATCATTCCGAGCCTGTTCAATTCTGGTGCCTTGGTGAACTCGCCAGATGGATTTCATGACAGATCGAAAAGGCTCTAGATTAGAATTCCGGCAGGGGAGAAGTTTCCCCATAACACACAGTTGAATAGTCTCCGTAGACAAAAGACCATCAGCTGCATCGACCTTCACCGGCTCCGATTCATCTGCAGTAAGAGAGAAAGAAGATCAACGAGACGCCAAATCGTCCATCAAAGAACCACAAAAAGCGAATAAACCAGAACCAAGCGGCAGAGCAGTATCAAGAACCACCTACAGTTGGGATATATATATACGAGTACAACATATGGGGGTGGGGATCGAACTCACGACCTTTTGGTTGTATATTCAATTACCATCGAACTACGCTCACTTTGCAGATATATCAGGTATATAATTAGTATATCAACGTTCATATAATATATATTGTTATAACTAACTCACATTGATCTACTACATACTAGGTATATCAATTAATTTATTTACCTTATACGAAGTACATAGTAGTGATTGTGTTAAGGTGAGTATTATTTAAAGGTAAATTTGACTTTTTCTATATTATGTCTGGGTTGGACCTCAAAATTTTGATATTTTTGTAAGAAATGTGGTCGCTAATTTTGCAAATAACTATTAATACTTTTGCTATTTATACAAGTGGCCCTTTGTTTTTCTTCGTCTTCCCTCTTTCTTTCTTCGAGTACATGGTTAGCATATTTCTTATAGCTACGTGAAGATTACTTTCATAGTTATAGGTTCGGTTTTTAGTCGGACTTGTGCATTTTGATGTTGAATTTTAGTATTCTCTTTAACTTCTTAATTTTTTGTTTGAGCTTGGGAGTAGATTTTTTAGTACAACAAGTGGGCAAGTAATTAAACTTAGAAAGAAATAAGATGTTTCAACGGTTGAGCTACCTCATATTGGTCTTGATTTTTGATTGGTTGTTAATTGAAATTTGTATAATTTATACACAATTTTATAATTTAATTTAAATAGATATTAATTTTACCTATTCAATATGATAATACTGGAAATATATATGAAGTTAAAATTAAGGGTAAATTGCACAAAGAAAACCTATATCAAGTGGTTGTTACGATGAAACCTAGATTTAACTTAACTGGTTAAGGCAATAAAAATAGTGAGTTTGAATTCCCATTCTCAAATGTTCACTACAACAAATCAGAGTTTTAATGTCGGACAAAAAAAAATACGGAGGAAATGATGACGGACAAAAAAACTTGGAGGAAACAAGGACAGACCAGTTAAAAAGGGCGTTAAAATAAAATAAAAATAAAAATAAAAATTTTAATGACGGGCCAAGCCCAACATTAAAGATTACCCAATTTTTAAACCTAACTCTAGTTTTCATCCAAAAAATATCTGCCTCCCAGCTCCATAGTCTTCGTGGAAGGGGCACGAACATTAGTGGGAGCAACAGAGAACTCCGACGATGACCTCCATCTCTTCGATCGATGGTGACGTTCATCTCTTCAAGCGCAACACCTTCATCTCTCCGAGCGACATTCAGTTTGCTCCCTATATTTTTCCATATTTTTCTCCTTCCTCTCGATCTTCTTTTCTCTGTTTTCTCTGTTTTTATTTTTAGATCATCTGCTGGAAAAAAGGACGAGAAGACGGGAAGCTCATTTTCTTTTCGATTTCCCCTGCTTTAATATGACTTTCTACTATATCTATGCTCGATCTCATCTACGATTGCGATTTTCTTTTCTTGTTTGTTTTTTGGACGATTTATAATCTAAACGAACTTTTATTCTTTCGTGAATTTGTGCAAGAGAGGGATCTCGATGCTTTGAGGATCCTAGAAGGAGAGTCCCTTATTGTTCTTCTCAGGCTATGAACCACCTGTTGAAAGCCCTAAATATCAAGTACCCACTCCCCTATTTCTTGACGATAAATGTTTGTTAACTTGCTAATTTTGTTGATTGACTATTGCATACTAGAGTAACTTGATTGTGATCATTGGGATACACGAAACTTAGTTGAACGGTGAACTTCACAATAGAATGGTGTTTTTGCTGTTTGCACTCCGCCATGGACTCCACAATGGTAAGTTAGAGTGTTCGTTTCAATTACTATTAGTGTGGTACTCGCATTATTTCTTTAATAGCCACGATAAAGGAAGTTAGTACATATAATTTTCTTCTCAACTGGAACTTTTCTTATTCTTGATGTTTACATAACTCACACTCGGTAGTGCATATTCTCCTTCCCCCATTTCATTTTTGGACGGCTTTCGTCCT
Source organism: Momordica charantia (assembly GCF_013281855.1). Taxonomy (NCBI): domain Eukaryota; kingdom Viridiplantae; phylum Streptophyta; class Magnoliopsida; order Cucurbitales; family Cucurbitaceae; genus Momordica; species Momordica charantia. Next base: position 19,016,330 of record NW_028275162.1, on the reverse strand, counting down.
TTTATATTGCTTTTGTCTTCTGAGTTATTCGAATTTATATCCTCCCCTCTGATTTTCCCCTTCTCGGTATTGGACAAATTGGACTAATTGTACTCTTCGTATTTATGGTTTTGTTTGAATTTCTGTGATGTTTTTTCCTCACGGTTTGGTTTTCTGTTGAATGATTTGAGTATCTGCTCACCTGGGTTGCTTTTGTTTTGAGAGAATTCTATGGCATTTGGTTGTTTCTGATTGTACTCTTTATGTATCTCTAGTTCCTTTAGCTGCAATACTTTGTTGGTCTTTTTGTTTATAATAACTTATTGTTATGTGAATGGATGTTTGGTTATGGAACTATAATTCTTGCATGAGTTGGTGTATTTGGTATTTTTGAAAGAAAATTAAGTTATATTTAAAATTGGACTTGAGTGAGTGCATTTCTGAGATGAGATTTTAAAAAGCATATTATCTGGATATTTATTGTTTCTAGTTTTGGCCTTGATTCTATAAGAATGAGAAAGTTGGAATAGAGTAACTCTTGGTATTCTAATAAATGGAAAATATGCACTTCTAAGAATGAGCTAGAGCGCCTAGGCGTTATAGAAGAAAAAGGTGGGTTGCTAGAAGTAGACTTCCCCTCGGGACAAAATTCTTGCTTAAATTTCCAACGACCTTCTACTTAACCTTGTGCTATATAGCTAGCTATTGAACGTAGAAGTTGGAGATGAGATATCTTCTCTCTTTATTTTTTATATTTTTATTAAAGGAGGATGAGATATCTGGTTAAGAAAATAGGTCGTAGATTTAGAGATTCCATAATGTTTTGACTTGTTGGTATTATGAAAGTGCCAACTTTCATTGAGTTATTTTAACTTATTGAGTAAGTTTGCCTACTTATCTGATTGGAATACTGATGACACTAGGATTGTTGTTGTCAAACTTTTTAGGTGCCAATATTTCTGTTTGGGTTATTGTTGTTAGGTTGCAAATTGTTTATGCAATCATTTTCTGATGTTGTTAAACTTCATCAAATTTTCATTGAAATCTTTTTAGTAACTCATAATTATTTTATTTTTCAAATCTTCTAGATGTAGTGTGTCCTCGTCAAGAGGGGTCTATAGAGTGCCGATACTATGTGCAAAAATATATACGAGGAAAGGTGCAGAACTCTATTACTCCAATAAATGAACTTGTACATATTATTATCTATCTTTATGTGTTTATATATTGTATTTATTTTTATATTAGGATTATCTTTCTTTTTGTGTAGTTTAACAGAAAAAATGCATATCGACAAGAAGAAATTGACGAGGTTCGAATAAAATGGGCAACTTTTGTAGGAAGATTTGTGTAGGCCTACTTATGGATTCACTCATTTTGTTCATTTGATGTAAGTATTTGGGTCGCGTTACTTTTTGTAGTTGTATTAGTATAATGGAAATATTTTGTGTTTATATTATTATTGAATTGTTGCTGTTTCTGTAGTAGTATTAGTAGAATGAAAATATTTTTTTTTGTTTATATTAGTGTTGGATGGTTGTTGAATGCACATTTGTGGAGGAATGGTGGTCTTATTCGTTTTTTTTTTTTGTATAGAAAGATGTTAAATATATATGGATGTTTATATGAATTGTTGAATTGTTGCTGAGTGTAATTTTTTTTAGGAATATATGGGTGGTTGACCCATTAATCTTTAAATATGGAAGTTTATACATAAGTGTTGGATTGTTTTGTTTATAATATATAGAAGTCTGGATTCTTATGCTGAATGTAGTTTTGTTAGAGGGACGGACGGTCCCATTTGTTCTTGTATGGAAGGGTGTTAATATAGAAGTGTTTGTTTTTTTATAACCATGCTAGTTTTGAGTTATTCTAAAAGTGGAGAGGTTATGTTGAAATTTGTACTTTTGATTATTTATTTTTTGAGTTTAAGGTTAGTTTTACTTGCCTATTAGTTTTTGAGTTTCAATAATATTGAGAATTATTTGGTGAGAATAGGTTGGAAGGAGATATATTGGTTGGTTAGTTTTGAGTTATATTCTAAATTGGAAAGGTCATGATGAAATTTGTACTTACTTTTGATTGTTTGTGTTTTTGTTAAGCTTTTATAGAATAGGTTGGAAGGGAGAGATTGACTAGTCTTGAGTTATTCTAAAAGTGGAGAGGTTATGTTGAAATTTGTACTTTTGATTATTTGTGTGATTATTTGTGTTTTGATTCTAAGGTTAGTTTTTGAGTTAAGTTTTATAATAGATATTGTTTTATAATGGATGAATGTGTTAAAAGTTTTAGTTGCGTATTGAGATATTATCATAGGTTTGAAGGAAATATATATAGTTGGTTAGCCACGTTTGGGCAACCAAATATTTTTTTAATTAATTTATTCACAAAATAATGACGGTCAATGCCTGTCACGAAATATAGTCATTCCATGACGAACAGACGATGGCGTACAAACAATGACGCACATACAATGTCGGTTGTCACCCGTCATGGTTATCATTTCATGACGGGCATGTCCATCATGAAAAACGCTATACATGACGGGCGCTGCCCGACCTTAAAATAGTCCTTTCATGACGGCCACGTCCGGATGGAAAGAGAATATACATGACGGGCAATGCCCGACCTTAAAACTGTCCGACATGAAAGGGAAACAAGGACACTCGTATAGATGTCGGTCAGTGACCGACATGGTTATTATTTAATGACGGGCAATGCCCGTCATGAAAAGGCAAATTTGTTGTAGTGGTTGTATTGAAAAAAGTGATTGTTTAGACTACATCCCACACTTTTGATAAATTGAATCATGAACTTAAATAAGTGATAACATTAATACACTCCATTAATTGACTCTATCTTTGATATCTGTACTATACATAAAAACCACTATTATGAGAAACTTTATGTACCACTTTGTCCTCTCATTATAACCTTTTTAAAAAATGGGAGACATATTAGTCATTTTACATGCAACTATTAAATCCTCTATAATTATTTAAATTGAAAAAACAAAATGTAGTTGATGAATTTCTCTATAATTATTTTCTAATGAATTGGGGAGGGAATAAATGTGTTGGGATGCTCCATCCCCTAAATTAAGGGTTTAATTTATGGACAATTTTTTTTTAATAGAAACCATTCATGGATTGCTTCATATTCAAATATACTTTGCTTTTAAATGAAGTGTTTCGAATATATAGGTTGGTAAGACCTTTATGGTCTAATTGTTGCATACAATTTCATGACTCATTTTTGTTTTTAATTTATACATTGTCATTAGGTATTTTTTAAAAGTAAATTATTGTATTGATATTTTTTCCCCTTCTTTAAAATCATCAATTTTCATATTCAATTGTTCTTATTTTGTATGATTTTTTATTTCAATTTTGCATAATCTAAAGAAGTCGAAAATTTGGAGATTCACAGTCTAAGGTAAATTTTTATTAACTTTACATCTTATATACTATGAATTTTACTATTTGACGACATTATTTTAAATGTAATAGTTAGTAAAAGTTTGGACTAAAATATAAAATTGTCATGTTTCAACTTCTTTTATATGATAGAATTATTATCGTTCGTATTAATATTTTTTAGATTTAATTTGAAATATGAATATAGATACTATAAAAAAAAATCGATCAAGTCATCATCTTGAAAAAATTACCAAAGTAAATTCAGAAAAATTACCGACAAAATCTAGTCTAAAAACTAGCCGAACAATTGTAATATTCAAGCATATTTACGAATGACTTATTTGTAAATTAGTATGAAGCCCCAACAAGATTTCTGATCGCCATTGGCCGCTGGATTGAAGCTCTAAATATAGGAGGTATTAGGTGGATTTCTATGAAGATAAATCGTTAATTTGTTATTTCAGTTACTGATTGTACTGATTATAACTGAAAAGAAGTTGAGCATCTCTTTTCATAGGGTTTTTCTTTTCTATATAAACCTTCCCACTCTTGAATTTAAATGAATTGAGTTCAATTAATTTAGATCAGATGTCAATCAGAGTCGATGGGTTAAGGCACATGTATCCAACTACAAAGTTGAGAATTTGAATCTCCACCCTACATGTTGTAATAAAAAAATTCATAGTAACTTCATTCTTTAATTATTTTCGATTTACTTATCTTTTAGCTTTATGCTTCATTTTATTCCTAGAACAGGTTATTTTAGTGTTACAAATTTAATAACAAATTTGTGGGAAAGTAAAATTATTTTTATTAAAATTTATGTAAACAGTTTAAATTCTGTTTTTTAGTACAATATGGGGTGTGATCGAATTCACAATCTTTACCGCTAAGATAAGCTCGCTTTCACAAATAGTTTAATTATTTATTCCAAATTTCTAAGTATAGACTCAAAGTATAATGTTACTAATCCATTATGAAATTTTATAACATCTATTTTTTTAGTAATATAAAAATTAGTCTAAAATACAATTTAAAATTTTTAATAAATAAACTGTAATGGGTAGAAATTAGAATTTTAAAATTTTTAAGTTTGGAATTAATAAAACTTTAAATGCACTTTTAAGTTGATAAAGGTACGGAAATTATTAGATTGAAGAATTCCATAGTTGTTAAAATGTAATGAACAAACTTTATAAATCAAATTAAAAATAAGTATATTTTAACTAAAACAAGGACATTATACATGCATCACCATGTAAATTAGGCAAATATCTAAAATTGTTTGTTCCTCAAATTAGGTCAAAAGAAGATTAAAACAATCGACAAACACAAGCCATAGTTCTGATCTATTAATTTTGTTTGAGACAGATGTTTAACGTTGTTCTTCGAGGACGTTAAGGAGAGAAAATCGGGGGATCGGAAACAGAGATATTGACGACAATGAACATCCAAGAAAAAGAAGCCACCACAAATTTAGTGGCAAAATTTACTATACATGCAACAACAAAACAACAATTAGTTATCTTTCCAGGTTTAATTTGCCCAAACAAGACAAAAATTGTGACTTTATAATCTGTTCTCTCGTAATTAACTGCGACTTAATTAGAAGTGGGTTTCAATTAATTTCAGAAAAATGGCAAAGCTTGCACATATCATTGTCTTCTTCATGGCTTCCATGTCCGCCGTTAGAGCAAACGACGTTCTTCTCGGCGTCTACTACGGTCTCTTCGGGGACAACGTGCCACCGCCGTGGAAGGTTGTGCAACTTTGCGTAAAATACAACATCCGGCGGATTCGACTGGACGAACCAAACCTTGAGGTCTTTGATGCATTTTGCGGCGCGGGAATTGACATATCCTTTGGCGTGCCCAACGACATGTTAATTAACATGAAAGCTAATGAATCCGCGGTGGTGGAGTGGTTCAATACCTATGTGGAACCCTACATCGGCGATTTTGTCATCAATTACATCATCGTTGGCAACAAAGCTATCCCGGGACTCGACGACTGCATATTGCCAGTCATGAAATCCCTTCAAAATCTCCTCAATGCCCGCTACCTTGGACAAGTGAAACTCACAACACTGGTTGGGTATAACGCCGCGTTGGCCGTTAAAGACCCTCCGTCCAGCGGCGCGTTCGATCCAAATGCTAGCGACAACATCAGAGAGATCCTACGATTCTTGTTGCGAGAAGGGTCGCCGCTGATGGTTAGTGTGTGCCCGTATACAAAATATGCGTATAGTAACAGGGCTATAAGTTTGAATTATGCAACATTTGGTGCGAAAACCCCAGTAGTTCACGACGGTGGGTTGAGTTATGACAACTTGTTTGATGCAATGGTGGATCCGTTTTATGCAGCGATGGATAAGTTAGGGGTCGGGGATGTGGATGTGGCGGTGGGAGAAACTGGGTGGCCGACGTGTGGAAACGGTAACATTGCAACCCCGCAGTATGCGTCGGCGTACAACAAAAATTTTAAGAGTCATATTAGCTCCGGCAGAGGGACGCCGAAGAGGCCAAATGTTTTGATTAGAGGATTCATTAAAAGTATGTTCAATGAGAATAAAATGCCGGAAGGAGAATCGCAGTGTTATGGAATATTCAATGTCGACTCTACACCTCTTTATCCTTTATTTTAAGCTCAAATGCATGTAAACTAGTCATATGTAGGGATGTTCAAAGTGCGAGTGGGGACGAGGAACGTCCTCGTCCTGATCCTTGCCCCCATTTAATTCTCCATCCCAAGAAATTCTCCTTGAAATTTCGTGGAGATCGGGGTGATGATTCCCCTAGGTAAATTTGTTGGGATTGAGTTCACCGTAGAGATCTCTACTGTTTATTTATTTATTTTTTACTTTAAAAATTTTTTTCAATAAAAATTCTTTCCCTTAGGAAATTTTTATTTAATTACTTAATTTCTAAAGATATTTACAAAGTCTAGTTCTCCTTAGTATATATATTGGGTGGGTGGTTAGAGAGGAATACATGATTTTTTTTATTATAGGTATACATAGATGTTAATATTTAATATGTATATATATAATATAGATGAATTCTTGTACTCGTCCTCCTTTTGGTGGCGGGCAAAATTTTTTCCCTATCCTCCAAATTACGGAGAATCTAAACAGAGATTTTTCGTCCATTTAAATGGGTTCCCGTGAAGACGAGGCTTCAAACATAAAGTGGACATCCCTAGTGTAAGATAATGGATATTGCCAGAGTTATTATATTGTTATAAAATTTGTAACATAATTATTTAGAAGAAAATCATCTCATGGAGGAACAAGTTTAAATCTTTTTAAGAGGTGGCTTTGTCAAAATTGTCTTGTTCCATGATGCAATGGCAAAGATTATGAAAAAGTTAATGTTTTTGGTTATTTCTTAAATGTATTCCTAACCAAAAAAGAAAAAAGAAACCATTTTCATGCATTAATAGTACTTGCCTACACATATCAGTATAAATTTTCATGTAATGTGATTGATTTTTTTCATTGATTTATTTAAACTATTCGATAAGACACAAGTTAATTGATATATATCTTCATTGAAGATGCGGTGAATTCGATCCTCCTAACATTTTTCAGGTGATCTAAACATGGTTGACAAGTTGAACTTCATCCACCTTAGAGCTATCTACAACCTTCCCCTGAAGCTCCAACGGCTTAAAAGTGTAAACTTTGGCACAAAACACATAATAAACAAGATTAAAAACCTGCAGCAGAGTAATCAACCAGTAGAAATTCTCGAGCTTCCCCAAATTCAGATTATCATTCCTTAGCCAGTTGGATCCCCCAGGGCCGGCCGTGAACTTATGCACGAGCGTAACGAGGAGCGTGCTCAAGTAGTTGCCGGCGGAGATGGAGGTCCAGAAGAGCGCCATGGCGGTGCTCCTCATGCTCTCCGGCGACTGGTCGTAGAAGAACTCGAGGTGGCCGATGGACATGAACGCCTCCGCCATGCCGTGGAGGCTGTACTGCGGCACCAGCCAGAAGACTGAAATGGGGTCACCGGCGGCGGCGTGTTTCCGCTTCTTCTCGACGAAGCCGGCGATGAGGGTGGCGAATACGGAGATGACGAGGCCGATGCCCATGCGGCGGAGGAAGGTGATGCCGCGGTCGAGGCCGGTGAAGCGGCGGGCGATGGGGACAAAAACGCGGTCGTATAGGGCGACGGTGACGAGCATTGTGAGGAGGGTGAAAACGGTCATTGAGCCGGCCGGGATTTGGAAGGATTCGGTGACGTGGCGGTTCATTGTTGAGGCTTGTTGGAGGGAGAATGTGTTCTGTTGGGAATAGGCCGTGATTAGGATTATTCCTGAGGCCCATATTGGGCCCATTCGGATTACGGACTTCAGCTCCTCCACTCGGTGGACTGTGTTCAGCTTCCATAGATTGGGCTTTCGGCCCGTTTTCAGCTCGTCTTCTTCTGTTACTATTGCCGCCTTGTCTAGAAATCTGCGTGATTAAATAGAACTTATAATCAAGCTATGGATTCTCAAGCCTAGCTAAAAAGGACCCGATGAGGGTAGAATATCACATAATCACTAGTAAAATAGATATCTAAACTTTCAAAAGTAAAAATTACACCCTCAAACTTAAAAGAGAAAGGTTGGATCTATTTACTCTATTTATCTTTCACAGCGAGGGTTTAATTTTTACGAATTGAAAGTTTACGGGTGCAAGAAAGTTTTAGGGTTTAATTTTAATTATTGAAAGTTTAAGGGTGTAATTGTAACAACTATCATAAATGAAATAAATAAATTCGAACCCTAAACTTTCAAAAGTAAAAGGTAAACAGACTTAAAAGAAAGTTGAAAGTTGAGTTTATTTACTCCATTTTTGTTTTAAAGTGAGGATTTAATTTTTACTAATTGTGCAATTTTCTCCCTTACAAAAGTTTAAGGTTTAATTTTTATTATTGACAGTTTCGGAGTCTAATTTTTTGTTTATGAATCTGTGAGAGTTTAATTTTTAGGGTGGAACAACCACCCCACTTTTGGAGTGATTTGTGCAGTTTGATCCTAATAAAACAACTATGATGAAATATATATTGGAAAAGAAAAAAGAAAAAATCCAGTAGTAGAAAAGAAGAAAAAAAGGCAATGATAGAGACGACTCAGCAATAAAAGTAATTTTTCCTGTCGAATATAAAAAGAAAACAGAAAATTAAGTTTGTGAACAGTAAAAAGCAAGAGAAAAAGATTAGATAAGTAAAAAAGAAAAAAAAGGAAATATGGAGGATATAATTTAAGAATTAAAAAGGGGGGGAAGTTGGGATAAATATTGTATGTGAAACAGAGGTGGTTTTGTTGTTTAGCAAGAACACAAAAAAGAGAATCCAAAAAGTCTTATGTGTTGTTGGTCAAAAAGAGGGCAAAGTTGATCAGACTCACTCATCTCCACACCCCTCGCTGCTCAATGACAAACAAATGCCATCTAGTTTTCTTTCAAACTTGTGTCCACATTCTAAATAATTTCCTTTTTATTCCATCTACTAGATTGGGATCTCAAATTAAATATAAACACAACAATGATGGTGTATTTTTAATTTTTTTTTTGATATTAACGCGAACGCTCAAACCAATTTGTACACACTTTGATCTCATGAACCGACCATATCACTTTTTTTAGTACAATATGCGTGAGTAGGAATTCGAACTCATGATATTCTAGTTTAGACGTAGGTACCTTAAACAGTTGATCTATGTTCTAGTTGGCATCCTACCACTTTTTTTATTTTTTATTTTTTTTAAATACAACATGTAGGGGTGGGAGATTGAACTAACAATATATTGATTGGAGATATATGTCAATTACAGTTGAGCTAAGGTCATATTGGCACCCTACTGCATTTGATTGTTAAGAAAACAAATAGGAAATTAATTCATAGAGGTGATTAGGATTCTAATTATTTTTAAGCTCAATGAAGATGGAGATTAAAATGTTTTAACTGACTAATATACTTATGTTCCAAGTGTTTGGTTGAAAGTTTGGTATATTTTATAGCTAGAATATTCTATTTATTTTCTCTCTTTTTAGATAGTAATTACTTTTTGGTTCAATAATCCAACTATCGAACTTGATAGTCAATACTTCATCTATTAAGTTACGTTTGAAAGGACAAATTATGTAACTTGAATGTTAGAATGATTTATTTGTACTTTCTGGTTGGCCACCACAAAATAACAATTTTTCATTCTTAAAATGCAAGAAAAATATTTATTTTTCTATTTTTTTCTCTCCTACCTATCAAAACTTTTAGCGAATTCAAAAAAAATATCTATCTGAGTTCTAAAGACAATTATTAATTAGAGCAAAAAAAAAAAGAGTTAGAGAGAGAAAGAGGAGAGAGAATTACTTCATATGTTTGGTATGAAGGAGCTTCCCATCTCTTGAAATTGGGTCATCAATCTCATGATTCTGATACAGCATCTTGTAATCAGAAACCGGGTCGAGTTTCCTCTTCCGGTAGGCGGCAACCCCGACCTGCAACAAACGGGTAAACGGGCTACCCGACGGATCCAAGTGCCTATAAATCGGGTACCCGACAATGAAGGTGACGATGGAGAGGAACATGGCGATGGTGGGAATCCCGAAGCCCCAGCCCCAGCCGATGTTATCCTGCACGTACACCAGCACCGTCACCGCCACCAGCATCGACGCCCCCATCGCAAAATAGTACCAATTGAAATACTTGTACGTCTTCATCCCCCGCTTCGGATCCGACTCCTCGAACTGGTCCGCCCCGAACGAAACCACGCACGGCCGGATCCCGCCCGACCCGAGCGCCGTCAACAGAAGCGATATGTATAGGATTCCCAGCTGCCCGCCGTCCGCCTGCGAGCACACTTCTCCGCCGTTGCACGGTGGCGGCCTCAGGGTCGGCACCACTGCCGATGTCGTCAGGATTGTCATACCCTACCGTACATAACCACACTTTATTAAGAAGTTTTTGATAAATAAACTATCATGCAACTCAAAAGTTTCCGTTAACACGGTTGAGAATCATATAAATAAACTAAATTTACTCAATCTACCCTCTTAAGTTTTTGGGTCGAGGATAGTTATTCATCTTCTGTCAAAGTGAAGATAATGTTGAGACATCTATATATGCATTATGTTAAATTTTTTATTTGAGTGATAGTTTATTCATTTTTATGTCAACTCAACCTAAAATAAGTTTAGGATTTAATGAATTTGAAACGAAGAAACACAATCAAGATTGAACTGGAAATAAGAAACAAAAATGTTACTAAACCGATTACTTACTATCTGGTAAAGAATGGAGGCGACAGTGATGGTCCAAAAGCGGCCGGCATAGGAGTCGGCGATGAAGGCTCCGATGAGCGGCGTCAAGCTGGCGGTTCCGCTGAAGTTGGTGATGGTGTTGGCTGCTTGGGTTAAGGGCATATGGAGCTGCTTCGTCAAGTAGCTAATCATATTGGTATTAAACCCAACCACAGCAATCTTCTCGCAGATCTCATTCGCTTTAATTTTCAACCATGAACCAAAAGCAAAATCAAAACCCCACCAAAAAAAAAGAAAAAGAAAACAGATCTAGAAAAATTAGAAGAATAGTACCGAAGATGAAGGGCATAGTGATAAGGCCACCCTTCTTTCTTCCGGCATGCTTATTTTTAGTTTGCTCCTCCTCCATTGTTGGGTTCCTCAAGGTTCTTGCTGCTGCTGAATGGCTTGTGCAAGCTCTCGGTGTTTATAGGCAGCTGATTTTTTGTTTTTTTGGATTGTTTATAGGCAGCTGATAAACATCACAAGATTAACACTGTTTATAAGTTTCACCAAGAGATAAGACAAAATTGGAAGTATTGTGTGAAATTTATGGCCACATATAATATGGGAATTTTTCTTTAGTATTTTGTAGGGATTGGATTCGTTTAATAAATGGTAGATGATGATCGTTAAATGGCTTATTATGATTGATTGAAATTAAACATTGTTATGAGAGGATTATAACCTTAAGAAAAAATGGAAATCAAACCAGTAAAAGTTAAGCTGCCTACTTATGTTTCAGAATTATTGGAGAGAGAGAGAAAAAAGGTGTGGGATAGTTAAATAAAGGGAAAGAAGCGGCGGTGGCCGGAGAATGGGGCTGCCGGAGACAGGGAACTTGCGGCGGAGACAAAAAGATTCCTCGAGGAAAAATGTGGGTCGTTCAACGTTGGGAAAATATTATCCTTAAGCAAACTTAAAAGGGGAAAACAAATTCCATCTTTATTTTCCTTATAATTCTTTGGTTCTAATTAAAAAAAAAAAATTTCACTGTTGCCTTTATTTAAAAGATTGAAAGGTTAATTTAGGTAATGTCAAATTATTTTTGATAACGAGGCGATAAAGATACATATTACCCTTTCAAATATTTGATCTCACTCGTAGTTATTGAACTCAAAAAATGGTAATGGTCAAAATATTAATTTCCGTTGTGATAAAATCTTTATTTACGAGCAAAACTTATACAATTACATTGCATATGATTCTTTAATAGTTTATTTTATTTTGCTAAATTAGCTTAGTTCAACTGTAATTGACACTTGTTTCCGATAAAGAGCTCAAAAGTTCGAATCTTCCCACCCCACTTATTGTATTATAAAAAAAGTTAGTTTACTTTACATATCTTCACTTCATCTTAAAAGTTCTAATTTCATTCGTTGAATATGAATTTAAACAAAGTTGGCTTTGTTCGACGTTTTTTCTCCCAACGTAAAAAAAAAAACATGAAGAAAAGTCAACTTTTTCAGATGTTTTATGAAAAATGTCACTTTTCCTGACGTTTTATGAAAAAAGTCGGGAAAAGTCTCACTTTGACTATTTTGAAAAGTCAAGAAGATCCAACACGAGGTAAGAAGAAGGAGGAACATGAAGGAGGACCAAGAAAGAAGTCATGTCGAGAGATCACATGCCAATCACAGGCAAAAAGGACTGTCCAGTGCGTCCAGCCCTCATGCGATAACCTCACATGGAGGCACTCCGCTTGCGCGCGCCAGCATCCCAACCTTGGGCGCCCTTTGCCGCACGTTGGCTTGGGTGCCCTTGCCACGCACCACACTGCAAGCTTCACTTGCTCGTATGAGCACCCGTACTGCATGCCCCTACTGTCGCCCCTTTCGTTTGCCGCTCACTCTTCGTCAAATTAAGGAAAGTTGTTTTCTTATTTGAATTAGAAGACAATATTTTGTCTTAGTGTTGAGTACAATGGTACCACAAGTATCTCCAAAATAGTATGATATTGTCTGTTTCGGGCATAACCTTCACAACTTTCCTTTTGGTTTCATCCAAAAGGTCTCATACCAATGAGTTATCCTCATCTATATACAATGGATCACTCTCTTCCCTGACCAATGTGGAACTTTGTTTGCACACCTTGCAATTCCAACACTTAGATTTATTTTCTTTCGATTCAATTTGTATTTTGGTTAAAAGAATTATTTCTTTAGCATTTTATGTAAGTAGTATTTTTCGAATTTAAGAATAATCTTTGCATTTTTATTTTCTTTTGATTTTAGCTTAATTATTATTTTACAAAATTCTTGTAAAGGCCAAAATCTTAGCCTATAAAGAAGCCTCTTTGAAGCTTGTTGAGGATAATTAAGAGAGGTTTTTCTCCACCCTTTGCCTTTGCGCAAATGGCCTTTGACGTATTCTTTTGTGTATAGAACTTAGGATGTGTTGCTGAGAAGCATTCAAGCTTTTGGTTGGTCACCAAACTTGTGGAGTGTTTCGATCTCGAGTATAGCGTGTATTTTGTCTACTCATGGTATTTGGCTCCAAAGGTAATTCTTTAACTCTTCCTTTCAAGTTAAACCATCTATACCATTAGATTCAAGTGGCTAGACGCTTGTTTGGTCTATACATCTGGGTTCTTGCATATCATCAAGTGTATGGATCAAGTTTTAATATATATGGTAACTAAATACCACTACAACAAATCAGAGTTTTAATGTCGGACAAAAAAAAAATACGGAGGAAATGATGACGGACAAAAACACTTGGAGGAAACAAGGACGGACCAGTTAAAAAGGGCGTTAAAATAAAATAAAAATAAAAATAAAAATTTTAATGACGGGCCAAGCCCGACATTAAAGATTACCCAATTTTTAAACCTAACTCTAGTTTTCACCCAAAAAATATCTGCCTCCCAGCTCCATAGTCTTCGTGGAAGGGTGCACGGACATTAGTGGGAGCAACAGAGAACTCCGACGTGACCTCCATCTCTTCGATCGATGGCGACGTTCATCTCTTCAAGCGCAACACCTTCATCTCTCCGAGCGACATTCAGTTTGCTCCCTATATTTTTCCATATTTTTCTCCTTCCTCTCGATCTTCTTTTCTCTGTTTTCTCTGTTTTTATTTTTAGATCATCTGCTGAAAAAAAGGACGAGAAGACGGGAAGCTCATTTTCCATTCGATTTCCCCTGCTTTAATATGACTTTCTACTATATCTATGCTCGATCTCATCTACGATTGCGATTTTCTTTTCTTGTTTGTTTTCTGGACGATTTATAATCTAAACGAACTTTTATTCTTTCGTAAATTTGTGCAAGAGAGGGATCTCGATGCTTTGAGGATCCTAGAAGGAAAGTCCCTTATTGTTCTTCTCAGGCTATGAACCACCTGTTGAAAGCCCTAAATATCAAGTACCCACTCTCCTATTTCTTGAGGATAAATGTTTGTTAACTTGCTAATTTTGTTGATTGACTATTGCATACTAGAGTAACTTGATTGTGATCATTGGGATACACGAAACTTAGTTGAACGGTGAACTTCACAATAGAATGGTGTTTTTGCTGTTTGAACTCCGCCATGGACTCCACAATGGTAAGTTAGAGTGTTCGTTTCAATTACTATTAGTGTGGTACTCGCATTATTTCTTTAATAGCCACGATAAAGGAAGTTAGTACATATAATTTTCTTCTCAACTGGAACTTTTCTTATTCTTGATGTTTACATAACTCACACTCGGTAGTGCATATTCTCCTTCCCCCATTTCATTTTTGGACGGCTTTCGTCCTTTTATATTGCTTTTGTCTTCTGAGTTATTCGAATTTATATCCTCCCCTCTGATTTTCCCCTTCTCGGTATTGGACAAATTGGACTAATTGTACTCCTCGTATTTATGGTTTTGTTTGAATTTCTGTGATGTTTCTTCCTCATGGTTTGGTTTTCTGTTGAATGATTTGAGTATCTGCTCACCTGGGTTGCTTTTGTTTTGAGAGAATTCTATGGCATTTGGTTGTTTCTGATTGTACTCTTTATGTATCTCTAGTTTCTTTTGCGGCAATACTTTGTTGGTCTTTTTGTTTATAATAACTTATTGTTATGTGAATGGATGTTTGGTTATGGAACCATAATTCTTGCATGAGTTGGTGTATTTGGTATTTTTGAAAGAAAATTAAGTTATATTTAAAATTGGACTTGAGTGAGTGCATTCCTGAGATGAGATTTTAAAAAGCATATTATCTGGATATTTATTGTTTCTAGTTTTGGCCTTGATTCTATAAGAATGAGAAAGTTGGAATAGAGTAACTCTTGGTATTCTAATAAATGGAAAATATGCACTTCTAAGAATGAGCTAGAGCGCCTAGGCGTTATAGAAGAAAAAGGTGGGTTGCTAGAAGTAGACTTCCCCTCGGGACAAAATTCTTGCTTAAATTTCCAACGACCTTCTACTTAGCCTTGTGCTATATAGCTAGCTATTGAACGTAGAAGTTGGAGATGAGATATCTTCTCTCTTTATTTTTTATATTTTTATTAAAGGAGGATGAGATATCTGGTTAAGAAAATAGGTCGTAGATTTAGAGATTCCATAATGTTTTGACTTGTTGGTATTATGAAAGTGCCAACTTTCATTGAGTTATTTTAACTTATTGAGTAAGTTTGCCTACTTATCTGATTGGAATACTGATGACACTAGGATTGTTGTTGTCAAACTTTTTAGGTGCCAATATTTCTGTTTGGGTTATTGTTGTTAGGTTGCAAATTGTTTATGCAATCATTTTCTGATGTTGTTAAACTTCATCAAATTTTCATTGAAATCTTTTTAGTAACTCATAATTATTTTATTTTTCAAATCTTCTAGATGTAGTGTGTCCTCGTCAAGAGGGGTCTATAGAGTGCCGATACTATGTGCAAAAATATATACGAGGAAAGGTGCAGAACTCTATTACTCCAATAAATGAACTTGTACATATTATTATCTATCTTTATGTGTTTACATATTGTATTTATTCTTATATTAGGATTATCTTTCTTTTTTTGTAGTTTAACAGAAAAAATGCATATCGACAAGAAGAAATTGACGAGGTTCGAATAGAATGAGCAACTTTTGTAGGAAGATTTGTGTAGGCCTACTTATGGATTCACTCATTTTGTTCATTTGATGTAAGTATTTGGGTCGGGTTACTTTTTGTAGTTGTATTAGTATAATGGAAATACTTTGTGTTTATATTATTGTTGAATTGTTGCTATTTCTGTAGTAGTATTAGTAGAATGAAAATATTTTTTTTGTTTATATTAGTGTTGGATGGTTGTTGAATGCACATTTGTGGAGGAATGGTGGTCTTATTCGTTTTTTTTTTTTTGTATAGAAAGATGTTAAATGTATATGGATGTTTATATGAACTGTTGAATTGTCGCTGAGTGTAATTTTTTTTAGGAATATATGGGTGGTTGACCCATTAATCTTTAAATATGGAAGTTTATACAGAAGTGTTGGATTGTTTTGTTTATAATATATAGAAGTCTGGATTCTTATGCTGAATGTAGTTTTGTTAGAGGGACGGGCGGTCCCATTTCTTCTTGTATGGAAGGGTGTTAATATAGAAGTGTTTGTTTTGTTTATAACCATGCTAGTTTTGAGTTATTCTAAAAGTGGAGAGGTTATGTTGAAATTTGTACTTTTGATTATTTATTTTTTGAGTTTAAGGTTAGTTTTACTTGCCTATTAGTTTTTGAGTTTCAATAATATTGAGAATTATTTTTTGAGAATAGGTTGGAAGGAGATATATTGGTTGGTTAGTTTTGAGTTATATTCTAAATTGGAGAGGTCATGATGAAATTTGTACTTACTTTTGATTGTTTGTGTTTTTGTTAAGCTTTTATAGAATAGGTTGGAAGGGAGAGATTGACTAGTCTTGAGTTATTCTAAAAGTGGAGAGGTTATGTTGAAATTTGTACTTTTGATTATTTGTGTTTTGAGTCTAAGGTTAGTTTTTGAGTTAAGTTTTATAATAGATATTGTTTTATAATGGATGAATGTGTTAAACGTTTTAGTTGCATATTGAGATATTATCATAGGTTTGAAGGAAATATATATAGTTGGTTAGCCACGTCTGGGCAACCAAATATTTTTTTAATTAATTGATTCACAAAATAATGACGGTCAATGCCTGTCACGAAATATAGTCATTCCATGACGAACAGACGATAGCGTACAAACAATGACGCACATACAATGTCGGTTGTCACCCGTCATGGTTATCATTTCATGACGGGCATGTCCGTCATGAAAAACGCTATACATGACGGGCGCTGCCCGACCTTAAAATAGTCCTTTCATGACGGCCATGTCCGGATGGAAAGAGAATATACATGACAGGCAATGCCCGACCTTAAAACTGTCCGACATGAAAGGGAAACAAGGACACTCGTATAGATGTCGGTCAGTGACCGACATGGTTATTATTTAATGACGGGCAATGACCGTCATGAAAAGGCAAATTTGTTGTAGTGTACCGACACCGTCAATCTAGATAGAGTTTCTAGCTCACTCAAGTACCACAAATACTATTGCTCAAATTTATTTAGAGAATCAAATTCGAATGAGAAAATATAATTAAAGCAAATGAACATGCAAGAACAAAGATAAGATTAATAGAAAGAAAGTTCTTAGGGAATTGTTTCACGTATTGAATCTATGAACTGATTACTTAATTACTTAAGATCTAATAATGAACTATAAATTCTATAGGCCAAGAACTCTCAAATCGCAACTGCCTCTACCTGCGAGCTCATGCTAATTCTCCTTACTAATTAAGAAACCAATATCCCTATGTAGATTCAATAACAAGTAAAGGTTGTAACGAATAAGTCTTTAACGACATGATTTAAAGAACTTTTAAATCTCCAGACCTTAAAATCTCTTTAATTATGCATTCTTGTTCTAACTCTAAACTACCTTTCCTGAGCGTAAGATTTAAGTCTACAATCAATTAATGTATGACCAGTAGTTTAAAGACATTAAACATAGAGAAACATAAATAGAACATTCAATGCATTTAATCAAGAGAACTAAATAATACATAAAGTTTAATAGCTGCATCTATCCATCAGACAAATGAACTTAGCTACTCATATCCAATGGTAAAACAATAAAATCCCAAAGAAAGTTCCATAACAAAACTACAAAAATTAAGGGAAAAGAAATAAACTAAATTCATCGTGTCAATTGAGCATCCCCGAGCCAATCTCCATGATTTTGAGCCTTAAAAATTCCTTCTCTACACTTCTTTATACTCCTTTTCCCTCTACTTTTGACTTATCTCGTATCTCTCTCCCTAAAGGTGTTTAAAAAATCCTCCTTGCATCTGTAAAGCCTAAAATTTATAAAGAAAACGTCATGATAGAATCATGGTGTCATTAGTGAGCCCATGGTGCTTCACAAGAATCAGGCGGACAAAAAACTTTGGAGCACCGTAGCATTGTGTGCTGCCCTATTGGATGCAAATTTGCATCTTGTTTTGTTTTGTGCTGCAGGTGTCATAACGCAATTTCAGGCATCTTAGTGATGTTCTTTCGAGTATTTGGACTACAATAAATGTTGTAGTGTCTTCTTTACTCACTCGGGCTATGATTTTTTCTCAATTTTATCCATTTATGTCCCGCTTCATCTCGATTATTAATTCCTGCAAAATATATTTTATGTGTGTAAATCTATCATAAAAAATTAAAACTAATAAATGATTCAAATACAAATCTCATGAAATGTAGCTCACGGGGTATGCTATCATGCCCTAGTTTGTTGGTACAAGTAATTGAGATCGTTGGGATGTACAATTTGCGTCAAACTTGTGAATGAATACTTGTAGCCCACCTGCTGAACAAGGTTCTTTGATAGTCTTTCGAGATTACCAGTTCTAAATGGACCCACCATTGTACTTCTGGAGAAGGGTCCCAAACAGGAAAAAGAACATCAAGGAGCATAAGAATGGATTTTCAACGCTTGATATCGTTGAGATTGACTCTAGAACGATCAATTAACACAAGAACATTAGCTTTCTCCTTTCCCTTGATTTTTCTAGCTTTATTATGTAACGTTCTTTGGGATTTTGTTGTTTTACATTGAATATGAGTAGCTAAGTTACTTTATCTTGGGGATTGATAATGTAGCCATTAAATTTATGGATTGATTACTTTATTTTCTTGATTGAACGAGTTTGAATATTCTATTTATGTTTCTTTATACTTAATACTTTTAATCTACTGGTCATTGATTGATTAGATTTAAAACTTTATGCTCAAAATGTGGTTTAGAGTTAGGATTGGGATATATATAACTAAAGCAGTTTTAATATCGGGAAATTTAGAATTCTTTTAGAGGTCGTTAAAAGTCTTATTCATTAAAATCCTTACTTGTTATTGAAAATAGATAGAGATATTGGTTTTTTAATTAGTAAGTAGTATTAATTAGTTTGCGCTTGGGAGAGGTAGCTGAGATTTGAGAGTTCTTGGTCTATAGAATTAGTAGTTCATTCATTCTTCGAATTGGGGCTTTAAGTTTGTAGAAATGATTAGGCAGTACTCCCCACGATTCCGATCAAGAGTATGCGCCTATCCACCCATTAAATAAATGACTATCAGAAACGAAATAATCTCTTATTTAGTAAGTCCCATTTTTATCAACGAAAAAAAATGGAAAGAATCCAATTACAACAACAAAAAGAAAACATATCTTTTTTATTCTTTCTTATCTCCATCTATTACTATATTCATTTCTTTCCGATATCGCTATTTATAGAGAGAGAATTCGTAGTGATTAAGTACTCAATTCATAGATTCAATAGGTGAAATCAATTCCTTAGGACTTTATTCCCATTTATTTTTTTTCTTGGTTCTTGCATGATTATTTCTTTAATTCTATTCTCTCATTTGAATTTGATGCTCTAAATAAAATTGAACGATTGTATTTGTGGTACTCAAGTAAGCCTAGCTAGAAATTCAATTCAGAGGATATCGGTATTCATTTACCATCTACATTAAAACTTGACCCCGTACAGTTATGGTAAGTAATTTCTGTTACAAGCTTGGCATTGTTGCTGAGGATTGTGAATTATTAAATTTTACTTGATATCATGGAGAACTTCTGATGTAAACATGCAAATAGAGTTTCTTGGAGAATTATGAATGTTCATCTTATTAGGGAGGCCACCACCTATTTATAGAAACTGCTGGACAACAACTCATAAAGTAACTACAAGTTACCCTATGGTAACTACCAAACTGATTTAAAATAGAATACAACAAACTAATTCTTAACAGAAAACTAACAGCTAGCTGCTACATCAATTTTCCCTACCCTAAAATATAACTTGTCCTCGAGTTAGGTAGATATTGTAAAGTCATCCGAAGGGTGATAATTATACAAATCAGCAATGTTGAAGACAGGGCTTATGTTATACGTTGCTGGAAGTTGTAGCTTGTAAGAATTGGATCTATAACGTTCAAGTATTGGAAAGGGGGCTAGCTTCTTTTTCTTTAGCTTAGAGTATGTCCCTGTAGGGAATCTGCTTTTTCTCAAATGAATCATGACCAAATCTCCCACTTGAAATTCTTTCGAACGACGTCCTTTGTCAGCTGTAGCTTTGTATTTCTCATTTGACTTGGCTATGTGATCATGAACTTCCTGATGGAGCTCTTGAATTCTGTTGGCCATTTCCTCTGCTTCAAGACTGAGATTAACAGAGGAAGGTAGATTAGTTAGATCTAAAGTTAATCGAGGGAGCTTAGTGTAAAATACCTCAAATGGGGACTTCCCTATAGTTATAATCTTCCTGTGGTTGTAGGTGAACTCTGCTTGAGCCAAAGATATGTTCTATTCCTTAGGATGGTCACCAAACTCGCCACTGATACATCTAATAAGGTCGCCCAACGACCGGTTTATAACCTCTGTCTGACCATCCGTTTGTAGATGGCTAATGGTGCTAAATTTTAATGATGTATCAAATTTTTTCCATAGGATATGCCAAAAGTGACTTAAAAACTTAACATCGCGATCATAAACTATTGACTTGGTAATTCCATGAAGACATATAATTTCTCTAAAAAATAGAGTAGCAATAGCCACCACATCAGATGTCTTTTTACATGCTAGAAAGTGTGCTATTTGACTAAATCTGTCTACAACCACCATCAAGGAATCAAACCCCTATTGTGTTCTAGGCAGGCAAAGGACAAAGTCCATTGAAAGATCCTCCCATATGTTCTCTGGGATAGGTAAAGGTGTGTAGAGTCCTGTGTTTTGTATGGTACCTTTATAAGTCTGACATGTAAAACATTTGGAAATATAGTTTGTGACATCTTTGCAGATTTGTGGCCAAAAGAACCGAGCAGTAACTATATCAAAAGTTTTGTCTCTGCCTAAGTGACCCGCAAGGCCACCCGTGTGGACATCATGTAAAATGGCCTCCTCAATGGATGTACGAGGAATACATAGTGTATTCCCTTTAAAAAGATACTCTTCTACTATATGGAAATCATCTACTGCAATATGATTGCAGCATTTATACCAAATATCTTGGAAACTATGTCTCCTCCAAACCTGTCTAAGAGATATTAAAAGGCCACAATTTCACCTTCAAGAAGTGTCAAAAGGTTGCTTTTTCGGCTTCAAGCATCAGCGACTTTATTAGTGCTACCGCTTGATGTTTGATGACAAACTCAAACCACTGTAGAAAAGATGGCCATCGCGCATGCATGCGACTTATAGTTTTCTGAGTGTGTAAAAACTTTAAAGAGAAATGATCAGTAAATAAGATAAACTCGTTGCTTAAAAGATAGTGTTCCCATTGTTTTAAAGAGCAGACTAAAGCATAGAGTTCTTGTTCATATGTGCTCCACTTTTGTCTAAAGGGGCTAAGTTTCTCACTAAAGTATTCAATAGGATGACTATTTTGTGAAAGGATGATTCCTATTCCTATTCCAGAAGCGTCTACAGCTACTTCAAAGGGAAGATCAAAATTTGGTAGTGCTAAAACTAGGCTTAAGGCTTATTTTACTCGTATAAGGTGGAAACTTTCAATTTGTGGCTGTCCCCATGAGAAATGTCCTTTCTTTAGGCAATTGATTAGAGGAGAGACAATTGAACTAAAGTTTCGAATAAATTTTTTATAGAAAGATGCAATCCCTAGAAAACATTGGACATCCTTTACTGTTTTTGGTTTAGCCCATTCTGTTATTGCTTTAATTTTTACACGGTTCATGCTGATTTTGTTATAGCCAATAATAAATCCTAAGAAAGAAATTTCAGTGGTTACAAATAAGCATTTCGTCATATTTATGACTAGTTTATTGGATGCCAAGTAGAGAAGACCAACCTAAGGTGTTGAATATGGTCAGTCATGCTTTGGCTATAAATGAGGATATCATCAAAATAAACAACAACGAATTTATTGATGAAAGGAAGCAAAACCTGGTACATAAGCCGCATGAAGGTGCTTGGTGCGTTAGAGAGTCCGAATGGCATAACTAGCCACTCAAATAAGCCTTCATTTGTCTTAAACTCCGTCTTCCATTCATCGCCCGGTCGAATTCTAATTTGGGGGTAACCACTCTTTAGATCGACTTTAGAAAAGATTGTAGCTCTTCCCAATTGATCTAATAGGTCGTTGATTCGAGGAATGAGGAATCTATACTTTATGGTTATTTTATTGATTGCTCTACTGTCCACACACATGCGCCATGTGCCATCCTTTTTTGGTGTAAGGAGGGCGGGCACAGCGCAAGGACTCAGGCTCGGTTGTATATGCCCCTTATCGAGTAATTCCTGAATTTGATCATGTAATATCTTATACTCAGATGGGCTCATACGATAATGGGGTAAGTTAGGTAAAGTAGCTCCCGGAAGAAGGTCAATGTTATGCTGTATATTCCGAAGGGGTGGTAGCCCATTCAGCATGTCTACAATAATGCTGAATTCATTTAATAACTATTGTACTACTAGGTGAATATTATTTATGCCCTCATCATAGCCAAAATCCTTGATAATAAAACCAAGGACAGACTGATTAGCAATACAATTTTTGGCAGAAGAGATGTTAAATAAGCTGCTTTTCCCTTTGTCACTGTCTTTCCGTGGGAGGGTTTTAGATGGGTTCAATGGAAGTAGCACCACCTTTTTCCTCAACCAAATGAATTCGTACGTATTATCCCGTCCCTTATGTAAGGCTTGAGTATTGTATTGCTATGGACGTCCTAGTAAAACATGGCAAACATCCATGTCTAATACATCACACACTATTTGATCTTTATAGGTAGCTCCAATAGAAAGGGTCACAGTGCATGTATGCGTAACTTGGGTTTCACCTCCCTTATTGATCCAAGACACCTTATATGGTGCAGGGTGAGGAGATAAGGGTAAATGCAAAGCCATGATCAACTTACTTGCCATAATGTTTTCTGTACTTCCACTATCGACTATGATGTTGCAAATCTTACCATTGATCGTGCATCTTGTCTTGAAAAGAGCATGACGTTGGTGGGGTAATTCTGATTTAGGTGTTAGAATAACTCTCTCAAGAACACAAGAAACTAGTTCCCCGTCGTTTGGTTCGGTATACTCGATCTCTTCTTCAAGATCATTAACACTGTCTTCTTGACCATTTTCTTCTTCTACCAATGTAATGACTTTCCTTTGAAGACATTCATTAGATAAGTGGCTGGTTTGCCCACAACGGAAACACTTACCTAATGTTGGGCGGTTGTATCTGTTGCTATTCTTCTTTCCTGCCACATTATCAGTTGATTTACCTTTATCAAGATCAAGTTCAGATTGTTTACCTTTCATTGCGCTTGACGTTTGGAGAGGAGAAGAGAGATTGTCTCCGGAAGCAGCCATCTTTTTGGATGTTCCTCCTTGTTCCCACGTGGTTCTTCTTGAATATTGCTTCTTGAAACAATTACCAATCTGTTCTTCGATAGTGGTTGCCGTGGAAATAGCTTCATTTAAGTATCCTATTGGTTGCAAGGCTATCTGTTCTTTAATGTTAGCGTGCAAGCCGCCAATGTATCTTACAACTAAGTAATGTTGACTTTCCACCAAATTGGTTCTTGCTCCTAATCGATGAAATTCTTTCGTATAATCTGCTATAGACCTTGAACCTTGTTTACAATTTTGATATTGGTTGTACAAGATTTGTTCAAAATTAACCAGAAGAAAACATTCCCTCATAAGTTTCTTCATTCTTTCCCAACTCCGAATAGGTTGTTTGCCATATCTTTGCCTATTGATTTCTAATTGATCACACCAAGCAGAGGCTCCCCCATTTTAGTTTAAAAGCCATTAATCTAACTTTTTTGTGTCCTGGAGTTCCCATATAACTAAACAAACTTTCTACATTTTTTATCCAATCCAAAAATCTCTCTATATCCATTTTGCCATGAAAACTAGGAAGGTCAATTTTCATCTTATACTCACTGTTTTTTTGTTGTCTAGCTCAGTTAGGATACCTACCAAACCTTTCACCTTCGAATTCCGACGGTTGTTCCTCTTCATCACTTGAGGAGTCAAACATTTGGTCATGTCGCTGCTGGAATAATGGATTCCGATTGACTTTGGCGCATTTGCTGTGGTTCTTGAAAGTTTCTTTGCCTAGATGAACTTCTTGCAGCCTTCTTGGTAGGGCTGCTTGCCTATCTTCCAGATAGGTGTTTCTTCGGTCCTCAACTCCAACTTCTTGATTCATTCTTGTTTGGGGATGAGGAGAAGTTCTCACCGGAGTTTGTTGCACACTCAACGTCTCAAGTTTTTCATTGATGGTTTCCAGAATGTGTTTAATCTCACATACATCCTTTTGGATAGTTTTCACTTCTCCTTCAACCGATAACAAGCGTGCGGTTGATGATCGTGATGAGAGAATGAAATGTTGTTCCATTTCTTTGTTGACAAGAGAAGGATCGTTCATTCTCTTCCCTGCCATACGAGTGCCTAAAAAGTTTGGGTGCTCTGATACCAATTGATGTAAACTTGCAATAGAGTTTCTTGGAGAATTATGAATGTTTATCTTATTAGGAGGCCAACAAAGCTGCTGGATAACAACTTATAAAGTAACTACAAGTTACCGTGTGGTAACTACCAAACTGATTTAAAATAGAATACAACAAACTAATTCTTAAGAGAAAACTAACAGCTAGCTACTACATCAACTTCCTTGGTTTTAGTTCAGAGAGTTTTTTTTTTCTTTTGTATATATTTTCTTTATCTTGATTTTTTTCTTTTAGTTTTTTTTTTAGTTTTTTTTTTATTGTTTTCCTGGTTGTTTGGATGAGTGGTCTATGCTTCTATGTGAATTCGTGAACCACCCAAGGTCCTGGTTGTTTTCCTAGTTGTTTTCCGTTTTATAATTATGAGTGGTCTCTTGTGAGGAGTCTTTAACCACCCAAGGTCCACCACCATCATTCAATTACCCATTTTATGACCATGTGAATTTTTATGTCAATTATGATTGTTTTCTGGAAAATAAAGTATTTAATTATTACCATTTTGAATATATGAATTATGAAAATTCTTTGTATGGATGATAAAAAAAAAATCTTTGTATGGTAATAATGAAAGTATTTGGAGCCAAAATTATCCAAATCAAATTGAGAAAAAATTCTTCCCTTGAAGATCTGTTGCGATAATACACTTGGGAATGTAGAATTAAAAATTTTTATGTAGAAGAATAAGAAGGATTGGGTAGGATAGAGGCCACATTGGAAGAAAGTTGGGCTGCACTAAGCCATTTAGAAATACAACTTAGTCAGTTAATGACTCAATTACAACCACACATGAGCAAAATTTTTCCATATCAGCGAGGCAGGAACCTATAAAATTATTTGCATTGATAATGAATATGAGTTGGAAAACTTTGAGTGGGCAGAACCTATAAAGCTATGTGCATTGATAGTGGTTGGAGTACTTTCAGTAATAGTGATAGCGGACTACATGAGCTATATTTCATGAGATTTATATTGGAATTATTTGTTAATTTACGTTTATTTATGACAGATTTACACACATAAGATATATTTTGTAGGAATGAATAATCAAGAGAAAACGAGACATAAATGAATCAAATTGAGAGGAAAATCACAGCCCAAGCTAGTAAAGAAGACATTACAACACTTATCAGACTCCAAATATCCAAGAGAATAGCATCAGGACACCCGAAATGCACCAGGACACCTGCAACCGAAATATAAGAAAGTGAGAATGACTCGAGATGGCAGCGCCTAGGCTCTGGCCATAGTGTTGCAGAGCTGCCCTACAACATCACAGTGCTCCGAACTCAACCCGATTTTTTCCCTTTGCAGCACCATGGTGTCGTGGTACTATCGCGACTTTTTCTTAATAAAATTATGTTTTACAGCCGTCTCTTGGGAAATTTTGACACACTTTTGGGAGAGAGACATTAGATAACTTGAAAATAGAGAGAAAATGAGCATTAAGGAGCTTAGAGAAGGGATTTTCAAGGCTCGAGATTGTAGAGATTGAGTCGGGAACGATCAATCAACACAAAGATTTAGTTTATTTCTTTTCCTTTTATTTTTGTAGTTGGTTATGGAACTTTCTTGGAGACTTTATTGTTTTATATTGAATATGTAGTGTATCTAAGTTCCTTTGTCTCAAGGATTGATGTAGCCATTGAATTTTATGGATTAATTATTTAGTTATCTTGATTGAATGTTTATGAATCTTCTATTCATGTTTCTCTATGCTTAATGTTTTTAATCTATTGGCCGTAGATTGATTGATTTTAGACTTGAAATCTTATGCTCAGGAGATGTGGCTTAAAGTTAGAAGTGAGATTCATAACTAAAGGAGTTTTAAGAACGGGAGATTTAGAAGTCCTTTAGATGTCGTTAAAAGACTTGTTTAATAAAGCCCTTGTTATAGAAACTAGATAGGGATATTGGTTTCTTAATTGGTAAGGAGAATTAGCTTGTATTCAAGAGATTAGCTTGTATTCAAGAGATGCAGTTGAGATTTGAGAGTTTTTGACCTATAGAATTAATAATTTGTTCAATCTCGAAGAATTAAGTAGTTGGTTCTGTTAAGGATCCCACATTGAAAAGAAAAGAGACTTAACAAGAGTTTATAATAGACATGAGCTACTCCTCTTATTGTCAATTAGTTTTGAGATGGAACCCATGAATATTAATAGGTTCAATATAATTGAAATCAATTTTCTATGACCTTTCTCCCCATTGCGATTGTATGTTGCTCTTATAATGCCATTTCTTTCGGTTTAGTCCCAATTCCCGACAGACTCCACAACAACATACCGCAATTCACGACTATCTTAAAGAGCCGTTTTGAGTAATGTTATATCTAGGATATGTGTTGGAAAATTCTATTCTAACTATGTTGGATAAAATAAGTGAGGTTTTTTGATATTCTCTACTGAAAAGAAAAAACAAAAGTGATAAATAAATAATATGAAAAAAAGTATATGTGAAAGTAATATTATTTTAGGACAGAAAGAGCTCCCCTGCTGTGGTTATTTAGGACCACATTTGAGTAATCTGAATTTTGATGCTTGACTACAGAGGACGAACTACCATTAGTGAAATGCATAAATTTGGGGGAAGCAATAAAAGTTTAAATTTTTGTGTAAGACTTCTTTGTGTCGACGAGGACTAGACACTAAAATATGAATGGATTTCACACACCAATGAGATCTAAATTGACACAGTTAAGTGTAATCTATTTCCTTAACTTTTATTGTTAATTAACAGTAAAGAAACCAATGATCATTTAGAATTATTTCTCAAACTTCAGGGGTAAAAAATGTTCATTTAAAACTTCAGGGACCAAATTGACACATACTTTAAACCCAAAAGTGTTCATTTTGAAACTTTAGGGACAAGTAGACACCTACCTCAAACCTCAGAGACCAAAAATATATTTTACCTATAATTAAAATATAAAAATTGTATCCTTTCAAAAAAAAAAAATTACAAAAATTGTAGTAAAACTAGCTCCCAATATATATATATATATATATTTTATCTTTTGCTTAATATCACCAACAACCCAAATAGTTAATTATAGATGGCCCAGATATTAATTTAATCAATAATTCAAAGATTCTTTAAAGTAAATACCACGGAAACTTGATAATTAGCATTTACTCTTTTTTTTTTAAGTTGGAGATTCAAACTCCACCCTCCCAATTTGTTTGTTGTACTAAAAAAAATTATTTGTTGTACTAAAAAAATTAAAGTAATAAATCAAATGGTGAAAAATTTGTTTGGTTGGTTTAAAATAAAACTTCAAAATAGGAGATTGTTTCACTAGAAAATCATGTCCATGTTAGTTGTCTCACATTATCGGCCACTCAAGAAATACTTTTTTTTTTAATTTATTTTTAAATACAACATCAAAATGGAGATTCGAACTCAGAGATAAATACTTAATCAGTTGAGCTATGTTCAAGTTAATCAGTTGAGCTAAGAAGTTGAACTTCTATATATACTATTTAATGTATAACAAAGTTGGAATGTTACTATGTCATTCTAAATAATGGTTGAATTCTATTTTAAATAAGTTATTCATTCAATAATTATTGAATACATATTATAGTAATTATCAAATCCTTTTCTTACATTCAACTTTTTTCCAAGTTACCAGTTAGCCTAGAGTCTTGTTGACGAAATGGTATATATTTTATTGGTAAAGCCCACAAAATATTATTTTTTATTTTTAAAATGAAAAACATTATTATATTTCATTTTTGAAAAAATCATTTAAAATGAATAATTTAAATTTCTATCTCGAGTTAATTCATAGTATAAACCATATATTTTGTAACGAGTTCAAATTCATATACATGATAAATAAATATCAAATAATGACAGATATATAGTACTATAGTTTTTGTTTAATTTCTTCTTTAAATTATATGTGTGGTGTCAATTGTACATAGAAAAAATAAAATTATTTTTGAGTTTTTAGTTAATTATTTAAAAAAAATTTAATAAAATAAAAAGAAATATAATAATATTAAATAAGATTTTACTAAATATTTCAAGTGTCATTCTTTTCTTGTATCTTTATATAGACAATTCAATCCTATCTTCTAAACTAATATCAAATTGTTTGTCTACATGGAGTTATAATTTTTAGTATTTTTTTTACAAAATTTTTTGGTATTTATACTAAACAAAATAATATCATACATAATAGTTTATTATAGTTTAGTAACCTATGTTATTTAATCTAAATATTTTATATCATGAATCTATTTAAATGAGTTTGTATCTCCACCACTATATATATATATTTATATACACATGTTAAATCGAGCATAGCTCAACTAGTTAAGATACTTATTTCGACCAAATGATCATGAGTTCGATCTATCCATCATCCTCACATATTGTACTAAAAAAAGAAAAAGAAATTTTTATCTATGATGAAGATCAATACAATCTAGGTGAAGGAGTGAGAACGACCATGAGGAGGAAAAAAAGTAGGAATTAAGATGGAGAGGAAATGATGCAAGGAGAGGAAAAAGCTTGGAGATAAAAAATGAAAAGGACACAAAATATTATAATTCTTATCAGTGGACCATAAGATTTTGGGAGAGATCACATTGCCACTTTCAGAAAATATCTCTCTCCCATAAAATAAGGCTTTTATATATATATATATATATATATATATATAAAAGGTGATGTGGTTCTACTAAATAGTTTCCTTCAACTTTTTTCCATTTGATCTTTTGAGTTACTTTATGATAATGGGTTTCATGAATCTAAAAGGCCTCTTCATGCAATTTTTCTTTTTGATAAAATAAAATTTTGATTTCTTATTTTCCTTACTAGTTCCAACCTAAAATTTGTTGCATGACTTTAAAAGTGAGAAAAACGAAGTTTGAATTGAAATTCTGAACGTGTAGCACATTTTTTCTAAAAATTTAGAAATAATTACCTTGTAAAAGTAATTACAAATATAATAATTTTAAAAAAATAATTGTACACATATATAGTTTTTTTTAACTAACTTATTAATGGTTGATTAACATTAACAATGTTACATTAATATGTCTTTATTTTATGTCATCAGTTAACAAAAATTTATAATTAACCTAAATATGGATCACCTATATTAATTAGTATTTCTCATTCTTTAAAGGTCCGAGGTTAAATCTCTCAACCTATATTTTTTGTTTAAAAAAAACTATATTAATCATAACAACTACCTATTAACTCTCTTATCTTTTCGATGTGGGATTTTAACATGTCCCCTCAAGATTGTGTCTTTGCTGGCTGATCGATCTTGGTCGGATCTCATTTTTAGACCGGATGTTCGTTTGAGTGTTTTGAAGTTTCATCTCAAAACCAATAGACAATAAGATGAGTAATAATTCATGGTCTATTATAAACGTTCCTTATGCTTTCGATGTGGAATCCTTAACAGATGCCAACTTGAGTATGGTTAAGGTATATATTACCAATCAAAAATCCGGAGTCTCGAATCCTATCCCGCATGTTTAATGGGAAAAAAAGAAAAAAACTATTTTCAGTTCCTCTCCAAAAGGCATGAGACTTCGGCAAGAAACCTTATTTTCAGTCACTTTCCGAATCTGAGCGATGTGTCTGTTTCCATGTGGTGTGTGATTGGAGTAATGGTCCGACAAGTTTGTAGTGCGGTAGTGGGGCGGGCGGGCAAAGTGGAGCCGCGCACGCGGGCCGTCCATCGCCTGCCCCTCCCCTGCCCTCGCCCTCTCTCTTGCCATCGTTTGTTGATCTGTCACTTTTCTACACCACTACTTTTCTTTTCTCTAGAATGCTCTTCTAACCAAACGTTTGGCATGTTCATAATGTACCGAGATGTTTTGGGAATGAGATGGTTTTGTGTGAAAAGTCTAAGTAGTAGAGAGAGATTTATTTCATGTGATGGAACATTGACATGACATGTGACGTTTGAGCAAAATCATGTGACACATGTAAAGAATCTGGCATTGCATTCAAATGAGAGAGATATCCTGAGATGTATGCACCTACGAGAGAATATCATTAAGAGAAGTTTTTTAAATAATTAATGGATTGTGTATATATATACACGGACCAACAGGATGCGTCTTTCTTCTCAGCACGGTTAAGTATGTTTGACTTGAGTAATTTTAGGTTGGGTGTGTTGGGAGTGCAAGCAATGTCTCGTATCAACTAGGAAATGGGACAATATTGAGACTTTTTGGGCGTGAAACCAAAAACAAGATCCTGACTAGACAATATCATATATCATTTGGTTTTAAGAATAAGAGGGGTATTAATATAATTTATACAATAGTGGAAAACCCTAAAAAAAATAGGATGTTATTCAAAAAGTTATATAATTGTAGGTTTCTTATTGATATATCCACGTATATTAGCAATATACTTCATTTTACGTATATCGTGATATACCTAAATAAAATATATCTTCAACACTAATATAACACTAATATATACTTGATATTAGTTAGATTAGTAATATAAATAATCTACAAAATACTTAAATATATCACTTATATATAATCCATATGCCTAATATGAAATATATCAATCTTCATACTAAATATATGAAATGATGTACTTTATCTTAGATGTATCGCTGATAAGTTTTATTTGTGTTGAAGATTTTTGTTTAAGTACATTGCTTATTGATATATCAAGTACATCAGTTGTATAACCGATATACCAAATACTAATTAAATATATCATTAGTATTACTAATATACATAATTTACTAAATTTATGAATGATAAAGTATATCATTGATAAATTGTCTTTGGAGATTTTAGTTTAAGTGACATTGTAAGTTTTTTATTGATATATGAAGTATATCAATAATATACTTCATTTTAGATGTATCACTCATATAACTAGCTAATATACTTAATATGAAATATACTACTAATGTACTGGATAGTCGATATATTAATACGAGAGTTTTTCTCATTTTCAAAAACTACCTATTTGTAAGGGTATAACCGACTTTTTTTTTTTGCTAGACCTTTGGGTTTTTGTTATATTTGCAAATTAGAAAATTAGTCACAATTAACTATTAAATTTTTGTTAAATTTGCCACTGAAAAAAACCTATAATATGTATCTAATATGAAAATAACTCAACCCAAACTAAGAGGTTCATGAGACACATATCGCCAAACTATATTAAAAAAAGAATGAGAAAAAACTAAATTAAATGCGGCGGGTCTTAAAATAATAGTGGTCAAAGTAGTCTCATGAGATAATACAAGATAAAGTTTATCATCTAGAGGAAGAAATCAGAATATTGGTTTAGATTTGTGCATGATGGTCCCACCAACAACAATAACAACATAACAACATTCGGGTCTATGTATTACTTGATACTAACTTTTCATCTATAAGTTGATATTTCTATATATTCATGAATTCTACGTAAGCTTGAGTTACTAAAAAAATAGATAAAATTACAGAAAACATCAATAAAATATACTAATACGAACATAATACTATATTGCCAATTTTTAACTTATTAAAAATAGTTAAATATTTATTTGTTATTTTAAATTTTATTACAAATTTTTAAGTTTATAACTTTTTCAAAATTATTTATCTGAGATTAATATTTTATCAATATTTTATTAATACTTTCACAAAATTAACACGTGGATATAGAAATATTGCAAGAGAATGAAAGGAAAAAGAATGGTCAAATAAGAGACGGAAGGGGAGGGAAAGGATGTGATTGTGAAGAAGCCAGATGGAGCATAGTTAAGTTGAGGCCCTCCTTCGGAGTATTATTCTCTCTCTCTCTCCCCCATCGTTTGGAATTTTCAAAAAAAAAAAAAGAAAAAGAAAAAAAAAAGAGATCGGTTGGATAATGTTCATCTTTCTTGATTTCTATTTTCCATTTTTTATTTTAAAATTTTTTTCTATATATTTGAAGAAAGATAAACAAAATAACGTTACATCTTTTAATTTATTTAAAAAGATGAAAAGGTAACTATTTCTTCTTCTTCTTTTCTCAAATTATAAATTAAAAAAATTATACTTTTACTTTGAAAATAAATTTTAAAAACTACTATGTTACTTTTTTTACTTTTGTATATTTATTATGCATTTATAAGTTAAAAATTAATTAAATAATATTCTTTTATTTATGTTGTTTTTACATAAACAAGAAATCAAATATTTTCACCCTAAAATTTTGGTTTCTTAAAAGTGAAAAAAAAGTACACATTTTTTAAATCCTACCATTAAAAAATAGGTAAGAATGAAGGAAAACATTATCAAATAGACCACGTGAAATGCTTCACCCTTTCTAATATCAATTTTTGTAATACCTAAAAAGGGAAAACAAAATATTTTACATGTTAAAAGAAATTTAGGGCATATTGATAACTATTTTACTCTTTTGTTTTGTTTTTTTTTTCTTTTTGGGTGAGATTTGAGTTAAAAGAATTTTTTTTTTCCCCAAAAGAATAGGAAGTTAAAATTTGTTAACTTCCGAAGGTTACTTTCTTTAATCCATTCTTATTTTAAGAACAATTGAAAATATTTGTACCTTACAACATACCATAACTTCAACTTTGCCAATTACTCGATCATAATTTTTTAAAACAACTCTTAAATTCTGCCATAGTTTTGTAAATATTTCAAAAACATAATTAAACAACATATAGAAAAAAATTAGTATAAAGTTATTTCCTTGAGGGAAAAAAAAGAATGATAAGACTCTTACCTAACCCATTCTTTTTCTCTCTCCGGCCAAAGTGTCAAAAATTAATCATTTGTTAATCATTCAACGAAAAGAAGGAAATAACTTTCACTAACAACATATTTTAAATTGTTCATTGGATCTAACCATAGTAAGACAATCTTCATCACCAAATCGCATTAAAAATTTATTTTGAAAAGATCGTGAGGATGAATCAAAAGTATATTATTTATTAAAAGGAAAAAAAAACGTCTGTACCAATATTCTATTGCACTTGATTTTAATGTTTGAATTGAGAAACCTGTGACACCCAACAAAGCACAGTGGCAAGAAAGTGACATGGTGGGCTGTAATGATTGAGGAGAGAAAATAAATCATACTGTTTATGCAAAGGTCTGCACAATGATACTTTACGAACCTAGCTCGAATCCGGTCCTCGGCTCGATCTGAACACAAGAGTGGGCCTGCACAAGAGGGTAAACACTCCGACGCTCAAGTCAGTATAGGTCGGACTCCGTATTTAGTTCGAGGTGAGATTCGATACCTAAGTGTGAAATGAGGCCCTCTATTTATAGGTGGTGGATCCGACAGTGCTCACGGCCGATGGTTACATGTTTTTTTCCTCATGTCGGACCTGTCGGGTTCCGAGCAGATCGAACTCGAGTCAGGTCGAACTTTGGCATGCGTACTTAGCCTTTTTTCCAATGGGTGACCCCGACCTCTTCAGCAGGTTCGAGGTGGACCTGGGATTCTTTAATCCTTGGACACCAGTAAGCGTCTTCCACGTGTCCAAGGTATTTTTACCCCCAAACATTGGCCCCCTCTCTGTCAGGTTCGATCTCGACCTGGCAGAGAAGCGAACCTGACAGAGAAGTTGATCCGATTCCATTTTGGACACGTGGCGACTTTTAATTCGTAAAGACAATATGACCGTTGTGGAAGATGTTTCGATCTGCCAGGCTGTCGGAGCACTCAAGTATCTCGTCGTTACGAATTTCGAGGTGATCCTGGCCACTCGTTCATTACACGTGTATGGCGTAGAGGATTTTCTGATTAGCTATAAATAGTTCTGAGACTACAGGTCAAACCTTACGTCCCTGAATTTCTGGAGTTCGATCTGAAACCAGCTCGAACCCTTCGTAGGTCAGTCACTTTTCCTTGTTTTTCCTCGGGATGAGGACGAGGCCGAGCTACTAAATGTTGACCAGCTTCTTGGGTGCTTTGAGGCCAAGAGGATAGCTAAGAAGCCAGGTCGGTATTATATGTGTGCAAGGAAAGGCGCAGGTGGTATAGTCAAGGGGCCGACCTCCATCAAAGGATGGGTAGGGAAGTGGTTCTTTGCCTCTGGAGAATGGCTGGCAAAGGACGAATCAGGTCGTCCCTTCTTTGACGTGCCTGTTAGGTTTGGGAACCTAGGTATGAGGTCGTTATGTTTACTTCTTTCATCTTTAAATCTTTTCATTCTAACTTTTTCTAACTTGAATTCTTTTTTGTCTTGTGCAGTGTAGATCAAACCGATTCCCGAGCTCACACAAGCCTCCTTCGACACCCTCAAGTATTACAAGGATCACTTCCCAAGGGGCCGGAAGATCGGAACCTTGGTGACTGACAAACTGCTCCTCGAATCTTGGTTGTTGGACTACAACCCCTTGGTACGTCCAGTTGAAGCTTCGAGACCGAACTCCGAACTTGGTAAGTCGAGCTCGACCTTACTCCAACTTACATTTCAATTGTTCTTTCTGACATCTTGCTTTAACTGCCTTGCAGCAATGGTGTGCGGATTCACTAGCAGTGTGAAGCGCAATTCTAAGGGCTGTGCTCACGCCCTAAAGACTGTTCAAAGCACTGAGCCTGCGACTCCTGCTGTGGCTCAGCCTGCGGTTCAGGACAAGGCTGGGCCATCCTCTGAAGTTCCAACTCCGATGATCGATTTGGACTCCACTGGGGAACACTACAGAGAGAAGCGCTCGAGGAATGAATCCGGGGCGTTAGACGTGTCGCCTCTTTGCGAGGTGAGGGAGGGCTCTCCTCTGAAGAAGAGAAGGAAAAAGAAGAAAGCCACCTCCTCCTCGGAGGTAAGACCTCGTGGTCCCCTGCCCACGAGCCATACCGACCTGATGGACGACCCTGAAGCTCGGATGGAGGGGACGTCCGACGTGAAGATGGGGTTCAGAATGGAACCGTCAAGCTTCGGGGTGAAGGACCAGGTGTCTCGCATCTCAGCTGCATGCTTGGATCGCTGTCTCAGGAGAGCATCCAAGTTTGTGAGCGATCCAGGGTCCGTGCTGCAACAAACAATTGACCACGCTGCCGAGGTGACACTTGCTTCTATTTTTGCTTTTGTTATTTATTTACTTTTTTAACCCATAGTTCGGTCTAACCATCATGGGCTTGGTCTTCGCAGGCGTTTATTGCCTCCATTCATTCAGCGGTTATGATCAAGGTCGAGCTGGATGGGAGGCAGGCCTTGGCAGCGAAGGAGAGGGAGAACTTCTCTGGTGCCTTAGAGGTTGCCACCACGCTGAAGGGCGAGCTGCTAAAGGCCCGAAGCGAGGTGGATATTTTGAGGACCGAGGTGGAAGCCAAGGCCGAGCTGCTGAAGAGGGAGGATGAGAGGCATAAGGCCCACCTCCGAGCTGCCCACGCCATCACTAAAGGGTTGGAGAAGGAGAAGTTCCAACTCCTAAAGGAGAAGGATGACATGCTCCAGCCCCTCGAGGCAAAGGACGTTGCAATTGGGCGTCTCACTGCTGAGCTCAAGGTGGAGAAGGAACGCCTTGCCAACGGAGCTATTCTAGAAGCAGTCTTCAGGCAACACCACGACTTTGATCGGTTTGCCAAGGATTTCAGCGATGCAGGCTTCAAATTCCTAATGAAAGGCATTGCTGCTGACATGTCCCACCTCCAAGTCGACCTGGGCGATCTGAAGAAGAGGTATGCTGAGAAATGGGCTTCTGGGCCTAACGGCACTCCAGGTCCTGCATCCCTGGTAGAAAATTACGTCAGAGATCTAGACTCTGATTACTCCGACCTGGAAGAAGACGATGCCCTTAGTCAGGAGCCTAACGGTTGTCACTACCCAAGAAGAAGTTCCTTCGCAACAGGGCAGATCTCAGGAGGTCAACCTTCTGGGTTCCCAAGGCGAGCTATCCTCTCACCTCGGGAGCAACTGAGATTCCTTGTAGATTTTGTTGTTTTTTTTTTATTATTTTTGTAAGTCTCAGGGCAGAGCTGCAAGGTATACAAGTCTTGGCTCTATCCTTCAATCAATGAAGTCTTCATTCCCTTACTTCTGTGCATCTAACTCTGTCTCTTTCTTTCATTACTTTTTCCTTAAGCTTTTGAACTTGCTTTCACAACTCTAAACTACTATATGAATAATTTTACCTCGCACCTCTAACTCGTGTGTTTAAAGGATTGAATGTGGGATGAACTCTTTTCACATCGCACATTTCACTTAAGGTTTGACTTTGAGAGTTTCTTTCTCTGGTCTTTTATATTTCTCCTCGAACTCGGAAGTTCAAAAGATAATATTAAACAATTTTGAAATTTTCACATCGCACCTTTAACTTAAACGTTCAAAGGATTGAATTTTGATTCGCAATTGATTTTGAAATCGCACCTCGAGCCCGTGGGTTTTGAGGATTGAATTTAATCAATTTTTACACTTATAAACCATAAGTCTTATGGGAGTCCGTGGCCCCCATTTAATTTCTGATCGAACTCGGAGTCACGAAATTAAATAACTATGTTTATTAACAATTCAGTTCCTCCCCTTGAAAATTTTTACAAGTCCATTTTAGGACCATTTTGACATTTCAAGGGTAATAGTGCTTTAGGTGCTCCGCGTTCCATGGATGCGCGAGCACATTTCCTTCCAAATCGGCCAGCATGTACGTTCCAGGTCGGACTATGCCTTTAACCTCGAACGGTCCCTCCCAACTTGGGTCAAGGGTGCCCACATG
The DNA here is from genome assembly GCF_013281855.1 of Momordica charantia. Lineage (NCBI taxonomy): Eukaryota > Viridiplantae > Streptophyta > Magnoliopsida > Cucurbitales > Cucurbitaceae > Momordica > Momordica charantia. The sequence continues at coordinate 18,979,002 of NW_028275162.1, read as the reverse complement.
ACCCTGAATCTTCGTTAAGACTAAATACCCAACTTGAAAGCTTCAAGGTTGAACTCGGGTGTTGTAATGTCTTGCCATTCTGTTCTGATACTCTGCTAAGCGTAACTGAGCCATTTCCCTTTTTTCTTCTAGTAGGTCGAGGTTGAGGAGTAGTTCGGCCTCGTTTCTAAGTGGTTCGTACTGTTCTATCCTGTCGGTTGGCATGCCGATCTCAACTGGAACAACAGCTTCAGAGCCAAAGGCCAGTGAGAACACTCCAGTTGACTCTCTCGGGGTAGTCCGATATGACCATAACACTTCGGGTAGCTCCTCGGCCCATCTTACCTTTCGGGAGTCCAATCTCAGCTTAAGTCCTCGTTTTATAATTTTGTTTATTGCTTCGACCTGCCCGTTGGCCTACGGATGACCAGGGGACGAACTGAGATGACTTATTCCCAGGTTACTACAAAAGTCCTTGAACTTTGCATTGTCGAATTGCTTTACGTTGTCTGTCACAATGGCGTTTGGTATACCGAAGCGGCATACAATGTTTGCCCATATGAAAGATGTGACCCTGGACTCCGTAATGTGGGATAGCGCCTCGGCCTCGGCCCATTTTGTGAAGTAGTCTACAGCGACAACGGCGAACTTGGTTTGTTATTTGCCCAGAGGAAAAGGACCTATGATATCCACTCCCCATTGTGCGAATGGCCATAGGGCCGAAATGGGGGTGAGCAGTTTGGGAGGTTGATGGATGATATTCGCGAAGCGTTGACAATTATCACAGGTTTTTACAAACTACTTTGCGTCCCACTCAATAGTGAGCCTTTAGTACCCTTGTCGAACCACCTTGGCCGCTAATGACCTGGCGCCAGAGTGGTTCCCACACAATCCTTCATGGATTTCCCTAAGGATGTAAATGCCTTATTCAGGAGTTACACACTTAAGCAGAGGTAGGGAGAAGCTACGTCGGTACAATGCTCCATCTCGGAGTATGAACCGGGCTGCTTTTCGCTCCATCTTCTTTTGCTCCTTCAGATCTTGCGGCAGATTTCCTTTGATGAACTCCACGATTGGATCTATCCACGAGGGTGATGGGATGTCAATCTCCATCACATCTGGCTCCAAGATTGAAGGATTGTCCAAGATCTCGACTAGGACCGATCTGGCCAGGTCGGTCTCGTATGCTGACGCCAATTTGGCTAAGGCGTCTGCATTGGAGTTTTCTAATCTTGGCACTTGATTCACCTCGTAAGTCTTGAACTGGGTGAGGTGCGATCTGACTTTGGTTAAATATTTTTCCATCCGGGAGTCTTTTGCTTGATACTCCTCCCTAATCTGGTTTACGACCAACTGGGAGTCACTAAAGACCTTGATGTGGACGGCCCCCAGTCCTTTGGCAATGCGCAGGCCTGCTAAAAGTGCTTCATATTCGGACTCATTGTTTGAAGTCCGAAAATTGAACCACAGAGCACACTCAAATCGCTCGCCACCTGGTGCGAGCAAGAGGATTCCTGCCCCGCACCCTCTCTCATTGGAAGATCCGTCAACGTAGATCGTCCAGGAAGGTCGGACTTGGCCAACTGAGGTGGTGGGGTGAGCTCCGCGATGAAATTGCCACTGCTTGCCTTTTCAGTGCAGTTCGAGGTTCGAACTGGATGTCGTATTCACTCAACTCCATTGCCCACTTCATCAGGCGCCCTGACGTTTCTGGCTTATGGAAGATGTTCTTCAGGGGCAAGTTGGTAAGCACCACAACGGTGTGTGCTTGGAAGTACGGCCTAAGTCTTCGGGCCGAGCTGACTAAGGCGAGAGCCAATTTCTCCATTTGAGGATATCTGGTCTCGACTTCGATCATGACTTTGCTTGTGTAATAAATGGGACTCTGGCGTACTCCCTCTTGCTTGATTACGGTCGAGCTGACAGCGCTGTCGGACACTGCTAGGTACAAGTGGAGCTTGTCTCCTGGCAATGGCTTGGCGAGCAGAGGTGCCGAGCAAAGATAGTTTTTCAACTGCTCCAGTGTTTGTTCGCACTCTGCCGTCCATTCGAACGGTCCCTTCTTTCTTAGGACTTTGAAGAAAGGAAGGCACTTATCCGTTGACCTCGAAACGAATCTATTCAGAGCTGCAATCCTTCCATTGAGGCATTGAAGCTGTTTCAAAGTTCTGGGCGCTTCCATCTCGAGCACGGCCTTTATCTTCTCTGGGTTGGCCTCGATCCCTCGGTTGTTTACCATAAAACCAAGGAACTTCCCCGATGAGACTCCAAAGGCACACTTAGCTGGATTGAGCTTCATTTGATACTTCCGGAGAACTTCAAATGCTTCGGCCAGGTCGGAAAGATGCGACTTTGACTGCTTGCTCTTGACAAGCATGTAGTCCACATACACTTCCATATTCCGGCCGATCTACTTGGCGGACATTTTGTTCACCATCCTTTGGTAGGTCGCACCCGCATTCTTTAGGCCGAAGGGCATCACCTTGTAGCAGTACAGATCTTGGTCTGTTATAAACGCGGTATGATCTTGGTCTGGCACATGCATTTTGATTTGGTTGTATCCGGAGTAGGCATCCATAAAGGTGAGCAGCTCGTGCCCGGCCGCTGCGTCCACGAGCTGGTCAATCCTCGGCAAAGGGAAGCAGTCTTTTGGGCATGCCTTGTTTAAATTTGTGAAGTCTACGCACATTCTCCACTTCCCGTTGGATTTTTTAACTAACACAACATTAGAGAGCCACTCGGGATACAAAATTTCTCTTATGTATTCAGCTTTTAAAAGTTTGTTTACTTTCTAACAATTACATCACTCCTATCCTTATTTACAGGTCTCCTTTTCTGTTTTACAGGTCGGAATGATGGGTCTATGTTGAGGCGATGCACCATGATCTTTGGGTCGATGTCGGGCATGTCCTCGTGAGACCATGCAAAGACATCCGAGTTGGACCTGAGGAAGTTGATCAGCTCCTCCCTAGCAGTGGCCCCCAGCTTGGTTTCTATGCTTAGTCTTTTAGGGCTAAGCAAAGGAACAAGCTCGAGCTCCTCTTTTGGTGCTGAGAATTCCTTTTTACCTGGTTTTGGTAGGTCGGCCTCGGGCTTCGGCAACTCGTCCTAGCTAGCTTGTTCATCCAGGGCGCATACTGATGACCCTTTGAGCGCGGAGGCATAGCACTCCTTCGAAGTTCTCTGCTCTCCACGGACCGTGCCCACTCCATTAGGAGTTGAGTATTTCAAGACTTGATGAAGTGTTGAGGGAATGGCCCGGAACGAATGGATGATGGGTCTCTCGAAGATGGCGTTGTAGGCTGACCTTCCGTCGATCACAACGAACTCGGCCATCTGGGTTACTTGTGTATCATCTTACCCAATCGTAACCGGTAAGTCGATACACCCTTCTGGAGAGACCGATTCTCCAGAGAATCCAACCAAGGGTGTTGGACTCTTCTTCAACTGAGAACTGGTCCATCCTAAGGCCAGATATGTCGGGAGGGACAAGATGTTAGCAGACACGCCTCCATCTACCAATACTCTTCTGACCAGGACATGATCGATAAGGGGGGCGATCACAAGTGCATCATTTATGGGGCAAGTGGACCCCCTCCATATCGGCATTGCCGAAGGTAATGGAGCAAGTCGGTTTCTGCTCCCTAATGATGTATACCTTGCGCCTAGCTTTGCGAGCTAATTCTTTTCTTTTATTTCCAGACTGGCCCCCACTAGGGCCCTCGAAAATAGTGTTGATGACCGCAGGTCGGTCGTCTCGTCGAGGCGGCGTCCTTGAACGCTTCCTTTCTTCTTTCTTTTCTACTGAGTTGGACCTCGGTTTGCCAACAAATTTTTTGAAGTAGCCATCTTGAATGAGGTCTTCAATTTGGCGCTTCAATTCCCAGCAATTTAATGTATTATGGCCGTGATCGCGATGAAAACGACAGTATTTATCTTTATTGCGCTTTTCTGGGTCTCCTCGGAGCTTCTCAGGTCGCTTAAGGAGCTTTTCCATCCCACTTTCCTCGATGTTTGTAAGTATTTCAGAGATGGGGATGGTGGTTGGAGTATAATGCTCATAAGATCGGGTTCGGTTGTGACTGCTATCCGACCTTCGATAATCAGCTCGGCTGCTAGAGGAGGATGATCCCTTGTCTTTGGACTTGGAATCAGCCTTTCCTTTGTCCTTGCCAACTCTCCCCTGGTCGATCTTCTTTTCTGGTCGGCCAGTTTTGGTTCGGAGAAGCTCTTGTCCATCAATGACTTTCTTCGCCTTCTGTAATACTTCAGCGAAGGTGGCTGGAGCTTCCTCTCCGAGCTTCACGGTGAGGGTCTCATCGGCCAGGCCGGTGAGGAAGTAGCACATGGCTGAGTCATCGGAGCAGTGCGCGACCTTCAGCTGCTTCTCCTGGAACCTGTGACATACTCTCTCAACGTCTCACCTTTTTTCTGCCTAATGGTGGCGAGGTGAGTCGTTGTCTTCCTATCGTAATGCAGAGAAAAGAATTGGCTGATAAATTCTTTCCTCAACTGAGAGTAGGTCGAGATCGACCTAACCGGCAGTCTTTGATACCACAGGCGTGCACTGCGGTGAGCGCGATCTGGAAGGCGCGGCACTTGATTGCATCTGTTGCCGCTTGAAAGTCCATGAGGCCTTCGAAGACCTCAACATAGTCTTTTGCGTCCTTAAACCCATCATAATGCTTCATGGTAGGAGTTTTGAACTTCGGAGGGATTGGGGCCTCTAAGATGTCCGAGGTGAATGGTGATTCTCCCAGGTCGCCATCATCGAACGGACTTTCTTTTTTCTCGCACCTAGCCTTCAAGGCTTCAACCTGAGCATCGAACTTGCTCTTTAGCTGGTCAAAATACTCTCTTGTGATCACTCCCTCTGGAGTTACTGGATTGTAGGAGGATTCGGCCTGCTGGTTGGAGCTCTTGTGCGAGTAGGACGGAGATCGCCCCTTTCGGAGGGACGAGTTTCTCTTTCTATTGAGATGCTCGCGAAGATCGCCTCTCTGATGAGTATACTTTTCGTCCTCATCTTCTCCAGGGTGCTCTTCCTCGTGGTCCGAGGTGATGACCCCTTTGCTCGCGCATGTCATCGCGCGCCACCCGGTTTTCAGACCGAGACCCAGCACCCGCAACTTGCACCATCTCGTTGTACATTTCTTCCATGGTGCGCATCTGAGTGCGCATTGCCTCCATTTCTTTCTGGAGTGCATCAAAATTCTATCTTGTTGGGGCTGGGGCTGGTCTTCGAGTGGTTCTCTTCGAAGCCCCTCCTCGACCGCGATTGGCCTTGGATGGCTTTGGATGTGCTGGTGGCAGAACGAGCATGGTGATGCGTGCCGACCTGCGGAGAGGCTCTGTCCCCAGGCCTTCATGAACCTGTCCCTCTACCACCTCTGCCCCGACCTCCCTCTGGCGGCCATCATTGGCCACTAGAGCTCTTCGGTCGACCGTGTTGGCTGAGTTTGCTGGCTGAACCATTTTTGTTCACGCTTTTAACTCGGGATGACTTAGATCGTCCTTTCCCACAAACGGAACCAAATGTTTATGCAAAGGTCTGCACAACGATACTTTACGAACCTAGCTTGAACTCGGTCCCCGGCTCGACCTGAACACAAGAGTGGGCCTGCACAAGAGGGTAAACACTTCGACGCTCAAATCAATATAGGTCGGACTCCGTATTTAGTTCGAGGTGAGATTCCATACCTGAAGGTGAAATGAGGCCCTCTATTTATAGGTGGTGGATCCGACAGTGCTCACGACCGGCGGTTACATGTTTTTTTCCTTATGTCGGACCTGTCGGGTTCCGAGCAGATCGAACCCGAGTCAGGTTGAACTTTGGCATGCGCACTTAGCCTTTTTTCCAATGGGTGACGCCAACCTCTTCGGCAGGTTCGAGGTGGACCTGAGATTCTTTAATCCTCGGACACCAGTAAACGTCCTCCACGTGTCCAAGGTTTTTTTACCCCCAAACACATACAGAAGTATGAATAATGTTCCTAAAAAAAGGAAAAAAAATTAAATACTATTTTGATTTTTATATTTCTACTTTAATTTATTTTGATTGTCTTTTCAAAATATCTATTTTAGTTCATTTAATCTTTATATATACTTTTAAAATATTTATTTTGATCTACTCATCATTTTATTTCTATTGTCAAATTTTTAATATAAATTTTATATATCATGGAAACCTTTTAATATAATTTTATAGCAATATTTATGAAACTTTATGAGAAGTGTTAATCTAGAAATTTGGCCTCCTGGGATCTCACCAAATTCGTACTAATCTTCTAGAATAAAGAGATCGATGAGACCTGCAAAGTAGAATAGCACTAAGACCGGTGTGGCTCTTGCCACACGGACTCCGATGCTTAAGTTAGTATCAAAGTAGTCGAGTGTAGATAGTAGGGTGTTTTGACATACCTCTAGGGTTTTTCTCACCCTTCCATTTATAGAAGTCGAATTCTAATATTTTTAGGGTTTACCGTAGTCGAATCCTCATACATCTAGGAAAACTAAATATTCGGGCTCGTTCACTTCGTTGTGGGCTTTAGGTCAAATCGAGAATCAAGGCGAGATAATTCGTGTGGGACTGCGAAACGGTCGGGATGGATCGCTACAGTTCTCGGCCGGGAGGCCGAGAACTGCTCGGCGCTGAGGCCTGGTCGGCGGCGACCACTGGTCAGCCAGGGGCCAGCTTAGGTCGTCGAGTGCCAGCCCCCCTTTCCTGGTTTGTGCTTTCTCTCGGGTTTCCTTCGGTCCCCTGTCACTTCGTCTGTTCTCCTTTTATCTTCCCATAACAGTAGCCTCTACTCTCAAAGTAGAAGGCAAAAGCATGCTTAAGTCTTCTATATTGAGAGTATTTGTTATCTTGCGTGGATAACTATTTTTCTGGAACGGTCCTATTTTTAGTCAGTGTTGGTTGTCGTCTATATGGGCTAGCTTTCCCAGCCCCCATTCTCTTTTGTTGCGGTTGGTTGTAATCGAGTCTCTTGAGCTTTACCATACGTTTAGTTTTTGTTTTAACTGTCAGATTTTTACCTTGGGATCTAACTTTTAGCTGGGCTAGCGGTACCACTCTTGGGTTTCTAACCTATTTGGCTTTTGCCCATGGTTTTATACCCCAGAGTTTACTCTTGGGTTTCTGACCTATTTGGCTTTCGCCAACGGTTTTATACCTTGAGTTTAGTCGGATCCCTTGGGTTTCTAACCTATTTGGCTTCTGCAAGTTTTTTACCTTGAGTTTAATCAACACCCTTGAGTTTCTAACCTATTTTGGCTTTGTCAAATGGTTTTATACCATGGGTTTCCTCGATTGGTTTGGCTTGCCTGCTTTCTGTTTCAACCTTCCTGGGCCTGTATGCATGCCTTTTTCAGCACCTTTGGGATTCTCTTCCCCGATTTCACTGACTGGCTTCTAGCTTTTCGGCCTGCTTCCCTAGGTCTGTCACAGTTTGAGTTCCTTGACCAGCTATTGATTAACCTACCCATGCCCCCACTTGAGGAGTTTTCATTTAGAATAAAGATAAATGCTCAAGTAGTAAAAAATTAATCAAACTTCACATGCTATAACCAAAAGGAAGTAGAAATTTCTGAAATGTAGGGCCAAATGTAATTTGAAACGAAGTAAACGATAACCTATATAAGCAATTATCAAAAAAATTAAGCCTAAACTATTAACCAGGCAAAAAAGAGAGAAATATTGTCCTGGGTGATCAGGCCGTTGTGCGTCATCTTGAGATGGTGTAGTAGCATCCCATCAATACTCACTGCTTTCTTCCGATTCTTGCTTGGATGAGTTTGTCGTTGGAGTATATTTCTCCAGAGGCTCTCGTTGATCCGACCGATCTTTAATTTTGTCAAGATCCCGTTTTAAAAGGAGTAGTTCTTTTGCGCTCATATATTTTTGAGCTCGAGTCAATGTTTCTGAGAAGGTTGTTGGAGCTCTCTTTCTAAAAGAGAATGATAACTCTTTATCTCTTATGCTAAATAGGAAAGCAAGTAGTGATATTTCGTCGGTAAGATCTTTGACGAGTAGTCTTTCCTCTTTGAAGTGAGCCACATATTCTTTGAGGCACTCAGTTGATTTTGCTTTATGGTCAGGAGGTAAGACACAGATCGGCTCCTATTCTGCGATCCAGCGAATTGCGTGACAAATGCTCCAGCCAGTTTTTTGAAGGAGAAGATTGATTTTCTTCTTAATTGTCGAAACCAGGGGCGAGCAGTGTCAATTAATGTGAAAGAGAACACTATGCACTTGATTGCTTCTGTCATCCCATAGAGGTCCATCCATTCTCTATATGCCTCTAAATGGTCAACAGGATCTGTTGAGCCGTCGTATTGCCTTATAGCAGGGAGTTTGAACTTTGGAGAGATATTTTCTATCATTATTTCTTCCACGAATGAGGAATCTGTCTGCTCTATAATCTCCTCAAGATCGTATCTTCTGTCTTTTCATTTTTTACTGCCTTTCTGTGATCTTTTTGTATGCTCATATCGGTAAGTGATTTTTCTTAATGGAGTGTGGTGTTCTTGAGGCCGGTCGGGTTTCCTATCAATGGAAAGTATCATTCTGTGGTTTGTCGTTTCCTCCCATTACCATTTTACTCCCTGCCAATGGGCTGTTCATCGACTCCTTTGAATCTCCACTCGCGGGAGCTTTGCCCTTTCGTGGATCTCGTACAAGTGTTGTTGGTCTCTCCTCTTGCTGCTCAAGTCTCTCAAGAATGAGAGACATGTTTCGATTCACTTTGCAATCTTCTTTTCTAAAGTAGCCAATTTGTTCTCCTGCAGTTCAGGGATTTCTGTATGTTGCTCTTTCTGCCCTGGAATCTGTCGCCTCGTGTCACCCAGGGCCTACTCGGGAAGTTGTCGACCTGTTTCACCCTCGACTGTCTCAGGTAAAGGCAGCCTCCCAGTCGTATGACGTTCGTTGTCAGAATGTTGTGGTTTATTGCCAAAATTCATGTCAATTTGTTTCTCTCAGGATCTGTCCTGGATTTTGTTGATTCGCTTCGCTCTAGACCTTCTCGGATTCGAGCAGTTCTCGGTCAACTTGTTGATCGTATCGACTTTTGGATCTTAATCGTCCCTTCTCGGATCCGAGTAATTCTCAATAAACTCATTGATCGTCTTGACCTTTTGATCTTAATTGTTCCCACAGACGGTGCCAATTGTTGATGCAGAAATTTGACCTCCTGAGATCTCACCAAATTTGCACAATCTTCAAGAATAAAGGGATCGATGAGACCTGCAAAGTAGAATAGCACTAAGACCGGTGTGGCTCTTACCATACGAGCTCAGATGCTTAAGTTAATATCAGAATAATCGAGTGTAGAGAGTAGGGTGTTTTGACATATCTCTAGGGTTTGGCTCACCATTCCATTTATAGAAGTCAAATTCTAATCTTTTTAGGGTTTACCCCAGTCGAATCCTCATACATCTAGGAAAACTAAATATTCGGGCCCGCTCACTTCGTTGTTGGCTTTTGGTCGAATCGAGAATCAAGGCGGGATAATTCGAGTGGGACTACGAAACAGTCGAGATGAACCGCTACAGTTCTCGGCTCAGCCGAGAACTGCTCGGGGCTGAGGAGGCTTCGGCGCCGACGACTGGTCGACCAGGGGCTGGCTCAGGTTGTCGGGTGCCGGCCCCCCTTTCCTGGTTCGTGCTTTCACTCAGGTTTCCTTCGGCCCCTGTCGCTTGGTCTGTTCTCCTTTCATCTTCCCATAACAAGAAGTATCATGCTAAAATTGTGATTGAAAATAAATGACATAAAAATGAAAATAAAGGGACTAAAATTATCATTTGTTAAAGTTATACAGAGCAAAATATAAGTTTGGAAAATACATTAACTAAATAAAAAAAAGTGGAAAATATATATTAATAAAAAATAGATGTTTGGAAAGTATAAAAATCAAATAAACAAAAGTTGAAAGTATAGTACCAAAATAATATTTAAACAAAAAAAATATAAATACATATATATGCACACCAAATAATCCTCGTGAAAACCAAAACTCTACTACGTGGCTGATTTCGAATTTTTGTTCAAGTAGATCTTCACTTAAATTGTACTAGAAGTAATTGACAAATTAAACCATCTCAAAATTCATAAATAAATTAAATTATTAATTTAATACCATTGTGAAATTAAAATTGAAGAGTAGAATTAAGTACTTGGTATTGTAAAAGTTTGGAACAAATAAAAGCACTGTCAAAATAAAACATAACAAAATGTTAAAAGAGGAGGGGAGATAGAAATAGAGAATTTTAAGAAAATAAGTAGTTTTCCCTCCTTTTGTTATGCACTTTACCACCAATATTTGTAGAACTCATAGATTTGGGGAGCAAGGAAGATTATAAAGCCGTCATTACATGGGCTTGTATAGGTGTTATTACCTTGGTGAATATGGGTGTACTCCTTGGTGACTAAGTGTTGTGGGTAACATGTGTTACAAAGATTGTGCAACAAGTGTGAGAGAGAGAAATGGAAGACAAATGTGATTGTGTGTGTTTGACACCTAGGCAATAAAGTATGAACATCTAAAAATATTTCACAATACTCCCCTTTAGAAGTCCACAATTTATATGATATATGCCTCGTTAAAACCTTACTAGGAAACTCAATGGGAAAAAAATCATAGTGAAGGAATAAAGAGTATATATTTCATATAATTTAATAAATTCAAAAAAAAAATTATTTTGCTCCCCCTCATGAAAACATCACTTGGGATCTCTAAGTTGTTGTATTTCAATGTCTCAAATCATAGTAAGGTCTTTGTAAATAAATCTACCAGGTTATTCTTCGAATAAATTTGTTGAATATTGATGTTGTCATTTTCTTTAAGATCATGAGTGTAGAAGAGCTTAGGTGAGATATGTTTTGTTCTATCTCCTTTAATATATCCTCTTTTGATTTGGGCTATACATGCTATGTTATCTTCGTATAATATCGTTGGAAGGTTATTAAGAGACAAGCCACGTGTTCTAAGAATGTGTAAAGTCATTGATCTTAGCCATATACATTCTCGACTAGCCTCATGAATTGCAAGAATTTCAGAATGATTTGAGGAGGTAACTGTTATGGTCAGTTTCACTTATCGCCATGATACAACAGTTCCTCCACATGTGAACAAATAACTTGTTTAAGATCTAGCTTTGGTGGATCAGATAAATATCCGACATCTGCATAACTAACTAGATCAAAATTTGATTTGTTTGAATAAAATAAGCCCATATAAGTTGTTCCTCGAAAATAACGGAATATACGCTTAACTCCATTCCAATGTCTTTTTGTTGGAGAAGAACTATATCTAGCTAATAAATTAACTGAAAATGCTATATCTGGTCTTGTATTATTAGCAAGATACACAAGTGCGTCAATTGCACTAAGATATGGTATTTCAGGACCAAGAAGTTTTTCATTATCTTATCGAGGTCGAAATATATCTTTCTTCACATCACGTGAACGAGCTTTCATCGGAATATTCAATTGATGTGATTTGTTCATATAAAACCTTTTAAAAACTTTTTATGTATAAGTTGACTGATGAATAAATATCCCATCAACTAAATGCTCAATTTGCAAGCGAAGACAAAATTTTGTTTTCCCGAGATCTTTCATTTCAAATTCTTTCTTAAGATACTCTATTGCCTTTGAAAGCTCTTCAGGAGTTCCAATTATATTAAATTCATCAACATATACACTTATAATGGTAAGTCTCGATTGTGATTTCTTTATAAAAACACAAGGACAAATTAGATTATTTTGATATCATTCTTTCAACAAATATTCACTCAGACAATTGTACCACATTCGTTCTGATTGTTTGAATCCATATTATGATATTTGTAACTTTATTGAATACAGTTCTTGAAAACTTTGATTATATGTTTCAGGTATCTTAAATCCTTCAAAGATTTTCATATATATATATATCATTATCAAGAGATCCATATAAATATGTTGTGACTACATCCATAAGATGCATATCAAGACTTTCAAACACAGTCGGGTCAATTAAATATCTCAGTGTAATTGCATTCACCACCAGATAATATATCTCCTCATAATCAATACCAGATCTTTGCGAAAAACCTTGTGCAACTAATCTTGCTTTCTATCTTGTGACCTTATTATTTTGATTTCTTTTTCTTACAAATACCCACTTGTATCCCACAGGCTTAACACCTTCTGGTGTACGGACTACTGGTCCAAAGACTTGACGTTTTAAAAGTGAGTTTAATTCTAACTGGATTGCTTATTTCTACTTAAGCCAATCCTTTCTTAGTCGACATTCTTCGACAGATTTTGGTTCAAAATCCTCACTTTCAGATACAATGTCAAGATCAACATTATAAGCAAAAATGTTGTCAATAACTACATTAGCTTTGTTCCATCTTTTTCTTGTCATGACATAGTTTATTGAGATCTCATTATTATTATCCTCATATACTTCAAAGCCCCTTTTTAAAAAGAACTAGAAATGGTATCTTTCTCAGTATCTATATGAGTAGTCATATTTTAAATTTTTTTTTCTGGAATATCCACATTCTCAATTGAGTCATTTTGATTATTGACTACTTTTCTTTTTCGAGTATTTTTATTTTTGGAACCCATTGGTCTACACGCTTCTGGCGTCTCGCATACTCATTAGTTATGACAACTTGCTGTGTTGGGATATCAATTTTTGATGGAGCATTTGCAGCTGGTATATATGACTTGGTCACTTTCTTTGATATGAAACCTTAGAAAATTGCAGATATAAGCCCTTCCTCCTAAGGAAGAACCTTAACTGTCAATTTCGAAAATCCAGATCAAATAGCATAATCCCAAGGAAAGATTAGACGAGGATTACCTTGATCATCGAAGACCAAGAGGTAAGGAGAACTGGTTCTCTACTCAAGGTTGAACACTCCACAAGAAGGTTGATCAAACCTAGCTTGAATGCTCTGTGTTTTCAACCTAGATCAAGAATTGCAAAGTTGATGCCCTTAGTCATCACGCTAAAACACTCCAAATCCATTCTGTACCCATTGATCGTTCCGTTCACAAGATTAAATCCCTAATCTCAAAGGAAGCTAAAAGATTATACTACCTCAATTAAAGTGACATAGTTAATAAAAAAAAAAACCTAATTCAATGCCACATCATTGGTTAAAAAATAGGCCTAAAATAAGATGAATAACAATTTTAAAATAATTAACTTTGTTAATACAAAGTTTCTTCATCTTCTTCTCGTATATTCATTTCACATCATGAATAAAGTTTTTTCTCATCTTTATCTTCTTGATGTCCATTAGTGGAGCTCACTACTATTTAGATGTGAGAATCAAATGCTAGCTATAACTGTTTGGCCCTTGAACGAGTGATTGGTCCTAGCGGCAAGGCTAAAGCATCTTGGTTCATATCATCTTCTCCCCTTTTGAAGGATTCGTCCTCAAATAAAAATTGTCACCTACATGAAAAGGAATCAAGTTAGACACATTAAAAGTAGCACTCACGCCATACTTACCTTGGAGGTCAATTTTATAGGCATTGTCATTGATTTTCTTCAACACTTGGAAAGGTCCATCTCCCCTTGGGTTTAACTTAGAATCTCGCTGATGTGGGAATCATTCCTTTCGAAAGTGAACCCAGACCCAATCTCCTTCTTTGAATACAATAGGCTTTCGGTTTTGATTGACTCTCGTAGCTACTTTGGTGTTTTGTTTCTTAATCCTTTCCTTAACCTCTTTATGTAGCTCCCGAATGGTTGTTGCCTTTTTGTTAGCTTGAAAATTCACAACCTCGTTAGAAGGCAAAGGTAATAAATCAAGTGATGATAAAGGATTAAATCCATAAACAATCTCACAAGGAGTATATCTAGTGACACTATGGACAGCCCTATTATATGCGAATTTAATGAATGGTAAACAATCCTCCCAAGTTTTGATGTTTCTATCAATTATAGCCCTAAGTATTGTCACCATTGTTCTATTAACTACTTCAGTTTGTTCATCAGTTTGAGGATGACATGTAGTGAAGAACAAGTCGCCACATGTTTAGCATCATTAGTTTTATTACATGGAATGAAATGTGCCATTTTGCTAAACCTGTCAACTACTACGAATATGCTATCCTTTCCTTTTTTAGATCGTGGTAAGCCAAGTACAAAATTCATTGAAATATCTAACCATGGTCCGCTAGGAGTTGGTAAAGGCAAATAAAATCCATGTGGTTTTGACCTAGACTTTGCTTCCTTGCATGCAATGCATCTCTCACACTCATTGTGTATGTCATGTCTCATTCTAGGTCAATAGATGTGTTCAGTCAACATGTCATATGTTTTTGTTACCCCAAAATGCCCCATTAAACCTCCTTCATGAGCTTCATTAACTAGTAACTCACGAATGGAACAAGTAGGAAAGCAAAGTTTATCCTTTCTATACAAGAAACCATCAAACAACATATAATCTTTCACCACACATTTTTGCATAAAAGACTCAACAATAGGTGCGAAATGAGTGTCTTGATAATACAAGGTCTTAATATGTTCAAAGCCAAACAATTTAGTTTGAATGGAGTTCAATAAAACATACCTCCGAGATAGTGCATCGGCTACCACATTTTCCTTACCTTTCTTATACCGTATCACGTAGGGAAAGTTTCTTGAACTCCAACAATTTGGCATGCCTTTTATTTAGCTTTTGTTGGCTCTTCAAATGTTGTAAGCTCTGGTGGTCAGTGTGAATAATAAATTCCTTTGGCCACAAATAATGCTGCCACGTTTGCAGTGCTCTCACCAAAGCATAAAACTCTTTGTCGTATGTAGAGTACTTCAGAGTTGCTCCACTCAACTTTTCGCTAAAGTACATCAATGGCCTTTAGTTCTGCATTAAAACAACTCCAATCCCTATTCCACTTGCACCACACTCAATTTCAAACGTTAGTTCAAAGTTAGGTAAGGCAAGCAAAGGTGCATTACATAATTTATCTTTCAGCTCATTGAATACACAGTCTTGAGCTTTACTCCACTCAAATTTCATATTTTTCTTAATAAGCTCATGAAGTGGTGCAACTATGGAAGTAAAGTCTCTAATGAACTGCTTATAGAAACCAGCTAGTCCATGAAAGCTCATAATTTCACTAGCATTCTTAGGTGTGGGCCACTCCCTAATGGCTTAAACCTTCTCAGTATCAACTTCCACTCCCTGTTTAGATATAACAAATCCTAGGAAGTTTATCCTTTCCATGCAAAAATTACACTTTTTAAGATTAGCATAAAGTTTTTCTTTTCGAAGTGCAATCAGAACATACCTAACATGTTGAACATGATCCTCTAGTGTCCTAGAATATATCAGAATGTCATCAAAATAAACCACAACAAACTCTCCCAAAAAGTCACGCAATACATGGTTCATAAGTCGCAAAAAAGTACTAGGTGCATTGGTCAAGCCAAATGGCATAACCAACCATTCATATAAACCATGCTTAGTTTTAAATGCAGTTATCCATTCATCTCCCACATTCATCCTAATTTGATGGTATCCAGATTTTAAATCATTTTTTGTAAATAGGCTACATCCATATAATTCATCAAGCATTTCATCCAGCCTAGGAATAGGGTGTCTATACTTAATAGTAATTTTGTTTATAGCCCTACAATCTACGCACATTCTCCAAGACCCATCTTTTTTAGGTACCAGCAAGACAGGAACACTACAAGGACCCAAACTTTCTCGTACGTACCCTTGGACAAGCAACTCGTCTACTTACCTTTGAATCTCTTTAGCCTCTTGTGGATTTGTCCGGTATGCTGGTCAATTTGGAATTGAGCATCAGGGATAAAGTCAATCTTGTGTTCTGTGCCTCGCAAAGGTGGTGACTCTTTAGGCAACTCCTTGGGAAATACACCTTTGAATTCTTGCAAAAGAGACACAAAAACACTAGGGAAAGAGGATTCAAGCTCTTCAGTTAGTAAGTTAGCTTCTTTAAACATAACCATGAGTATGGTTCGTTTTGAAAACATAGTTTTTCTAGCCTCACAAGTTCTAGCACTCTAGCTGATTATTTTTTTCTCTTCTTTCTCATTAGGTTACGAGCTATGCCCTTGCTTTTCTCTCAAACTCTCATTTTCTCTCAAGCTCTCTTTTTGTTTTCCTTTATCTTTTTTGTTTCCCTCAATTTGCTTTTGTTGCAACCTCGATCTTTCTTTTCTCTAATTTTTCTTGATCAATAAGTACTTCTCTGGGGGATAGGGGAACAAGTACAATTTTCTTACCATTGTGTGTGAATGTGTAACGATTAAGAAAACTGTTATAGATGGGAAATCCTAGATATCCTATATTCAAAAGGAGAAGATCTCCCTAGATTCGGATAACCAGATTTCGTAGATGTATAAGGGATTCGAATTCCACAATCCAGGATCAGGATTCAACTTCTATAAATAGGGAAGTAAGTAAAACCCTAAGGGTATGCTACAAATCCCTACTATTTGATATGCTCACAACACCCTACAATTTACACTCAACTACTCTGATTCTGACTTAAGCATCGGAACCTGTGTGGCAAGAGCCACATCGGTCTTTAGTGCTATTCTGTTTTGCAGGCTCGTCGATCCCTTTATTTTAGAAGATTGGTGCGAATTTGGCGGAGTCCCAAGAGGCCAAATTTCTGCATCAACAAAAACCATCATGATGAACTCTCCTGTCAAACTGCCAAAGCCTACCAAGGAGCATATCACCTGTATGCATCGGTAACACATCACATAGTACCTCATCCTCGTATCTTCCAATGGCAATAGGAATTTTCACCTGCTTAGTCATCCTGAGTTCACCACGATCATTAAGTCACTGTAATTTATAGGATTGTGGGTGCGGTTTAGTATCTAGGCTCAGTCGTGAGACCAAGCTAGAACTTACTACATTCGTACAACTCCCAAATCAATCACTACACTACAGGGTATGGTTTGTACAACGCAATGTGTATGAAATAAGTTCTCCCTTTGATCCTCCAAGTTATCTTCTCTCATGTGGGTACTGAGAGCCCTCCTAGTGACTAAGGATAAGTATGTAGTATCCTCCACTTCTTCCTCACTCCCTAGGTCATTCATAGACTCATCCCTTTCTTCATCTACCTCACTCGCATCTGTTACTATCTCTCATTCTCTAAGGATCATAGGTCTCTTATTAGGGCATTCCCGACTTATATGTCCCACCCCATGGCATTTCCAACATTTAAGATCCCGACTCCTACCTGTGGGTGTGTCAGTTTTAGGTTTGGGTTTGGATGAAGTTTCCCCCTTATCTTTAGGTTTTTCACTACCCACCTTAAATTTGATTGATTTGCCATCCTTTTTCCAAGAAGAAGTTGAGTTTAGAAAAGGTTTCTTAGTAGCGTACCTCGACTTACGCCTTTGAATTTGCTTTTCAATTTTCACAGAAAAGTGCACCACTTCTCCATATCATCATACATCTGCAAATCAACACGATCGGCCACTTCTATGTTTAACCCATTCATAAATCGTGCCATGGTGTTCTCCTCATTCTCATCAATGTCTAATATTTCCATCAATGTTTCCATCTCTTTATAATATTCTTCAACTCTCTTGTTTCCTTGGTGAAGAGCTTGAAGTTTTTGTGCACAATCTCTCAAGGAGTGTAGTAGTATGAACCGCCTCCTCATAAGCTCATTCAGTTCCAACCAAGTTTCTACTCGACCTTCTTGTCGTCTCCTTCTCCTAGAACGCACCTTATCCCACCAAGTCCGTGCATAACTCTTAAAATGCGTAACATATAGATAGTTATCTTTTTCTTTTCTGTGAGGTTGTTGCCATAAATATATGCTCAGCTTCTTGTTCCAATTCTAATAATCTTTCAGGTTGGAAGTGCCATGAAACTTGGGAAATTTAACCTTAATGTTTCCAAAGCCCCGATCTCCATGGTTGTGTTCTCTCCTCCCTTGTTGCCTTCTATTATGGAAACCTCCTATTCCTTTCACTCCTCAGCGTTGTCCTCGTTTAGGTGCTGCAACCTCCAGCTCCTCGTCTTCATCTTCTTACCCTAAGTTTTCTTCCTCCTCCAAAACTTCTTTAGGCCGTCTTCTTCCTTGAGGTATATCCCTAGCTTGAAGTCCTTGCTCCATCCTATCTAACCTCTCATTGATCATGGTCTCCACATTTTGCGTGACTCTTGCAAGGAGTTGTTCTTGTGGTTCCATCCCTTCTACATCTTCATTATTAGGTCTATCTCCTAAGTTTGACATTGCTGCAAAAGAGAAAACAATTAAAGAAAAGTGGACCTCACAATTCACTCCCTCGCGTGTTCACTCAATTGACGTGGTTCGCTCGTGTTTACGCTCAAAAGGATGCTCTCTCACAAGAATGCAATCTCTCTCAAATATGCAACCAAGAAGCTAATGAAACAAACAAGTAACAATTCACATAGGAATGATTGTAAAGTGTCAAACTCAAGTAAGAAACAAGTAGAATCCACGAAATAAGAAAACTAAGAATCAAAAATATAATATTCAAGATCCAACAATCTAGAATAGAAAACAATGAAAATAAGATATATGGAATTTAGAATCAAAGACTCAAAATCCAAAGAATTATGCAACATGAACAAAAAAAAGGCAAACAACTAGACAAAAATATTAAAACAAAATTAATCATGAAACAATGAAAAATTAGGATGCAGCAAAATGCACACTTTCTCCCAAAACCCAAAATAAATTGACAATTATTCTGCTGCCTTTCTTTTCTTAAACTTTCTATATAAATTCTAGCCGCATGAAATCTAGGAAAATTCAGCTACTTATATCGACGTGCTTCCTTCGACGATTATAAAATGAGCTGCTTGCTTCCATTAATGTTGAGCTACCTGCTTTCATTAATGTTGAGCTACCTGCTTTAATTTACGTAACTTTTTTTTTTCCAAATCAGTGTCTCTAACTTCGATCTTCTTTTTTTTTTTCACAATTTCTATTCTTTCCATTCCTTCTCCGCCCAGCAGTAGTTTTTTTTTTTCAATTTCTATTCTTTCAATTCCTTCTGCCGCCCAGCAATATTTTGTTTTTCAATTGCTTCGATGCTACAGACCACAATTTTTTTTCTTCCTCTACTTTCCATGTTTCTGATCACAATTCTTTCCTTCTCCTTTTTTTCTTTTTACCCCAAATCAAATAATCAAATGTGAGTAAAAATTTACAGAACCAATCAATATGTCATCTTAACTATGTTAGATTCAACAAGAAAAAGGAAACAATAATATAAAAATCAAAGACACGGATATACCCAATCTAGAGCCTAAGCTCTAATACCAAATGATATAAAACCCTAGAAAATTGCAGATAAAAACCCTTCCACCTAACGAGGACCCCTAACTGTAAATTTTGAAAACCCCAGATCAAATAGCACAATCCCAAAGAAAGATTAGACGAGGATTACCTTGATGATCGAAGACAAAGAGGTAAGGAGAACTGGTTTCCTACTCAAGGTTGAACACTCCACAAAAAGGTTGATCAAACCTAACTTAAATGTTCCGGGATTACAACCTAGATCAAGAATTGCAAAGTTGATGAACCCTTAGTCATCACGCTAAAACACTCCAAATTCATTTTGTATCCATTGATCGTGTTGTTCACAAGATTAAATCTCTAATCTCAAAGGAAGCTAAAAGACTATACTACCCCAATTAAAGTGACATAGTTAATTAAAAAAATACCTAAAATTAATAAATTCAATGCCACATCATTGGCTAAAAAATATAAAGGCCTAAAATAAGATAAATAACAATTTTAAAATAATTAACTTTGTTAATACAAAGTTTCTTCATCTTCTTCTCGTATATTCGCATTTGGCACCATCAATAAAAAATTTTTTCTTATTTTTATCCTCTTGATGCCCATTAGTGGAGCTCACTACTGTTTGGATGTGAGAATCAAATGCTAATTGTAACTGTTTGGCCCTTTAACGACTGATTGGTCTTGGCGGCAAGGCTAAAGCATCTTGGTTCATATCACTCTTAGTATCTATAAATGCATATGGTAATTGATTTGCTATATTTTGCAAATGAATTATCTTTTGAACTTTAAGTTTACATCAATCTGTAAGAGGATCTAAATGAGACAATAACGATGCATTCCATATAATTTCTTTTTCCAACTTCTTAATTTCTCCATTTAATGTTGGTAATAAATAATTAAAATTAGTTTTTAATAACAATTAATATATATAATTAATTCATCTTAATAATTAATTAATATTAATCTAATTAATAATTATATATATATTAATTAAATAAATAATTAATACTTAATTATTTATTACCAAAATAGAATCATATTCTAAAGTATTTCTCTCGTATAACCTATAGTTGTAATGTATATCTTATGCACATTATTTTTAACCTATAGTTTTAATATGAATCGTATCCATGTTCATTTTTATTTAAATTTCTCTCATAATATATAGTTTTAATTTAGAATTAACCATATATTATAATGTATCAATATACATATATATAATCTCGTGAGCAATTTGAACATTTCAAATTCTTTCAAGAAACTTGATCCTCGTTTTACCCGTTCTGAGCTAGCCTCATGGATCTACAGATCAGAAGCTCCAACGATATGAGATTAATCGGTCAAACTCATTAACCGAGTTAATCAACATTCGTTAACTGTGGGTCACTCTACTAAAGTCCCACAACTGCACTCTTCTCACTGCATAATATTTTCGTGTCCACGGATGTACAACCATTAACGACAAGTCAATCATTCACAAGTGCTCATAACTCTAGCTGTCAAATTAACATTTTACCCATGAGTTACATCTTGCTACTTAAATACCACTGCTCCTCTAATGAACAACCTGGTTATAGTCCGACCAATAACCGGAAGTCCCTCTTGGGCCAGTGAGAGGGTGGGGCCTCTTGTTCAAGTCTTGGAGTCAACACTTAAGAGAACACTCATCTACTCCCCTAAAGTCGGGAAGGAGTGAATTTCATCTTGTGTAGTTATGTTCCCAGCTTCCCACTCGATCTCGTCCCCAAAATGGTAGGAAAATTGAATCGGCGTATCGGGCCACTCTCACCCATACAGATCAAAGGATGAGACGTCATAGGCAGGAGTCTATAACTCACTCAGGATTGAGAACGAGTTGTCTGATCATCCTATAAAATAGCAAACTATTCATCAACGACTTTACATCTAAAGATTGGCTATCTCGCGGTCGGGTCTCATACAAGCTCATTGTATAGGATATCCTCATTCACATGTTTCCACACGAACGACCTAGATTGGGTCGTTTGTAACATTTACAAAGTGGGTTGTATCTGTAGTGTTGCCAGGATAAGGTATTCATATACTATAGACTCTTTAGGTTATTCCTGGGACATTATCCACTTGTATATCGAGGGTATATCAAATATATACCCAGTATATATATTGTCCCAGTTACATGATAATAACCTTGAATGTTTAGTTTATTTGATTTGGACAATGCAATGTTGTAAATTCAACAACTTGATTGAATAAGAAAACAAAACTTTATTGAATATAAATTTATTTTTACATAATTACAAACTACGAGTATAGGGCAACACACCCCAACAATTGGTAATTTCACTAAGCAAAATTTATGCAACATTTGGAACCCTCTGTTGGGAACGACTAAAGTAGTGCTCAGCCCTACTTGTGTACTCATTATTGTTCAACAATTAGGTACTGGACCTTGATCATCATCCCATAAGCATTGAGACTCGGAGTCAGAACATTCAGCACCCTAAAGTGTTTTCGATCCTCTTGTCGGAATCAATCCAATTTGACCCGATACCTAATAGGGTTAGAGAAGTTTTTTTTTTTTTTTGAAAAAAAAGGTTAGTGTTGCAGGCTCATACAATTGTGTTAAATCGACTGCAAGTGTACACTATATTGTCAATTGTAGCACAAACAAGGTTGAAATCCACAAGGATTGATTTAGCTACTACTAGGGAAAATGCTTAAGAATACCAGTTGAACTAAACTTAATAATAATAAATAATAATCAAATCAAGAATAGGAAAATTAAACAGCAAAGAAATAACAAGCATGAAACAAGCAAATAATTTCAATCACAGATGCTGGGGCAGAGGAAGCTTTAGCAAAAATGATAGTGCAGGTAATTAGATGACGACGGGGGAGATTACTATTCTCTCTAGCAAATCGAAATAGTTGGTGCTTAAACTGACTTGGTTACCTTCCAAGACACCCAAACATGAATATTCACAACTTCCGTTATTAAATAATCAAGCATTCAAACAGTTTATCAAAAATAATTAGGTGAATTTGATTCTTAAACATTCACAACCTATTAGAAAAGACTAGACTAACCACAAGTAGAGCTAAACATGCATCTCGTATACCTTTCCAAGTCGTATAAGAGCAAACAATCTGAAATGGAATATCTTAAAGAAATACACCTAAAAACCTACAGCTCTCTTTAAAGACCAGTGGTCTTCAAGCTTCCTTCGTCAACTTCCTCTTCAAAAATGGAATATCTCTTTCCGCTGTCTTTTCGACTCCTTTTAGATAGTAATCCTCCTTGTGATCTGTTGTGTCGGTTGGCCCTAATTGAGCTTTTATATCGACCCTCAATTTAGGGCAACAAGCAGAAATGGTAGATACACACAAGTAAATTCCGTGTGAATAAAAGTTATTGTGCTGCCCATATATGTTTGTTGCAAGCAATGCTCCAGCATTTGACACTCTAGCATCTGAAAGACCTAGCAACTTTTTCTCTTCTACTACTCTGCTTCCAATACATCCAGATTCTGCAAACAACCCAAAAACAGTAGAAATAAGCTAAAAATTTTCCAAAATTAATATAGCAAGGAATTTATATATGACTTTTCAATTTCTCACTTAATTCCTCATTTTGGTGTGCTTTTATAGCTAAGACACTCTCATTTGCACTCAATTAAGCCCAATATAATGCCACAATAACTCTCTTTTGGAGTGTTATCAGTTAGAGAAGTTAAAAAAGTGCAGTGAGTTTCTTACAAATGTTATTGCGCACAACACTTAAAAGACGAGGCTAGATTGTACCATAATTAAGTTCGATAGCTCTAGTGGATGACAACCTAGTCTCTAAGGAAGGATAGTCTTACCCAATCCCTAACTTCATGGAGTTGACCACCTTAGATGGAGTTGACGAGCCCTAGTAGAGAAGAATACCCGTTGAAGAGTTGGAATCCATTTCCTCACATTCGAAGAATGACAAATCAACGTCAGGACAAAACTGGAATTGAGCAGAGAAAGTAACTCATCAACTTCCTTAGAAGCAACACTGATGTGTTCGCATTGCTGCATGAAGATATATATTTTCAAATTTAACAAAATGTTTGAAATTGTATAAAAAAAGATAAAATAGTACAATCGAAATTAAACTCAAAATCAAATGTAATATAAAATATAAGAAAAGTCTTACTTGGTTTTATTTGAAAAAAAAAATTGTGAGATTTTTTAAAGTTATGCTGCTATCCAGTAAAAATTCTCTATATTAATATATTTACTTAATAAGATTATTAAGTCGAAAATTCACTTTGACATGTAATTAAAGTTTTAGGTTAGTTTAAGTTCTATGGTAAGAGTTATTTACTGGTATTTTTTTTGTAAGCTAAATTTATAGAAAGGGTCTAGGAGTTTGCGAAGATCCTTGTAAAATTCTCATTAAGCAAATATATTACCTCAAACTCGGAGATTATTGGGATTATGAAGCTAAAACAAAGATTCATAGCATTCTGGGGAAGATCCTAGAATATTCCTAGTTTCTTCCTTAAGCATTGATAAATTCTTTATAAATACAGAGGACATCATAGTATTAAATATTTATTGACACGTCGATATTTCCATCGACATTTCTATCTATCTATGAGTTTGACATTGATACGAAGGGTAAATTGACATTTCCACCCTATTACAAAAAAAAAAAAATCGATAAATACGAAAAATATCAACAAAATGTCGTAATATATACGTAATATTATATTAATTATTTAACTTAGAAATAGAAAAAAAAAATTATTTGTTAATTTAAACCTTTTAATGATTTTTAAATTTTTCTAATTTTATAGAAACATGTATCAACATTGGAATTTTATCGATATTTCTATGAAATTGAGATTTTGACGTTTTCATCGACATCCACGTTTAAAATCTTGAAGGAAAACTTTTATATTATCAACTTCCAGGGAGCACGAATAAAAATGCGTACAGAATTCAGAAAGGGATTAATTAGGTAAATAAATAAAATAAAATAATAAAAAGAGCAACACCGACAATCTTGGATATCGTGCAGTAGACAACAAAACTTGGGCTCAGAGAAAACCATGTTATAAATGGTTAATTAGGCTGGGCTCAGCCCATGTTTTTTTTTTGTCCTTTTTTTTTTTGAATTTGAAGTAAAGTAAATATGTGCAAATTTATTATAATTTAGAAAAAAGAATTAGATATACCACCTAAACATAGTTCAATTGATTCAGGCATATATTTTCAATCATATGATGATTAAGATAGCATAAAATGTGAGAGAGTAGAAAATAAATATCAATCCATTGGCATCAAATCAATATGTATTTTTAAAAATGTCTCAACTTTTTATTTTTCATTTTGATTTTTCTTGATACACTGTAGATCACAATTAAGTTAGACTTTGATTGAATTGCGCTATTATTGTAAAATATTGAACTTTATACGATATTTGAAAATATGTTATTCATGTAATTACCCTTAGACAGTAGAACCAAGATTAATTTTGTAATTATTTTCTATTTTTTACCATTTTTAAACATTTTCTAAAACTGAGATACGTGTATCCCTAGTCTCGATATAGTCCAGTAAATTGTCTGAAAAGAATTTTTCAAGAAAAAACATGTTTGAAAATAACTTATCCAAAGATATTTTGGAACTTTTGTTATTTTTGTATAAATATAAAGTTTAGCCGATCACAAAATTTTCAGTTAATAATGACAGAATTTCATGTCATTAAAATGGAGACAAATTAAAATTTAACACGCCTCTAAATTAACTTTAAAACATAAAATTGCATCCAAATACTTAAAGACATAAAAATTAGCAAATTAAATAAGAAAAATTTTACTCCATTCCAAAACAATAGTATGTATTTTAAACATTTTCACATCTTTCTACTTTTGTTCAAATATAGCATAATTATGATTTTCTAGATAGGGTTTACAATACATTTGAGTTTGATTTTTGTTTTAATACATGTGAGGATGGAAATTTGAACTTCTAACCTTTGGAAAAGGAGCAAGATATATTAACACTCATTGACGGCCGAGATAAGCTCATATCGACAGTTTTGACTTTGATTTATGTAAAGTTTCATGACTTATACTATTTTTAAAAATACATATATATTTTATGCTATAAAATAGTATAATCGAATTTGTGTCCAGAATTTGTCTTGTCGTTGGGCTTAAACGTAAATAGGGCTACGTACACCCGATGTCCATTTGAGAACGAAATAAATAAATGACATTTATCATATTAATAACATTCAATAATTCCTAGAAAAGACTCAAAAAACGTTTGACCTACCAGTTCTAGATTAAGATATTCTGAGGTTTGATTGAAGGGTTAGGATAGCATGGAATTAGAGAACTGTGTTTTGGGTGCAGGTTTGAGAAGTTTGAATTTAGTAAAACAGGGTGAATGTTTAAGAAGTGAGGTTTTGAGCAAGTTGTGAATTAATTTTATTACTTTTACATTATTAATTAATTTGACATGGTATTAAAACTAAATAATGTACTTTTGTTTGCTTATGTGTTAGATTTTTTTTGTTGTTATTATAAAATTAATTTCAATAGATACATATTATGTTATTTATATAATTTATGTTATTTTAATATTACCAGGTTCAAAATTATATCATACATATATTTTTATTGAATTAAATGTAGCTAATTTAAAAATGAAATCTTTTTTTAATACGATATTTATGCTTGTATTTTATTTTAGTAAGTTTAAAATAAAATAACATTTATTTCTGTTACAATAAGAATAAGTTTAAATTAAAAAATACTTTAATACGTTACTACTTACTTTGAAATTAAATACTCTTGTGTCCAAAATAAATTAATCTTCTTATTTTAAAATTATATATTTTTTTAGATAAATTACACTTTTGATCGAGTTTAATATTCTTGAAATTTTAAAATTTATTTTAATATAAATAAGTTGAAAATAAACTAATTGGGTTGGGATCCATGGGGTGGGGTCACGTTGAGAGAGAGGAGAGAGAAGTGAGCAAGGAGAGGAGTGGGGTTTAAATTGTGGTGGGCCTGGGCTTAAACAATTGAGAGCCCGTGGTTTCCCAACCAAGCCCAACTTTTGGGCCGAGCATCCCTAAAATGTTCAGATTTAGAAAGCTATAGAAGATGTAGAAGACGTGTTACGATATTTTTAGGAATTAGTACCTTGATTGATAGGCCTTTTATAGATTATAATTACATAAAAGAATTCAATCTAAAAGTCATAAAATAAATCATTTTAAGATTAACCATCAACAATTTACCAATATATCTTTTTTATTTACACCTAAATATTTCAAAAGGATTAATTTGGGATGTTAGATTTTAAATCACTAATTTTATGCCCATTTACACTTTCCAAAAATAAAAATACCCAAATAAT